>NC_090746.1:16058242-16155742 GCF_036898095.1 Palaemon carinicauda
TACCGTATTAGGTTTACAAAAAGCCTAAAATGTTCAAGAATAAAAAACAGAAGAGACCAAAAAGGAAAGTCCTGTTCTAGTCGGTAAGCAGGTCTTAAAAAAAAGAATATTTCTGCTCTTGTGATAAATACTAAGTCATATACCCTTAGTAGAGACCATAAGCTTATAATACATACATTGATTGTACAGCATTACAAAAGAAGGTCAGACATCTTTGACAGATACTTTGTTCCTTTAGGAATATGTTTGGAATATTAAGTCAAAGACTGGATATAAAGGTAGGTGATAAGAAAAAGCTGTAAGAAAACCTAAAAACTCAGAAGGAAATACATGGAAACTTAGAATTGATGAGAAGTTCAGACAGAAAGAAGAGTACAAAAAAAATGCCGTGCTCATTTTGTCCAAACACGGGAAAAAGTGTAAAGGAAAATGCTCACATATGGATTGTCTAAATGTCGACATTAATTGTAAACACTTTTATACTCATCAGATGGCAAACAGGGGGTGGGGGGGATGTTAAACTTGCATAATCTACTTACACATTGACCTTCCCAACTATAGGCAGATTCATTTGATAGGGTCATAATAGTTTGGGTTCCTCCATATTAATAGCTCTTTTACATAAGTGTCTTCTATCAGTTTATGGTTGGTAGAAGTGTATAAAGTATTTACATTCAAATATTACTCAGGTATATCTTCTGTTAAGGGCAACGAATAACTATAAACAATCAGTGTCTCCACATAAAAAACACAATACATAAGGAATATAGTATACAAGTTCTCAGATGTGGTGCTACTGATCCTGCCATTTGTATGGAATGCTGTGGCTCACCAGGTCAAAACTGGACTTACATACCGTACTCTTCTCCTAGCTGGACATGTCATACAAGTACAGTATCTGAAACCTAAAGAACCTCTTGTCTGGAGCGTTGCAGTTGCCTTTTCAAAGTGATGTGTGCTGCTTGACACTGCTCCAGAACAAAAATGGATAATACAGCACTAATTTTCCAGACTATATTGCTGCTATTAAGGGTTTCAAGGTTAGTTGGTGATTTATTTTTTTATTTTTTTTATTCAAAGTCTTTGTATCTTTTCTTGGGGTTGCCATGTCTTTGGCAGCTTTGTTTTAGTTTTCTACTTGATTTTATTTAGCTGTTTGTTAAGTAGTACATAAATTAGGAGACCAAGCCAAAGTACAGTAGTTGGGGTTTGATTTGCAGGGCATCGTTTGTTCCTGAATGTGTGTGGAATCTTATCTTTCCCAGTAAGAGTCATAATTTTCTGCAAACAGAAAATATGAAAATGTTCATGTTTCTTATGACAGGCCTCTACAGTAGAGATGAGATATCATACACATAGCTTTAAATACTTGAATTTTGGTGGCCAGCCTCAGGCGTTTGTTTTGAAAAGCCCCGATAGTCAGTCTGCCAAAAGCATCAACTGGTTATAGTGTTGGAGTTCTCATCAAACCAGTCTGCCTGAAAGCATTTAGAGTAGTTAATTGTTACCTCAGCAGTTTATATTGTACCTATTTGCAGAACTTCGCCAACTCAATGTATGGATCTTCCTAGGCGTGTCGGTTAGGAAAGAGGCCTTGGGCAATATGAGTGGGAAAAGGACCTCTTTATTTCCTTCTTTTCCAGTACAGCACAGATCACTTTCTCAAGGTGTGGCCTGCATATAGATTGAAGGATCAACGATGTTCAAAACAATTTAACAATATCTGGGTGAAATACCAACACAAGAAATACCTTAGTAAAGTTAGAACATACACATTTTTATCAACCATACTCTACAAGAAGACACTTATAAAAAACAAAATAAAGAGAGAGTAAAGAACTTCACTCAGATGATAACATTCATGGAAATTAAAATCAATAGAATGTGGATGTCATATTAGATCCCATACAATCTATATTCAATTTCATATCAACCTCAACATATAAGCTATTAAACCCCTGGACCTTCTAACTCCTAATGCAATACACTAATAAAAAACTTAAAATACTGTATAGAATTAATTCCATAAATGCAAATGCACAATACATTTCAGTATTTTACAGTAGCTAAAATGATTGAACCTTGAAAGTTGGAGGAGCAAAATAAAGTCCCTACCCCAGCCAATATTTACAAGGTACAATACAGCGATTACTGACTTGGTGACCTATTGTGGGAAAATTTTCTAAATATAAATAGTCTGGACACTTGGAAAATCATAAGTGGTGAGATGGATGGATAGGAAGTAGGTACTTCTATGGACAGACCAAGGACTGGAGCCAAGAATAACAATGTACTATTGGTCTGTCAAAAATACTACAAAGGTATGGAGTGAAGTTCAAACTATTTGCAGATAACACACAATTTTATTTCATAAATGATATAGAAAACACTACTGAAACTCTAAACCGAATCCTTGCTAGTGTTAGGGAATGGATGACAATCAAACATGACAAATTCGGAGATAATTTGTATTTTTCCGTAACTAATAGAAACCTGTAGTTATTTATGTGGAATATGCTTTCGGCAAAGCTGGAAGGTAGCCATTACATCTAAAGTGCAAGGTGGCAACACTACCTAACCACTAAAAGTGGGTAGGTAAGGGGTGGCCCAGCCACCTATATCTACTCACGGTTCAATGAACCACGCCACTTTTTGATTGCAGGCACACTTACTGGGGGACATGTGATGGAGGGCCAATTTATATAAATAACAATAGGTTTGTATTAGTTACGTAAAAATACAAATCTCCGAATGTCACTTGTTTCCATACTAACAACCCTTATTTTTATGTGGAAGACTTAGGAAGGAGGTAAGTTCAACTACTTGCTTAGTCATTGACCTGGGTTTACCTCGTACAGTATTAGACTGTAATCGAGGGAAACCTTGCCACCTCACTTATCAATACAAGTGAGTATGATAGTGGCCTGAGCAACTTAAGTAGTTGTGCGAGATATCATAAGAACGTCTAGGTAAGAATGTTCCTGGTTTAAATAGGAACCCAATACATAAAAAGAAGTTTCCCAAGGCCTACCTCGCAGGAGGCGTTGGGGACGTATACAAGTATACAAAAATAAACTATACTTCGTTACACAAGGGAAGTGATTATTACCTGCAGAGGTTGAAGCCAACTTGCAAAGGGACACTTGGCGCTGTTCCCCAAAGGAGGGGAAGATGATGAAAGTAAAAGAGCCAGGCATACTTTCATTCTCCCCAGTCTTACCCCGGATAGCCAATGCCTTCAACCTTCTGCTACTTGGTCAACAAGGTGCTCGAGGAATCATTAAACCACTCGTTGTGTCACCACCACAGGAGTGATAGAGAAACCGTATCGGGTCTTCTGTGGGTCACGTCTTGTAGATAGGGTGAGGTGAAGATTAGACACGTATCCACCCTATCGATGGCACAGTTTGTGTCACAAAGGAGCTGCTTGAAAACATTATGGACAGATTCTGCCCTAAAACATTCTGAGCTCTGGGTTATCTCTATGAGGAGGAGGAAAGGGATTCTGTGTCTGGTATAGGACCTGTGTCCCCGTGACGAACGCGATCCTTACAACCTCCTTTGATCTTCATATGGTTAGCGAGGCGTGCTGAACCTAAGGAGCAAGCTCTTTCATTGTTTTCCTGAGGCATGGCCTCAATATAATCACTGGCTTGAAAAAAGGATAAACAATGACGAGTATATGACCCAGTGGGTCCCAGTCAGTAATTGGAGTCTAATGCACTAACTTCGGCCATTCAGGGTCAGCGAAACGTGCTTTACCCTTGTGGTTAGGTAATCACCCTCCTAAAGTTGTGTCCTCAAGTAATTACCTGTGTTACAGCCTTGATTACAAAACGGCAGGTTCCCAGTTGGAGAGCTTTAGCTCGAGGTTCAAGCTGCCCGGAACAAAATAAGACGTTACTTGGTTTCTTGCCGTGCGCGAGACGTTGAGGGAGACCCATAGCGTACGTCTCTCTTTTGGTCGAGTGTCACACTGGGAAAGACCTGTCTTCAAGATTAGGGGAAGACCTGCAGTTTAGAGCCACCCGTCCCGTAGGAGACTGTATTACCTCACTATGGGTAATCAGTTCAAACTCTATGGAGAGCAACGATTAAAGGAGATGCTCAGTGGACAGGCAAAGGTCTTCTGTTGCCTAAGCCGAAGAGGGTGATTCCCATCATTGGCTATTTGAGTGCATGACTAGAGTAGCACTCTTAAGAGGAAAAACAGACATCAAACCACCCTCACCACAGGGTATCTAGTCGGAAGGAAGTCCGTAATGGGTTCTCCTGAGTCGTAGACATGCCACTGCATATGACCTGTCTTTTCGGCATGACGAGTCTTGCCGACGAGGCTAGACCGAAGCGGTAGTCAAGTCCCTTAATGAGACCAGTTTGACTATAAATCTGCACGAAGTTGGGAGAAGCCATCTATTCCTTTCTTGGATAAAATTGCTCGTAAAAGGGAATCCAACAGGAGGCAACAGCCCTTCTCCTGCAAAAAAAATCAATGCTTGTATTAATATTCACTCCACTTCCCGAAGGAAGCCCTCTACAACAGATTCTCTGAGTTAGACTCATGCAGAAGGGGGTGGATTCTATAAAATCCAAACCCGTGGACAGGATAGTCCGAAGGGAAGACCACATAGGAGCAGTAAGTGTTTTCCCGCGAACAGGAAACCGACGAATAACTGTCATCCTCGCACTTTCACGAAGGAAGGTGTCTACTAAGGGATTATGAGACGGTATCATTTGTGCTCTGATCATAGTCCTAAGGGCATAAGGACGTGTATGTGGCGCCCCCCCCCCCCCTTTTCTTTGATGCCTCTATAGGAAGCGTCAAATCCAGATGAGATCTACTCCTTGGGAGAGATTCTTGTCAGGCTGTCTTTTAACTAGGACCATTACTTGCAAAGGTCTTGTAGAGAACCAAGGGACGCACAATCCCTAGTGCTGAAGGACCCGAGAACCGGCTAGTCCTTCAGAGGTCGCATACGACGGGGACTGACACAGTCTTGTCGGACCTGCAAAAGTTTCTATAGGGTGATGACACAGTCTACGGATATCCGTATGGGATATTACCTTCGAGTCGTTCCTTCAATTACTCAAATTTATAGATTGAGGTAAATGGAAGATGTCTCGCAGGAGTTCAAAACTCTAAAATCAGTTAGTAGGCTGAGCTCTTCAAGATGAGGGCTGATCCTATATAGGATGCTAACTGATTGATCACAAAACCTTTCCTAGCATGACAAGGTTTGAAGGTCAAGCTCATCTCACGATAAGACTTAAAAGTAGAGACTTCTGACCGACGAAGTTCAGCGGTATCCCGGTGTCGGTCGTCTTCCTATGAGATCAGATGTTCCAATCATGAGGAAGATGATAGAGACTGCTTACCATTTCTGAAGGAAGATGGAAGATACAAGATAGTATCCTTGTAGATAAAGTCTGGACTCTCTTTCCTGGGCGAAAAAGACATGAGCCGTTTATTTCGAGCTCTTGGAGGGGTTCTCCCATGAGGAGAGAATATATTCTTTCCCAACCATTCCGGTCTAAGGAAGAGCTCCGATTACAGGGCCTGCAATAAAAGCAGATGGAGGTTGAATGTGTTTCCGCTAAGGTCCGAGGGCATAAAAGCCAGCACAGATCGGGAGAAGACAAATTTTCAATAACCTCTTATTCTCGTCAGTCACTTATCCAGGGCCGCCCAGAATCATGGCAAGTAAATTGATATTACTGTCACTTAGAGAGCATTGAATTTCATTCTCTAAAAGGGAGAGAATGGCGGTAACCTCATGAGGTTGTCTCTCCCGGCAGATTCAAAGGATCTGCCGCCCATACCACTTCCGAGATCCGATTTGCTTCTGGAGACTGTCTAACTAAACTAGCGTTGTTCCTATTCAAACAAAGTCGGCTCATGAACAGCCCCATATTAGTGGGACAACAAGGGAGAAGGTAGCAACAGAAGCAGCAACCTTTTCCCCGAGGCAGTTTGCTCGGTCTTCCTGTAGTATGAACGAAGTTTAGATGAAAGACACATGTTCGCGGGAGATGAATTCCCACAAGTGTGCCGGATTAAATGCCTAAATCTGGCAACCTTGAAGCGGATCCCTCTGATTCCACCAACAGCGAGAAAACTTCGGGAAACGAAGAAGCCCTGTTTGTGATAAACGAACAAGAATTCAAAGTGAAGGGCACTGAGCCTTGCGCTAGCGTATTATCCCCATCATCGAAGAAAGGTGTAGTCTTAGGTTCCCAGAAGGAAAAACCCATAATTTCATCAACTCTGCAGGGTCTAACAAAGTAGTATAAGGTCATGAGTGAGGAGATACGATCTATGCAAACTAGGAGAGAGTGCTCTCTTCAGCCTAGAATGGAGCAGGCTGATAGTGATCACTAGTCTCTGACCAGTGAAAGTCAAGCCAGCAAAAAAGCAAGTGAATACAACGAGGTATCGTCGTGTAAGGTAAAGAATGACTAACTGTAGAACATAAAAAACAGCGAACGGTGCTATTAATAAGCAACCAGGAATCGTTGAAAAATGGCCTTTGGTAGCTGACACAGGAGATATGGAAAATCCGAGATCTACCGAATCGGTCGGGATCGTTTCGCTTGAGACTGTGCTCATGATCATGAGCACCTCGTTCTACGTCTTGAACACCTCGTGCGAGCTTGTGAGTGTCCCATTCCTGAGTGTGAACGTCTCCCACGTAAGCGCCTTGCACGAGAGCATGAGCATCTTGCACAAGAGCGAGAGCGTCTTTCTCGTAAGTATGAGTGTCACCCACAAGAGCTTCTTGCTCATGAGAGCGAGCACCTAGCACAAGAGCATGAGCGTCTCGAACGAGAGCACAAATGTATCGCATGAGAGCACAAGCGTCCTGCAAGTGTCTCACTCGTGAGCATGAGCGTCTTGCACGAAACTGTGAGCATCTCGCACGAAAGCATGAGCATTTGATACGAAAGCACGAACATCTTGCTCGTGAGCGTGTCCATCTAGCTCATGATTTTGACGCGAGTGTCTCGCTCACGATTGTGAGTGTCTGGCTCGCAATTGTAAGTGTCTGGCTCGCAATTGGAAGTGTCTGGCTCGCAATTGTAAGTGTCTGGCTCGCGATCGTAAGTGTCTGGCTCGCTGATCGTAAACGTCTAGAGCTTGTGCGTGTCTAGATCCTGATCTTAAGCATCTAGCTCGTGATCATGAGCGTGTAGCTCGTGATCGTGAGCACGTAGCTCGTGATTGTGAGCGTGTATCTCGTGATCGTGAGCGTGTGGCTCGTGATCATGAGCGTGTGGCTCGTGATCGCGTAGCTTGTAATAAGCGTGTAGCTCATGATCATGAGTGTGTGGCTCGAGATCGTGAGTGTTTCACTCATGATCGTAAGAATTTATTTCATAATCATGAGCGTCACCTTGTGGTTTAGTATCTGGCTTGTACCTGTTATCATGAGCGTCTAACTCATGCACGTGATCGTGAGCATCTAGTTCGTGATCGTGAGCGTGAGTGCGACTGTAAACGTAAGCATGAATGCGATCTTGAGCACCTTGTTCGTTATCGTGACCAAAAGAGTCGTGCTCGCGGTCACGAGCATCTAGCTCATGACTGTAAGTGTGTAACTCACTCTCGTGAGTGATCGCAAGCGAGATACGCGAGTGTCTTCAAGGGTTGTAGAGTCTAGTGTCACAATCGTGGTCACGAGCGTTTCACTCATGATCGAGAGTGTAACTCATGATCGCGAGCGTGAGCGTCTCACTTATGATCATGAGCGTCCTCAAGGGTTGTGTCAAGACTAGTGTCGCAATCGTGGTCACGAGCGTCTCGCTCGTGATTGTGAGTGTCTAACTCACGACCTTGAGCGTGAGTGTGCTCAAGGTTAGTGTAGAGACTCTCCCTCGGAAGGGGAATTTCTCACATCTGGAGGCGAACCTCCGAGTAGCACTCAGTTTCCCTTCAATGAGCTCTATCTCAAATTGAATGTTAACAAAATGTGTTGCTTGAGAAAAAATCAAGGCTTGTTTCTGAGTTCTCCTCGAAGGGATTTCCCGAAAGGAATCCTGCCGGAGTAATCCCCCGAAGGGGAAACCGAATAGATGTTCGTCCTTAAAAAGAACGTCAAGATCTTGATAACCTACGATCTCATGATCATTGCGATATTTGATCGTCACAAAAGACGCCTTAATGGGTGTCTAACATCGGAATATCGCTAACGACATCCTGACCGACCAGGAAGACGAGGTGATGAGTCTCACCCTTACAATCGTTGAACAAAATAAATTCTGAACTCATTATTGGATTGTCACGAACGGTATCCTGACCGATCAAGAAGACGAGGTGATGAGTCTCGTCCCTGCGATCATTGAACAGAATAAATTCTGACCTCATTATTGGACTGTCGCAAACGATATCCTGACCAGGAAGACAAGGTGATGAGTCTAACCCTGCGATTATTAAGGAGAAAATAGTCTGTCGATCCGGCAATTGACGAGCAAGCCGTGGATTGACGATTGTCCGTAGTCTTGGAATCCTCAATAGACAGAAGTTGCATACGCAGGCTGAAACATTGCCTGTTGGGAGACGACGAGACCAGCAGAAGGTGAGATGACTCCTCGTCAGCAAGTCTACGGAAGGGCAAACGGGATGTAGACCTCGTAGACAGCAAAGACGTCAACAGCAGCTACAGCCACTGACTTTGCACCCCAATGACATCTACAAGCCCTGAAGAAAAAAAAAAAAAGAAAAAAAAGAATTGAAAATTCATCCCCTCCAAGGGGAAGAAAAAACCCTAACCCACAGAAAGGAGAGGTTACCCCCAAGAGCAGCCATCAGCGCAGAGGAATCCTTCCGATAACTTCGACATCTGATAACTGCCTTATACTCTGTAATGGATCGTCAGGTGATTGTGAGCGTATAATAAAAACACAGTTATATCTGTAAAGAAAAAGAATGTGTAAAGCAAGAGTTATAATTGGCTAAGCCTTGAAGGGAGAGAGAGAGAAGAGACGTCCCCTCTCCACCAGCCAAAAAACAAAAAGTGACGTGGTTCATTGAACTGTGAGTAGATATAGGTGGCTGGGTAGCCCACAGCCAACCCTTACCTACCCACTGTTAGTGGTTAGGTAGGGTTGCCACCTCGCACTTTATATCTAATGGCTACCTTCCAGCTCCGCCGAAAGCAATTTCCACATAAATAACGAAACGTTTGTTAGTATAGGAACAAAACTAAAATTAACTGAAAATAAAACTGATTTTATGGTGGTTGTTAAGAAAACCAGTGGCATAAGAAACTTGGGTGATATTCAATAAACATAAATAACAACTCTGCCCTGATATCTAGTAAAGTTCGTGATCTAGGCATATCTCTTGACTGTAGCTAGTCTTTCAATGCTCAAATAAATAATGTAGTAAAAACAGCAGGTTATCATCTTAGAAACATTCCTTTCATAAGGAAGTACCTGGATAAACATTTTGAAAAGAAACTTGTAATAAACTTTGTTATTACCAGGATTGACTACTGTAACTCCATCTAAAACAATTTACCAAAAGTACAACTTACTCTTTGTCGAGAGTTAATGTGGGTAAGAGTAATGTTATGAGATGTACGAGAAGGGAAGGTGGTGCAAGGTTGAATGTCATGTTGAATGGAGAGTTACTTGAGGAGGTGGATCAGTTTAAGTACTTGGGGTCTGTTGTTGCAGCAAATGGTGGAGTGGAAGCAGATGTACGTCAGAGAGTGAATGAAGGTTGCAAAGTGTTGGGGGCAGTTACGGGAGTAGTAAAAAATAGAGGGTTGGGCATGAATGTAAAGAGAGTTCTATATGAGAAAGTGATTGTACCAACTGTGATGTATGGATCGGAGTTGTGGGGAATGAAAGTGATGGAGAGACAGAAATTGAATGTGTTTGAGATTAAGTGTCTAAGGAGTATGGCTGGTGTATCTCGAATAGATAGGGTTAGGAACGAAGTGGTGAGAGTGAGAACGGGTGTAAGAAATGAGTTAGCGGCTAGAGTGGATATGAATGTGTTGAGGTGGTTTGGCCATGTTGAGAGAATGGAAAATGGCTGTCTGCTAAAGAAGGTGATGAATGCAAGAGTTGATGGGAGAAGTACAAGAGGAAGGCCAAGGTTTGGGTGGATGGATGGAGTGAAGGAAGCTCTGGGTGATAGGAGGATAGATGTGAGAGAGGCAAGAGAGCGTGCTAGAAATAGGAATGAATGGCGAGCGATTGTGACGCAGTTCCGGTAAGCCCTGCTGCTTCCTCCGATGCCTTAGATGACCGCGAAGGTAGCAGCAGTAGGGGATTCAGCATTATGAAGATTCATCTGTGGTAGATAATGTGGGAGGGTGGGCTGTGGCACCCTAGCAGTACCAGCTGAACTTGGTTGAGTCCCTTGTTAGGCAGGGAGGAACGTAGAGAGTAGAGGTCCCCATTTTGTTTTGTTTCATTTGTTGATGTCAGCTACCCCCCAAAATTGGGGGAAGTGCCTTGGTATATGTATGTATAATCATTGACTACGTTGAAAATTTAAGGCAGAATAAAAACTTAAAAAACATTAGTGGCTTCACAGAAACTCGGAGCAAAGTAATCTCATTCAGTAGATCAAAAGCTAATAACTGGGCCATGAACAACTTTTCACACTCCTGTACAGTACTTAGAATATTTATTTTTACTCAAGAGTGCTATACTGTACACATCCACGACATATGGCTGGCAGTGGCCTTCTTCCTTCTGTGGAATCGTTTAATCATACGACAGGTATAGAAAAAAAAAAAAATACTAGACGTAAAAAAAGTTTCCATGAAATGCAAAAGGAAATCTTTTATTCTCTTTTATTTGTAACGATTTTTATAATGTGAATTTGTTTTATCGATCTTTTATTCAAATCTATTTACTATATACCTTAATAAGCTCTTGGATACACAGCTTAAAAAATGTTTTGGTAATTTTTTCTGTGAACAGCAGTACAGGGCATGAATTTCTTTTCTTGTCTAAAAATAAATTTCTATTGGTTTTGGCCAATAGTATAGAAAATTCAACCACTGGGATAAAAACTTTTAATGGGTTCATTGCTAAAATAAAATGTGCTACCAAAGTAGTAACCTGAACTCGCTTGCTCTAATCCGTATATATTCTAGAGAAAATAAATTCAAACCGGTGCTCTTACTTATCTTTCTGTGCAACCATTAGCTTCCAGTAGAGCACAGAAAATGGATATGTTCTTAACATACGAATACATGCTAATAGTCAGAGATGGTCTAGGTATAGATAGTGGTAGTCACCAAAGTTCTAGAAATGAGCAACATGAAGATGCTGGCACATAAGCAAATGCTTCAATTCGGATAAAGACGACCATATGATGAATACAAACATCAGGCAACCCAAGATAACCACAGGTAGTGTCTGGTCTTACCTGGACTGAAGAGACTACTGGATTTTGTGTGCGTACTTGAACATGGCTTTTCATCTTTCTTATTCACCAATACATGATATATAAAATTAAGTGGTCTATCATTGTATGGACGGTGTCAAAAATTTAATTTAGTAATCTTTTAATGTAAAATTTAACAAAAGGAAGATACTTCCAACTGTTCAAATGCTTCCAATTCATTAACATTTACAGCCATCATAAGCCTGCTCTGAATATATTTCAGAACTTAGCATAGCAACATTACTTTAAAACAGAAACTTCCCATGTACACTTTCAAAATACTTATCCACTAAATTGGTAAAATCAAATTTAATGTTATTTTTCTAGTAGTTAATTATTTTATAAATATTTTTCCTTAGCCCATACAGCTGGTTGACTTCTACCAAGAAATCAAAACTCTTATGCTGTTTTACGAATGTTATAACGCTTGCCCACAAACACATCAACCACAGTGCTTCGGATTTACTTCTGCACATGGGATGAAAGACAGCAAATGAAAAATATCAAGATGACAAAGGGAAATTGCATCAATGCAACCTACTTGGTCATACAGTAAATCCTAACAAGCTCCTTACCACAAATATCTATTCAAAGCAATGCAGAATCACCTTCAATTCACAGTTTAAACCATATGACAATAATAAAACTATTTGCCTTTAACAGATATACTGTGTTTGAAATACCCTTTAACTTGGATCCATATACTGGTACCTCTGACTTCCATAAATGGCATCATGTTGCAAAAGCAGTTATTCTTTTAAGTGATATTTCAAAACTTCTCAATCACTTTTCAAGAATAGTATTAAATGCATGTGCAACCTTTAAATCAAAATTTATAAGATGTTACTTATATATGACAAAAACAAATTTTAGTTTGATAATCATCAATGAACATTAACATGCATTTCATTTCCCAGAGTTATTTTTCCATACAAACCATTACAGTACTTATAATTAGACCTCGTCTATAAACTTCACTACTTCTGGACACTTCATCGTTGAAACCAAAGCAGGCTTAGGTTTATAGACACTTAAAGAATGGCAGAAATATAAACTAGCAATCAATCCAATGCACAAATTAAGACAAGTTATCTAGAAATCAGCAGCTAATAGAAAGAAGAAAAGTAGGTGGATATTCAGTAAAAATCCTTCAGCAGGTCTCCTACCATCACAAATGAGTTAACAGCTTTCTTCAAGTAGTAAACTTTTTCAGCGGTGAGATGGCTCAAAAGATGACCCGTTTAATATGAAGGAGTTAGTACCTGTACGAAGCAATGTGTTATAGAATAAGAGGACCCTCAACAAAACTGGCCGTCTGATTTCACGTTACCCTGTAGTCCAACTCAATCACTCATTAACAGGAGGACCAGGAAAAATTTCATCAAACAATTACCATTATTTGGAACCTGAATCCTTGAAACGCTAATAACGTTTCCACAGTATTAATTGGAAAAGTGTTACAAACTGATTCAAATCTGTATTCCCACCCAGAAAAAATCAGCTCTGGAATGATTACATATTTCAAAATATGAAACACTTGAATTACCAACAATATGGTAAACTTCAAAACCAACAATACTTATCACCTGAAGATCACTATAGGCTATACAACAAATACTTCCAAAGGCATTTCCATAATAAATATAGCAATAATAACCAAGTCAATTTCAAAACGTGAAGAAAATAAAATTTTGCAACGGATCAACTGGAAAAAAGTTAACAGACAAAAGAATAGGAGCAGACCCAAGAGCATTTACAAGAAAGGTTACAGGGGACCAGATGCAGGGCAAAACAACACATCTCTTATTTAGAGGCAGAAAAGGTAAATGTACTTTGCGATGAGGAGCAGGAGTTAGCATGAACAATGTAAAACACAAGAGTAATATCAATGGGATTTAAAAAATCTACCATAATCTTTCCGAACAGAAAAGCATGACCTAAACTGCCTAGCAGACACAGTATTCCCAAGAAAAACTACAGTACATGTACCTATATCATGTTTACGTCTCTTCATATGTAGCATTCGTAGGCCATTGTTGAGAAACAGATGGACAGGAAACCCAATTTGTAGCTGGACCTTGGGTATATGAGAGAGAGTAGATGGGCACACCAAGGCTTTGTAACTTTCAAGGTATATTCAACTCTAAGGGGCATAAATCAGACCTTGGGGAAGGCCAATATACAGTACATTGATTTGTGGTAGCTAAATCACCTACCAAATTTATTCAATTACTGAAATCTGGCTGCCAAGGACATTGAACCTCATGGAGGATCCAGAGAGGGAGACTGTAAATGAGGTGGGAACAGATTTATTAGATTCATAATTCAGGCCATATGGCACAGCATTGGGACAAGGTACGCCATTCAATGGAGAGCACCAACTGGGGTAAAACTAGACATTTACGCTTTGAGGTAAAAGTGAAAAAAAGTTGAAAAGCAAGATGGAAGAGAGGGGCTTAGGGGACTTTTTAAACCCCTTTAGTCTATAAGACTGGTGCACTACCCCCACCAGAGGGAGGAAATAAGAGTGAGAAAACATTATTGATCAAGGGTGTGAGAAGGAACTAACACCAAAGCCTCTGTTAGATAGACCAATAAAAGCAGCTTTATTACAGGGACTCTTAGCCATCTGTAGAGTTTTGCCGTCTCCTTTTGTCACATAGCTTTATATTTAACAAAGGAGGTCAGCTCAGTCAGAAACCCTTCTACATTTCATGGACATTTTTTTCATTAAGCAAACCTGACCCTTATAGTATGTGCATTATGAATTCTGGTCAAGTTGAATGGAATTACTATACCTCACCTTAGGACATGATGGCACATCTTGAGAAAATCAATAAACAATGAACAAACTAATATCCCATTGGGTAGACCCTAAAAACACATTCACAAACGTTGAGCTCACCAGATTACGTGTCAATTGCACCACAACAAGAAGTAATCAAGATTTGAAAACAAGCTAACTTAGCAGTAGAAACAATATCATGGAGCTGACCAATCAAGGAGTAATGAGTTTTCCATGTTTTTGGTCCTAAACACTTACTTGACGTATATTGTACAGTACAGCATTCGAATATTGGGGAAGATTAATTGAAGAATGTAAATTTGATAGCATAAAGATTTAACAATTACCATCTAAATTTTAGAGTAGCAACAGATACAAAAGTACTTGAAATTAAAAAAAATTACTGTAGAAGATGAAACCTATATTTCAGCATTACCTCTGTAATTACTATTGTAAATGTCTGGGAAAACCTACCAAACCTACATGAGAACACTAAATCTCAAGATTGATTTTGACAAAAGTGTGCAAAACATTTATATCTCAGATTGGGAAAAAGTACTCGATTGGATTACAAATTTCAAGTATTTAGGATCAACAGTTGCAGAGGATGGTGATCTGGGGGCAGAAATAAACCACAGAATACAAGCAGGATGGAAGAATTGGGAAAAAGTGTGTGGAGTACTATGTGACAGGAAAATAAGGGTCAAGTTGAAAGGTAAAGTACACAGGACAGTTGTCAGACCGGCAATGATGTATGGAGCGGAGACGTGGGCAATAAAGAAGACAGAAGAGAATATGGATGTGGCAGAGATGAGAATGTTGAGATGGATGTGTGGGGTGACAAGAAGAGATATGATATGGAATGAGGTAATTAGGGGTACCACAGGAGTTAGAAAACTATCGGATAAGATTCAAAAAAGTACACTGAGGTGGTATGGTCATGTCATGAGATGAGATGAACAGTAAATTGGGAGGAGAGTGATGGAAATGGAGGTAAAGGGAACGAGAAGGAAAGGGAGACCAAAGCGAAGGTGGATGGACTGTATCAAGGATGACCTTTGATCAAAGGGATTAACCGGTGATGAAGTGTGGGACAGAGGTAAATGGAGAAAGCTGACCAGAAATATCGACCCCATATAGAAGTGGGAAAAGATGTAGACAAAGAAGAAGTAGTAGTATGTACTTGGGATAACACTACTGTATTACTAGTTCATATAAAACATCAAAAACTATAAGAAAACAATAAATTACACATCACTGCAAAACTAAAAAGGAGTGGGAGAAATTTATACGAGGTAAAAAGATCGCAAAACGCATTGGCTAGGTAACACAAGAGATAAAAATATGATCATAAATAGCAGAGAAAGAAAAAAGTTTTAGTCAATGCAAATGCTTGTAATCAAATTGCCTATTATTTGAGGTGTCTAGGAGACATAAATACTGTAGACAAAAAAAAAAAAAAAAAAAAAAAAAAAAAAGACATTATTACTCTACTTCTCCATCAAGTATCCTAAAGAACAGTATTGTAAATAAAACAAAACCACACTTACTGTGATACCATAACACGGAATAAAGTATCAAAGGATTTGTGCAGACCACAAATAAGGGCTAATTGCAAGTAATAGGTTTTGGCAAAACAGTTCAGACTGCTTAAAAAATTATATAATCCATCAGTTACAAAAAAGTAACACTTCACAAATGCAAAAAAAAAAAAAATTGAACCAACAATATACCTTGCAAGGGAGATTTCATTGTTACCTCTTTAAGAATTATCCTTTGACTAGTCCTTTACATACTATGTGGAACTTTAAACCTTAACAGAAAACTGCAAATAAATAATCAATAGTTTGATTGGACTGAATAGTTTGCTTCTTTCAGTTTTAAACTGGGTTTACAGCTACTGAATTCTAGTTATTACTTAAAAAATTTCCATTTAAGCAACTTTCTTATTCTGCAGATGCCCCTGCAGTCATTGACATTTCCAACAATGGAAAAGAAAACCACTTATGAATCACTGCAGTTCATAAATCAGTAACTTCATATTCAATACAGGATAATTGACAATCTCATTACTTCAAAAACAAAGCCTGGTACCCTCCACTTTATACAACTATCTGTGAAACTAAGCAAATAATGCCTCCCAACATCAGAAAATTTCAAAACTAAAGTAATTGAAATATATCAATCAACTAATCTTAAATGCATATGAGAAGACAAGACCTCATTCTTGATATGACTACTTCACCAGCAAAATACTTAACCCTCAGATACCAAGAACAGTGTCAAACAAAAGGAATTTTTTTTCTAATTTGTACTACATATATCTAACTACTGACGTTTGAATTCTAGCACATCTCCTTAAAACAGATACAGAACATCTAGTAGTTAAATAGAGTAAAATCAAACAGGTAGAAATGTTGATTTGGAGTTTTTTCACACTTAGGATAAATTAGTACCAACGCATTCCAGTGATCTTTAAGTAATCAAACAAAGGCAATGCATTGTTAAATATCACAATATCATGTAAGACTCCAAAAGCAACAGTTCTAAGAGTAATCCCCCTTCACCAATTCCCATTCTCTAGGCAAGAATGAATTACCTAAACCTTACAGATATGGGATGAACAGCAAATTATGTTTTCAACATCCCTCTACAAGGTATTCTACCAAGTACCTAACCAAATTATCATAGTGCTCTTGGCCAAGCTAGAATACTGCTAGTTTTATATCAACAACATATTACAAAGTCAAAACCAACACTATGATACCATTACCTTTCCTTTTATACTTTAATATTTTACCTTTTATTCAAACAGACATTCACCCCTAACAACTATATTCCAATCTTGTACACAAATGCTATCTTACAAGACCTTTTAAACATATCAGTACTTTTATTCCTTTTATAATGCATGCAAACTCAATTCTATTCAACTAAACACATTTTCTCTTACCTGGTCATCTTTCCATAATTCCATTTCTCCTTGTTATCCACTTTCCCTTCTATAGTAAAAGTACAATACAGTACTAGCATGCTGAGATATGTACTATGTGCATAGGGCACTTCTGAACATTCATTACCAACAGACAAGCATATGACTAGGAAGGGATACTCCAAATACTGTATACTGAATGACTGATCCTCTGTTTAAGAATGAACTTTTTAGTGAAAATTGCAGCACAATATCTCCATCCTCCTCAATCCTCCACATGACACAGGATAAGGCAACAGGGCCTTCTAATATGCGCGTTGCCTATATCAAGACGAATGGGACATTAAGGGGGAGGAGTAGAGTCACCGATTCACTACCTGTGTGGAGGGGAGTGCCGAGCCTGCGTGGAGAGCCACCCCCACTCCTGCCGCCGACACCACCACCACAGCCAGGCACTGTCAGCTCTCCACACATAATACACCAGCTTACTCACCATCATCATTCATAACATTGGGGTCACCCATTATCTAGTTATGGAGATGGAAGAGAAAAGAAATAACAAACAACATTACTGAGGGGTATTGCAAATTGACATATCGGATGGTACAACTTTGAATATGTCTCATATATCAATATAAGCAAACAATTACTGCAGAATAGAAATAAAACTACATCTAATGAACAATGATCCCTCCCCTGCTAGAAAAATGTTGGTGAAGCGAATCAGCGGCACACAAGTGCCATTTCCTGAAAACTGTATAATGGAACCTCATGACTCTAGTCACTTTTCTTGTCACCAAAACTCCCTCATAAGGGGGAGGACATCTTACTCTACTAACTCTAAGGAACAGTCATTTTCTATAGATATATTTCTTTCACAGAAATTACCACAAAAAGGCAATCATAAAGTAAGCAGGCCGCAACAAACTGACTTAGTCATCTAGCGGTGTGCTTCCCAGTGTCATGAGGTGTAACTTCAGAATGTGGGATGAAGGATTGATTACCTGCGCCCTGAAGGTCACATCAGCCCATGGCTAGACATTCAGGGTGCTGGGATGTCAGTTTGGTGCGGTGAAACTGATAGGCTGATATGAAAAGTCATGGCTGCTAATGGATATATTTATTGCCAATTTTTACAAGATTTGTAGAGCTATGATTATTAATGAAAGATGCATGAGAAATGTTTCTGCCTATCCCCTGGTCCAGTAGAAATTTTGGAATCTACCACAATATCTGCTTGACTTATTTTAACACTTGGGGAAAACCTAATTCAAAAATATATATGTACTGTATATATATAAATTCAATTTTAGTACCAGGGAAAAATCAGCCTACATGCACACAATACACTTGACTTGCAAGTACCAAGACTAAGCAATTAAATTGGGTGCGTTAACTAGTGAAGGCTAACTAAGATGCCTTAGATCTTTCCCACCCTTCTGTTTTAACTTTACTGTACTGTACACTGTTACACTTCAAAATGAATATGCTCTATTACCCACCCAGGTACAACATTCTTACTAGAAGAGGGCCCTGAAACATCAGTATTTTTTTTGTAACGTAAATCTCATCATCTAAAAGCCAAACTTTTTTCCATTTTTCCTCTCACTTCTGTGAAGACTTGAAACAGTAAGAACCTCCCCAGTGTAGACTTCGTCCAGGCAGAAATCCTGGGATCAGCATTAATAAACTCAACATGAGTTAAAAGATGCCAAAATTCATACCTTACGATATGAACTGCCATGTGGGATGTTCTCTGACTGAAGACAGAAAGATGGTTATGAAACGGTTCGGTTGCCAGATCTGCTAACGCCAGGTCAACTTTCTATGCCCGAGCTTAAGATACAAATACTTAATGGGGATTATATAGCTGCACAATTGCTATTGAAAAAAAATTCTACGTTAATTCCAATGAGAATGTCAATACCTCTCAGAGACCTGTTGGATTAGCTTAGAAATACTACAATAAATAAAATTCAAAACATTTTTGATGACTGTTACAAGTTAATTAGGCACAGCAGGTCTGCCAAAAGAACTGATGGCCGAATAATAACGCTGGGAGCGAGGGTGTCAGCATCTTGCAAGAGCTTGATCCTCAACCTGTGTGAAAACTGGTGTGGCCCCAGGCAACATCCACATGGATTAAACTTAGTAATGAACATTTGCACAATGAAAAATGAGACTGATAAAAAAGAAAAATCAAGAATACTATTCATCAAACAGCTAATTATGATAATTTTTTTAAATATCTAAACAATAAACAAGTAATTATTACACACAACTGCCCTGTCATATACAGTACAATATAAACTGAAAAGCTCATATATTTCTTGGTAAAATAACAAAAATGTCAAAAACAAAAAAATGTAGTTGGTGACTGGGGAAATTCAAGATATTTAAAATGGTTATAAATGAGAGATTTGTAATGGTAATGCCTGATGAATGAGATGACACTTTGAACACAGGCCATTGTTGAAGAGAAAATGAAACAGCTGTGACCTAGTAAATGCAAGGTGCTTGTCAGTTGGGAGAAACATCAGATTGCTTCCACTGCAAACAGTCATAATAATAACGGGCTATTACCCGTAAAGTTAGATGCGCAAAGGATCCCGTAACCACTGAAAAGCACCTGAATTCGGATGACTTTATGGAGCTTGAATCCCTAAAATGTTTAATCATGAATTTATTTACTGATTTATTTATATACATACGTACATATATGTGACATATGTATGTATACACTTTGTATACATAAATATATACACATATAAAAATGAAAAAAACATCCAACACTACAATGGAACGAGGCAATGATGGTGTGCTTATGTTTCAAGCCCCTATACTAAGTCAATTTATTTATATTTTTTATGGGTGAGAGATAATGGTGGAAATGAGGTGGATAATGAATTATTATTTTCTATCTTTTAAGGCATGACCCCCATTATGGCATTTTGTCGGGCCCGCTTCCCCTCCTCATCAGATATACGCTGTTCAATGAGAAACTGCGCTGTTGAAATGCCAGAGGGGAGGCCAGTAATGGTCACGACCCGGTTTCTTGTACCGGGTACATAATTACCCTTCTTGGAGATTTGGATTGTTGTCCCAGAGATGTGTTGAATCTCCACCAGTGATTTCCCTCCAGGACCAAGGATTGCACCAACAATGTGCTCACCAACTTCAACATCAACCTTCTTGCTGCCATCAGGGGCACCAGGAGGAAGTTCCCCTGGTGATGGGCTCTTTCTCAAAGGGGTGCCAAGACCAAAGGAATTACTGTTCAAAGGTAGACTTCCCCCCATCTCAGTCGACTGTCGGCGAAAGGGATCAAAAGGTGGTTCGCTATTGAATCTATCCACTTGTCGTTGTGGTGAAGTTGGTCCCCCTAACCCTTGTCCAAGATTCAGCCCTGAGGCAACTGTTGTGCCTATAGGACCAAATGGACCATTATTCCCATTGCTCATGGAAGAACCATGGTACTCCCCTGGGTTACCAGAAGAATTAATATTACCAAGCATGGCATTACCTCCCATATTGCCTTGACCTTGGCCCTGACCTCCCTGTTGAGATGATGGACTCCCAAGACCTAGCCCCAGTCCAATGATGCCATAATTAATTAGTGTATTTATGGCACTACATACTTCAGCATTTGACTGATCTGCAAAACCGGAGGATCTTAAGATGGACCGGACATGCTCCAATAATTGGCCTGTAATGACTGGATTGCCAGCACCTCCATTTGGATAGGCAGAACTCAAGTTTAAGGTCAGGTTAACACCACCACCGAGGAGATTACCCAGTCCACTCACTGAAATAGAAAGGAAAGTAACATAAGTTACAAAAACTTGTGACAGACAAAAAATATGAAATCCAATAAGTTTTCTTAAATGGTAAATTTCAGGACACATCTTACATCTATAATACTTAATACACCTAGCATAAATGCAGGAGCATTTTCACAAAAAAGCAATTAAATAGATTGAACAATATTGATATTCAAACCACTGGGAAAATATACCCTATAGTTCAATGTAAAATCACGATACTAAAAACTTTTTGATCAAATTTCCCCTCAGCAAGGCTTAACTGTACTTCAACTTCTCCATTTGCACGAGGGTTGTGTTCGGATGAAGCTCAGTGCAATCTAAATTAATTATTTCCAGAAAATACAATGGTAAACTGAGTAGCTGCATTCCAGAACATCACTTATTTACAAAATGAGTTTTGTTTGCTATCTTTTTACTAATTAGCATAACACAATTTAATCATCAAATCAAAAATTAATAAAAAATACCTTAAAACAGCAGATTTGGCAGATTGACAAATTTCCTTTGGTGGTGTAAATTGACAAAAACACACAGTTTCTTTCTTTTTATTTAATAACACAAACTTAAATTGTACATTGCACTATTGTAATTATCAAAGTTGAAATAAGGAAATAAGGAGGTATACATTATTCCAGACTAGATTAAACAATAAATCACAAAATAATCTAATGGGGTGCGAGCTGCCTTTCACTTCAACGTCACTTTCAAAATCAAAAAGGAAAAAAGTGATCTTCCTTTATATTCAGTAATACATGGCATGCAATACAGGGTAATTACTAAAAGGAGGAACGGTGAAATGAATTAAAACGGTCATATAAATAGGCCATGTTGCTATTTGGAATATTACCCAAAGTCCTTTGTTAATGTTAATTGACAAAGACATCATCAATCAATTTAATAACAAACAATTGCTGCACTGTACATTACATTTCTTATCAAATTTGATTAATAGTTACAAACTATTTAAGATAGAAAGAACAAACCAGTGTTTAACAATTTTATAAAAAGTAAATATTTAGGCCACTACGCAATAGGCATCAAGTTTTCCTAAAGCATAAGTTTACCCAAAAGAAAAAAAAGGCTATTTCTAAATACAGTACGTTTCCTACATATGGATGTCCAACATACGATCATCCCAGGATACGAGGATGTACAAAAAAAAAATAAAATAAAAAAATAAAACTTCATTAAAAATTAGGGGAGAATTTTAAACAATATGGCTATGTGGTAGGTTACTTTGACATTTGGAAGGTCGGTCCCTTAATGATTGTGTACTAAGTTATACTTATCTTAAGAAAAAAAAATATTACTAATTTTTTTTAAATGGAAATTTTAAACAATTGTCAACCAAAATACCTGATAGCAAGCTTATATGTAGAGATGATATATCTGGTGCTAATAAGAAATGGCAGACAACAATGGAAATAAAAACAAGATTTTAAACATTGAGCGTTTCTTTAAAATGAATGAAAAAAAAAGAGAACACAAAATTATGTGACGATGCAGTTAATTATTATTTCTATGAGAGGAAAAGTTATAAAAAGAGATGGAAAAATTCTTAGCACTTGACCAAGTACGTTGACTGTTCTACAAAGTTGAGATTATTTACTATATGTTTTTCTTTAACTATGTTTAAAATTCTATTTTAAATTGACTGTTAATTTTAAAACAAGATTGTGAAAGATTTATTTTCTTTATTCTTTCTAGATATTTGTTAGCTTAATTATCAAGTCAAATGCCTATGTTAACTCGATATTAATGAATGACGACCTACCAAAACATACATACGCAGAAAGATTGTGTAATAATGACAGAAAAAAATTGTGGTTGGTCAGTAAATGGTAAAGAAAATAAAATGTATTGCATGCGAACCAATTAAACCTTTAAAAGAATTTCACATATCAAGTACTAATAGCTGTATGAATTCTTGATATGCCAGTTGGGATTTATAGATTAATATACTGTACAGGATATATGCTACATTTAGCTCAAATCAGTTGACTGAAAAAGTGATAAAGAAAATATTGAAACTATTGATCAGTAACAAATTTAATCAATATCTACATGTCGTTATTCTTGTTGCATTCATAAAGATAGCAAGCAATAGCAGTCAACTGATAAAAAACACTGGAGGATTGGGAGTTAGTGGGTGGGTTGACTGTGTTAAAACTGGTGAACTTTCCAGCTCAATAATGCACTCTCATTGCATCTTGTTTGTATTTATCTCTTAAATCCAAACATTCTACAATTCAACAAGAGTTATGAAAAAAAAAAAATAACCCGTACACAATTGCACAAAACAGCAAACGATCAAAATAAAGAATGACAATGTATGGCAGACAACAGGATGGGCGGAGCAATGGAAATTGCCGCATTTGATGCTTAATTTCCAAACTAGTGACAAGTTTTTATTTTACATAAAAATATATACATCATTAACATATACAATTAATTTCTGTAAATATCACATAGAAAAAAGAAGTTACGTACAGAGAGCTATGAAGAAGAAAATATTTTATATTAGTTATTGTAATTGTACGCTGTGATGACCTAAACCATAGGAAGAGGGGATGGGTTTAGGCCACATTTATACACCATATTTCACACAACAATATTTCATAAATGTATTGAAAGGTCTTTTTTTTTTTTAAACTGATCCATATACTGCATTTTCTTCATGTGAAAATCTAAATTAAATCTAAAGTAACATGATTTTTATGCTAAAATCTAATATTTCTATACTCGCACTTACTAAAAGAAATATTAAGTAGAAATGCCACCTTGACAACCTCTAAATACAGAAATCAAGATATAATTTCCTCTCCTGCCATCATACCCTCCCTCCTCCATGTAGAGCCACCACAACACCCATTAGTTACTGAGAAACGAATGTCTGCTGGGGGAAATTCTGATGATTTTGCCAAGCATGAGGAAGATATGTAAAAACTTCACCATTAAATGGACTCAATCACCACAGTCTAGGAACACCTTAATGTAAGAGAGGGTAGTTGGGTTTCTTGTTCTATTCAGATTAAGTATGGAAATAGATTTGTCTTAAAATCATATTAATTTTCATGAATCTTACCTCTGAAGCGAACAAGCTGATTAAGCATTAAAGAGTCGACATACACAACAAACGTGCAAAAGCAACTACAGTACCATACAGTATTGGGAAGTCAGACTCATGTTCAACTTTAATAAAGAAAAAGGCTTAAACCTCTTTTCACAATCAAAAATTCTTATATTCCCTTCCCATCTTCCAAACAACTCAGAAATGGTGTAGTTTAAAAATGAAAGGATATAAAAAAACCCATACATATTAATTACAGGATGATTACCCATGTATTTCTATATTTAAGAAGTAACCACAAAATAAAAAACGAATCAGCAAAGGAAAGTATTTAAAAGGGGTTTCCCATTGCCAAACCATTCTTTTTTTCCCATCGTTATCGCTACATTAAGAGGCCTATTGCCCGCTATCCTGCTTCGAATGCCTTCTATCAAAGACATCCTCTTATGCCCAACCTCTTCTCTCCCTATTATCCTTCACCTTATCTAGCCATCTAATTGTCTACCTCTCTCTCTATCTTCTTCCACTAATGACTTCCTCTCAAGCCCTTTCCACTTCCTCCCCATCATCTAACCTTAACACATGCCCACACCATCAAAGTCGTGATACTTTTATTACCCCCGTAATCTTTACTACACCTGCTATTCTTCTTATTTCATAATTTTCCAATCTTCCAAGCAGTGATATTCCCATAATGCACCACAGCGTTCTCATCTTTGTTATCTCAAGCCAGCTTCCTCTTTTTGTCTTAAGAGCTCACATTTCTGAGCCATACATTAATTTGGTCTTATTACTGTGTTGTAAATCTAGAATTTTAGCTTGATTGGCATTATCACATGCCAATTCCCTTAACTTCCTTCACTTCCCCAAGGCTGCTTTTTCCTACTCTCAACTTCAGCCTGACATCCTCCCTCCTGACTTATAGTAGACCCCAAGTATAAAAATTTATCTTCCTTTATGGTCATCATAGCTTCAGTCCTATCCCCATTACTCTCAAGCCAGCCCTCTCCTATGTTCCTCGCCCCTTCTTCTTAAGTTTTTTTTCATTTTCAAAATCATCTGCATATAGCAACTCCCAAAACTCATAACTTCTGATTTCTTTGTTTACATGTCCATGACCACCACAAATAAAAATTGGTTTAATACTGTCCCCCTGGTGTAATCAAATACTAACTTCAATAGTTTGTTTCCCCAACACCTGTTATTACTTTAGTCTTGTTCTTTTGTACATTTCTAACATTCTAACCAACTTCTCATAGACTTTCCTTGTTCCTCAAGCACCAAAACATCACTTCTCTTGGTATTCTATCATATGCCTTCTCTAGATCAACTAAAGCACAGAGGAGCTTCTGGTTTACTTCTAGACTCTTTTCCTGTAGCGGTCTTACTCTAAAAATGGCATCCACAGTCCCTTTCACCCTCCCTCATGAATCCATACTAATTTTTCCCAATCTCTACAATACCTCATCTAGTACTATATCAAAAACTTTCAAACAATGTTGTTAGTTTAATTCCCCTGTATTTACCATAATCCATGACAGCACCTTTCTGCTTAAATATAGATACAATTAGACTTTCATCCAAGTCTCTAGGCCATATTTCATTTTCCCATACTGCTCTTAATCAATCCAGTATCCCTTTTTCCCCTTCTGCAGCAGTATCTTGGCCATTTTATTTTGAACCTGAAGGACCTGGTGCTTTACCATTTTTCATTTTGCTAAATGCCTGCTTCACTTCCGTATTTCGTATATTCATAACTGGGGCCCTTTCCGAGTTTGCCTGACTGTGAAACCCAAATTAATTAATAGCATTTTACTCTGTTCTATTAAAGACTAAAAATTGTAGTTCTTGGGGAATTGATAAAGATGGTAAGTGTCCAGATGAATAAATTTGAAACGTGTCCGAATATAACAATAAATAGGATTGCAAACCACCTTGCTCTCCTACTTATGAATTAAAACATAAGATAACCTTAGCTTCCATTCAGTAAAAGCCAATTCTTGCTAAGACAGCAAAATAACCTAAAAAGAGCAACACTTGAACCCTTCTTGTGGGTATAGTGCAGGATCAAGATTCCTAATTAGTATCCTCATCTAGCTCCAGTTGATACGGTAAATTTCACTCAGGGATGCACTGTTCTTCAGTACCTATTCCTATACCTGGATCAGCAAAGTCCTTTTAAGATAGTTTGGGATTACATTCCTTTAAATATTCCAATGATTACAAGTTATCTACAATAAATCCTACACATGGCTGGTACCTGAAGTACTGGCTTCTGCACTTAACTAATGGATGTTAAATTCTATGTGAAATATCCGTTTTAATGTTGTTAATGATTTATAAAATATTTCAATTTAATTGTTCATTACTTCTTATATCCTTTACCTATTACCTTATTTCCTTTCCTCGGTGGGCTATTTTTTCCTGTTGGAGCCCTTGGGCTTATAGAATATTGCTTTTCCAACTAGGATTTTAGCTTAGCTAGTAATAATAATAATAATCGTCAGAAAAGCTATACTGGAAGCTAAATCAAACTTATATGAATCACAATTTGAGACTTCATTAAAAAAACGAGGTCTCTCCTTTGTTTAGGTTACTTTTAATTGATGTGTAGGAGACAGGAAGTGGGAGCTTAATGCCACATCCATATGACTATTACCTGAAGTAGTACTGGCTTCTGCACTTAACTCATGCATATTAAATTTTATATGTAATATCTGTTTTAATGTTGTTAATGTTTTATAAAATATTTTATTTTAGTTGTTCATTGCTTCTTATATCCTTTATTTATTTCCTTATTTCCTTTCCTCACTGGTCTATTTTTCCCTTTTGGGGCCCTTAGACTTATAGCATATTGCTTTTCCAACTAGGATTGTAGCTTAGCTAGTAATAATGATACTACCACTAGAGTGTTATGGAGTCTTTTGACTGGCCAGACAGTACTACATTGGATCCTTCTCTCTGGTTACGGTTCATTTTCCCTTTGCCTACACATACACCGAATAGTCTGGCCTATTCTTTACATGTTCTCTCTGTCTTCATAAACGTGACAACACTTGAGATTACCTAACAATTCTTCTTCACCCAAGGGGTTACTGCACTGTATTTGCTAAGGGTAGAAGAGACTCTTTAGCTATGGTTAACAGCTCTTCTAGAAGGACACTCCAAAATCCAACCATTGTTCTCCTGTCTTGGGTAGTGTCATAGCCTCTGTACCATGGTCTTACACTGTCTTGGGTTAGAGTTCTCTTGCTTGAGGGAACACTCAGGCACACTATTCTTTTTCCTTTCTCTTCCTCTTGTTTTGTTAAAGTTTATATAGTTTATAAAGGCAATATTTATTTTGATGTTGTTACCCTTCCTAAAATATTTTATTTTTGCTTTTTTTCCTTTCCTCACTGGGCTATTTTCCCTGTTGGAGCCCCTGTGCTTATAGCATCCTGCTTTTCAACTAGGGTTGTTGCTTAGTAAGTAATAATAATAATAATAATAATAATAATAATAATAATAATAATAATAATAATAATCAGTTAAGTAAGTGGGAGCTAAATCAAACTTATATGAGTCACAATTTGAGACTTCATCAAAATACAAGATCTCTACTTTGTTTATGTTACCTTTGATTGACGCAAAGGAGACAGGAAGTGGGAGCTTAATGCCACGTCCACATTAGAAATATTTTGGGTGGACAGAGGAGGATTATCAACTTGAGCTGGTTTTCTGTTTAGAGAATTAAATGAGTAAGTCCAACTGGGAGGGTCTTGGAGTGGGGCTAAATTTCCCACTGGTTGAACTAAAACCTTTTTTCCTTTGGCTGAAGACAGAAGACTAGTCAGGTAGGACAGAGGAAATGCCTCTGTTTGCAATACAGTACTCGGTTAGAAACAATGGGCAAATATAAATCCCTGATGCATGATATGGAAGCACATTGTCAGCAGCAACAGGAGGCAGAAAAGCATTGTTATCAATACTCAAAATAAAATCTATCTTGTTACAGAGGAGCAGAAAGCTGATGTACATTAAAGTAATTCAAATTCTCATCATGAAAAATGATATTTTGATTATAAAATAAATTTTTGAATATACTTACCCGGTGAATATATAATAGCTGACGTCTCCGACGGCTCGACAGATTCCAAAAACTCGCGAGCGATCGCCATGAAGGTTGCGGGTGTGCCCACCAGCGCCGACTATCGGCCAGATACCGCATATACTTGTAAATAGCTCCAGTTCTTCTCAGTCCCCTAGGTCTCTATCGGGGAGGAAGGGAGGGCCTTTAATTTATATATTCACCGGGTAAGTATATTCAAAAATTTATTTTATAATCAAAATATCATTTTTAAATATTAAACTTAGCCGGTGAATATATAATAGCTGATTCACACCCATGGTGGTGGGTAGAGACCAGTATTAATACAATAAAGGCGTATATGCTTAGAGTTTTTGACAATTATATCATAACAAAACCCAATTAAATATAGGTACCTGGTAAGGAAGCTGACTCTGACGATTACTCTGCCTTATTAGTCTGCTTTCCTCACGAAGCCCAGCCATCCTCTCAGGATGCTGAAAGACTCCCAGGAGCTGTTATATCCAGGGCGACCACCCATACAACAGGACCTCATCAAAACCCTTAATCTGGGCGCTCTCAAGAAACGACTTTGACCACCCGCCAAATCAAAAAGGATGCGAAAGATTTCTCAGCCTTCCGTACAACCCAAGACAAGATTAAAAACATTTCAAGAGAAGATTAAAAGGATATTGGGATTAAGGGAATGTAGTGGTAGAACCCTCACCCACTACTGCACTCGCTGCAACGAATGGACCCAGTGTGTAGCAGTCCTCATAAAGAGTCTGGACGTCTTTTAAGTAAAATGAAGCGAACACCGACTTGCTCCTCCAAAAGGTCGCGTCCATAATACTTCGCAGAGATCTGTTTTGCTTAAAAGCCACGGAAGTTGCTATCGCTCTTACTTCGTGCGTCTTGACCTTAAGTAAACAACGATCTTTTTCACTTAAGTGAGAATGAGCCTCTCGGATTAAAAATCTAATAAAATACGATAAAGCATTTTTAGACATAGGCAATGAGGGCTTCTTAACAGAGCACCATAAGGCCTCGTAAGGATCTGGTACGAGCTAAATAGAACTTAAGAGCTCTAACTGGACACAGTACTCTTTCAACCTCGTTGCCTACGATCTCTGATAGGCAAGGTATATCAAAAGATTTAGGCCAAGGACGAGAAGGCAGTTCATTTTTGGCCAAGAAACCAAGCTGAAGCGAACATGTGGCTTTATCTGTAGAGAAGCCGATGTTTTTACTAAAGGCATGGATCTCACTGACCCTTTTAGCCGAAGCCAAGCACACCAAAAAAAGCATCTTGAGGGTGAGATCCTTCAGGGAGGCTGAATGTAATGGCTCAAACCTGTCGGACATTATGAACCTTAGGACCACGTCTACGTTCCACAGAGGAGTTGCCATACGACGCTCCTTAGAGGTCTCGAAGGACTTAAGGAGATCTTGCAGATCTTTATTATGGACAGATCTAAGCCTCTATGTCTGAACACAGAAGCCAACATGCTCCTGTAGCCCTTAATAGTGGGAGCAGAGAGGGAGCGAACATTTCTCAGATGCAGGAGAAAGTCTGCAATTTGGGCTACAGAGGTACTGGAAGAGGAAATGGATGATGACTTGCACCAGTCTCTAAAGACCTCCCACTTCGACTGGTAGACCTTGATGGTAGATGCTCTCCTAGCCCTCGCAATCGCTCTGGCTGCCTCCTTCGAAAATCCTCGAGCTCTTGAGTCTTTCGATAGTCTAAAGGTAGTCAGACGAAGCGCGGGGAGGCTTTGATGAAGACTCCTTACGAGGGGCTGCCGTAAGAGATCCATCCTTAAAGGCAGACTCCTTGGAACGTCTACCAGCCATTGAAGTACCTCTGTGAACCACTCTCTCGCGGGCCAGAGTGGAGCAACCAATGTCAACCTGGTCCCTTCGTGAGAGGTGAACTTCTGCAGCACCTTGTTTAGGATCTTGAAAGGTGGAAAGGCATAAACGTCCAGGTGAGACTAGTCCAGCAGGAAAGCGTCTATGTGGGCTGCCTCTGGATCTGGAACTGGAAAGCAGTAAGTCGAGAGCCTCTTTGTCAGAGAAGTCGCAAAAAGATCTATGGTGGGTTGACCCCATGTCATCCATAGCTTCTCGCACACAGTCTTATGCAACGTCCACTCCATGGAGATGACTTGTCCTCTTCTGCTGAGGCCGTCCGCCAAGACATTCATTTTTCCTTGCACAAATCTCGCCAAAGGAGAGATGGTACTTGCCTTAAATGGAGTTCCTTCTGATCCGTGGATCAAAGACCCGAGCATTCCAGACTGTCCAGTGGAGCTCCCTAACCCAAATCCGATGCATCTGAATACAACACATGGTTTGGGTTCTTGATCGCAAGAGAAAGACCTTCTCGAAGTCTGATGTTGCTGTCCCACCAAGTCAGACATGTCTAGACTGAGTTGGAGATTGGGAAAGAGATACTCTCTAAGCCCTTCTCCTTGTTCCAATGGTTTAGGTGAAATTGGAGAGGGCATAGGTTGAGTCTCCCCAGAGAGATATAAACTACTCCAGCGATGAAAGAGTTCCCACGAGGCTAGTTCAAACTCTTACAGAGCAACTGTTTTTCTCTTGCAAGTGAAGGACTTTTAACAGAGCTTGTTCCATTCTTGAGGGAGACGAAAAGGCCCGAAAAATCAGACACTGTATCTCCATTCCCAAATAAAGAATAGTCTGGGATGGGGTACTGTAAGTTACGACTTCTCTACGTTCACTATGAGACCTAGCTCCTTGGTTAGGTCTAATGTCCATTAGAGGCTCTCCAGACAGCGATATAATGACGACGCCCTGATTAGCCAGTCGTCAAAATAAAGGGAGGCTCTGAATCCTCAAAAAATGTAGAAAGCTTGCTACATTTTGCAAGGGCCTTGTAAAAACAAGAGGAGCAGGAATGAGGCCGAAGTACAGTGCTCAACATTGGTACATTACTTTCCCGTCCACAAACCTCAGATGTTGTTGAAAGTTTGGATGAATCGGGATGTGGAAGTATGCATCCTGAAGGTCGAGAGAGACCATCCAGTCGCCTTCCCTTACTGCTGCCAAGACAGATTTGGTAGTCTTCATCGTGAAGTTTGTCTTGACAATGAACACATTGAGCGCACTTACATCTTAAGTACTCCTGCAGTGAACGTGACTGCCAGATCATTGGAACCATCCCTGATAGCCTTGTTCCTGCAGAGAACGTGGCTGTCAGATCATTGGAGCCATCCCTGATAGCCTTGTTCATGCATGACATAATTGTACAGCAATACATTGACAGCTGGAGAGACCTTCTTACTTAAGGCTCCAAGGGACCAATCCAACAAATAAAAACTTCAAACGCTCGAAAAACTCCTAACAGGAGATGGTCTAGCTCTGAAGCCGACCATAAAATCTTGGAGCGTCTCATGGCCAGGCGACGGGGAGAGTCTATGAGGCTTGAGAAGTCTCCCTGGGCAGAGGCAGGAACTCCCAAGCCGAGAACTTCTCCCGTGTCATACCAGACGCTCGCTCTATAAGCCAGTTTAAAAGGAGGGAAAGCAAAGGCTGTCTCCCCCAAACTCCTCCTGGTGATCAACCAGTCGCCTAGCAAACGTAAAGCTCTCTTAGAAGAGCGAGAGAGCACTAGCTTAGAAAACAACGGCTTCGAAGTAGCTAGGCCTAGCGTAAACTCTGACGAAGGCGAACGAGGAGCAGCAGTTACAAAATGGTCCGGACAAAGATCCTTAAAAATCAGCATGATTTTTTTAAAGTCCATAGAGGGCTGAGCAGCTTTAGGCTCCTCTCCGTCTGACAAAGTCCCCAAAGGAATCTCAGTAGGAGGAGGATCAGCAACTTCCTCATCTGAAGGAACCTCGTCCGACAATTGCCGAGTCTCATGAAAAGGAGAGACCTGCCGCGGCGGCAACGCTTGACAGGCAATGTCAACAAGCAAAGGAGCAGCAGTAGCAGTAGAGGAAGCGACGTCACGCCGCTGCTGAAAGGACTGAAATCCTTGTGACTGACCAACAACAACAACTGAAGTTGATTGACGCTCGACGTCAAGTCGGAACTGCCTTGACTGCATAGACTGAGCAGGCAAAACAACCTTCGACTGCGGTGATTGACGCTCAACGTCAAGTCGAGGCAACTGAGCCGGTCGGCGAACGTCCGGTCGGGGCTGCGGCGGCAGCGGCTGAACGTCAACACGAGACTGCGGCAGCGGCTGAACGTCAACACGAGACTGCGGCAGCGGCTGAAAGTCAACACGAGACTGCAGCGAGGGAGGATCCATGTCACGTGACCGACGTGAAAAACTACTGACATTACGTTTCAAAGTACAAGAAACGTCAGCACTAACGTCAAACGGACGAGTAAATGCTCGTTTGGGCGGCTGACGGCCAGAGTCTCGTTAAGCGTAACGGCGACTCGAAATCGAAGGTTCATCGTGAACCTGCTCAACGTCATAATTCTCCATAAGGGAGGCAAGCTTAGTCTGCATGTCCTGCAGGACAACCCATTTAGGATCAACGGGAGTCGGAACGGGCCGAGACGACGGTAACGTCTGTGTTGGCAAAACATTGCCTTTACCGCGACCCTCGGACCCCGTGTTACGCTTGCGTTTAATAGGCGAAACAGTCTTCCGACGACTGCAAAGGGTCAGAGCTGTCCCAATGGCCACAGCCAGGATGCTGGACCTGTCCTGAAGGGACTGACTTTCGCTTCAAGGGTCCAGAAACCTTGCGCCAAGGTTTCTTTTGCGAAAAGTCTTCGGATGACGAGGAGAACACAGTCTCACCCGTCTTATGGTAAGGGCGATCTTGACGAGAAACGTCCGATACCAAAGAGGGAATGTCTGTACGTTGGTTAAAGCCTCTCGTCCCCTTAAGTCCTACGACATTACTTCTCCCTGGTGCAGGGGAGCCTGAAAGAGGTCTCGGACTAGGGGAGCGACAAGCACGAACAAACGAACCCTCCGCAACACAGAACATGTTTTTTTTTTTTCACTTACTTCACTGATATCGTATTTTTCAATAATTTCACATTAGGCATGAATAAAACTGATTTCTACCTGAAGCACGCAATTCTCCCTTACATCAAAAGGTTATAATTGCGAAATGAGTCGTATAATGTAAGCACATTAGTACAAAATGAAACACACATGCAAAAATCAGTAAACATATATATCGAATAAAACGGAAATATATAAAGTTAAAAAGGATCAGTGACTGGGGAGGAGACTAAACACTAGTTCACTTAAGACTACGTTTTCAATCTCTCACCGTACAGTGCCTTGGGACGAGAATAAAAACTAAAAACGTTTTATCCTCTCTCCCCGTACAGAGACTTGGGACGAGAGTAAAAAACTGAATCGAGAACAACGTTACTCGCTCCCAAACTCCTTGTACAGAGACTTGGGACGAGAATAAAGAACGGATCGTTCTCTCTTTCTCTCTCTCTCTCTCTCTCTTGTCACACACAAGAGAATTGCCCACTCACCCTTCGTCAATAAACAGGTTATTTGACCAAAGGAAAAAACTGAAAGGACTAAGAAATTGAAAATTAACAAGTTCCTTTAAATTAGTATCTAAAACACTTCAGTTTGAAAGAAGAATGAACAAAACGTCAAAATCGATTTACTCTTTCTGCAAAGTGAAACCGTGATTCTCTCTTTCTCTATCGTAACGATAGAGCGCAAACTGCGTAGCATAAATAAACCAAACGTTAGTTCATCTTTGAAAAAAACAGCACGAAGACTTCAAAGAATATATTTCTTAAAATATTTTCTAAAAAATATTCATTTCATAACTCTTACAGAGCAATTGATTTAAACTTAACAAAAATAAAAGTTGAATGGGCTCAACGTTGTTTAACTTCGTTTTCCAAGTTAGGACCGCCTACAAGGAATAGGTAACGGCTGCATATAAACAAAACATAAAATTTATCTTGATGTTTAGTATAAATGGAAAGCTAATCGAAGAGGCCTAATAAAGGAGGGTGAGATATAAAATATATAGAGGAAAATCTATAAATATCAACAATAATTTATAACGTGATAAAATAATTACTAAAAGCCTTAAACACACTTCCGTACACCGAGGGAAGGGTCGGCCATCTTTACTCAATGGAAAAACCAGAGATAAAAAAAAAAGAGCAAGGGCAAAACACTTTTCCTCTCCTTTCAAAAGCATTTCTTTTGAAGATAGTATTGAATAATCCAACACGGCGAAAGCAATAAAACCAAAACCAAGTACTTCACCAATTCGGTAGAAAACTCGAGGTCATAAAGCGAGTGGAACCAACTTGTCGACAAGACCGACAGAGAAGAACTGGAGCTGTTTACAAGTATATGCGGTATCTGGCCGATAGTCGGCGCTGGTGGGCACACCCGCAACCTTCATGGCGATCGCTCGCGAGTTTTTGGAATCTGTCGAGCCGTCGGAGACGTCAGCTATTATATATTCACCGGCTGAGTTTAATATTTGAAAATGATTAATATCAGGTACTTTATTTTGTACTGAATCACTGAATCATAAAACAGTATTGATCCAATGTGTCATCAGAGAGTTTGTGGCCAACTTCATTGAAACATTGGATGGCACAAAAACACAGGGTGGTGTTGTGCAGGCAACCACTTAAATTTGAAGCATTGTTTACATATCTTCCCAGGTAAAACAATATGACACTGAACACAGACAAAACTCACTTCTAAATAATTACTGGGTGTTTTGGCAGCTTAATATAAAGTAGGGAGTGTACAGTATGATGGCACAGGTGAATTTTTTTTTTCTTCAATGTTTTACTTAGTAGCTGTCAAGTTGGCCCTTCCACTTAATAGCTTGTACAACTTTGAGGTGATATTCATAAAAGTATTATGAACTGATGAAATCATCGCTGCTTACAACAATGTTTGGGAGGGAGGCATGACATTGTCATCTAGTTTAGGTAGCATAATTTCACAAAATAAATACTATTCCTAATTTTTCTTTCCTCAAAATGCACATTATGCACAAGATCATCACAGCAGTTTAAAATGGCATCAATTTGAACTAGAAAATAATTTTGTAAAATCTTACAAAATTACCAAGGATTTTAAGGGCAGAGCTTAATTATTCAGATTTGGTCTAGAAAGAATGAGACCATGGTTTAGGGTTTGGCAATTCATGAGTACCTGAGAATGTCACTTGACTCTTCTGGGTTTTAAACAGAGTCGAGTTGTGCCTTTCTTTCAACAGCTCCTAGTAGGGCAAACAATAGGACAAAACTTTTTACTGCGCAGCAAAGCTTTGCTGCATATCAGGATTCTCTTCAACCAGAATTTCTAAGGCTTCATAAGTTAATGATATAGAGCTAAGGTAACTAAGAGATTAAGTTTCAGTTTTTCTTGTTATGCTTGGTTACTTCTTCCTCTTTTAAGTGTTACTTTTCTAGGGCAGACAAATCACAGCTTAAATTTTCTTGTTTCTCAAGGATTGAACTCAATCACATATACCTCTCAAACTTGCCAAAGCTTCAGTTTTTTTTTTTTTTTAAATAAAATGATGCAGTTTATTTTGGTAACCAACAATGCATATTATGACTTGCAACGAATCCAGTAAAAGCTTGAGATTAATATGGCCACTTACTTTTAATTTACTATTAAACTTGTGAAAATAAAACTTCTTGCCAGGAAATATCAATAATCCTCTGAGCACTCTTTGATATTAAAAGCTTGCCAGTATTCTTTTACTGATTTTTGTATGTCTCATTGGGTTCTGTAAAGTCTGTCGATGTAATCTTCCAATTCTCTGCCTTGAAAGACTCCATTACACTAATACGTAAATATGACAATCCAAGTGCACTTATTTTTTCACCCCTATAGCAAATAGTTTAAGGGGGCCGTCCGCAATTTCCTGCATCTTTTTTTTAACAATTCAAAATACACAATTTCTATATATACATCATACATATAACAAGGCACTTCCCCCAATTTTGGGGGGTAGCCGACATCAAACAAATGAAACAGAAAAGGGGACCTCTCCTCTCTACGTTCCTCCCAGCCTGACAAGGGACTCAACCGAGTTCGGCTGGTACTACTAGGGTGCCACAGCCCACCCACCCACATCATCCACCACAAATGAAGTTTCATAACGCTGAATCCACTACTGCTGCTACCTCCGCAGTCATCCAAGGCACTGGAGGAAGCAGCAGGGCCTACCGGAACTGCGTTACAATCGCTCGCCATTCATTCCTATTTCTAGCACGCTCTCTTGCCTCTCTCACATCTATCCTCCTATCAACCAGAGCTTCCTTCACTCCATCCATCCACCCAAACCTTGGCCTTCCTCTTGTACTTCTCCCTTTAACTCTTGCATTCATCACCTTCTTTGGCAGACAGCCATTTTCCATTCTCTCAACATGGCCAAACCACCTCAACACATTCATATCCACTCTAGCTGCTAACTCATTTCTTACACCCGTTCTCACCCTCACTACTTCGTTCCTAACCCTATCTACTAGAGATACACCAGCCATACTCCTTAGACACTTCATCTCAAACACATGCAATTTCTGTCTCTCCGTCACTTTCATTCCCCACAACTCCGATCCATACATCACAGTTGGTACAATCACTTTCTCATACAGAACTCTCTTTACATTCATGCCCAACCTCTATTTATTACTACTCCCATAACTGACCCCAACACTTTGCATCCTTCATTCACTCTCTGACGTACATCTGCTTCCACTCCACCATTTGCTGCAACAACAGATCCCAAGTACTTAAACTGATCCACCTGCTCAAGTAACTCCATTCAACATGACATTCAACCTTGCACCACATTCCCTTCTCGTACATCTCCTGCCTTAGTATTACCCACATTAACTCTCAACTTCCTTCTCTCACACACCCTTCCAAATTCTGTCACTAATCAGCCAAGCTTCTCTTCTGCGTCTGCTACCAGTACAGTATCATCCCCAAACAACAACTGATTTACCTCCCATTCATGGTCATTCTCGTCTACCAATTTTAATCCTCGTCCAAGCACTCAAGCATTCACCTCTCTCACCACTCCATCAACATACAAGTTAAACAACCACGGCGACATCACACATCCCTGTCTCAGCCCCACTCTCACCGGAAACCAATCACTCACTTCATTTCTTATTCTAACACATGCTTTACTACCTTTGTAGAAACTTTTCACTGCTTGCAACAACCTTCCACCAACTCCATATAACCTCATCACATTCCACATTGCTTCCTTATCAACTCTATCATACGCTTTCTCCAGATCCATAAACGCAACATACACCACCTTACCTTTTGCTAAATATTTCTCGCATGTTTGCCTAACCGTAAAAATCTGATTCATACATCCCCTACCTCTTCTAAAACCACCCTGTACTTCTAAGATTGCATTCTGTGTTTTATCCTTAATCCTATTAATCAGTACTCTACCATACACTTTTCCAACTACACTCAACAACCTAATACCCCTTGAATTACAACACTCATGCACATCTCCCTTACCCTTGTATAGTGGTACAATACACACATAAACCCAATCTACTGGTACCATTGACAACACAAAACACACATTAAACAATCTAACCAACCATTCAAGTACAGTCACACCCCCTTCCTTCAACATCTCAGCTCTCACACCATCCATACCAGATGCTTTTCCTACTCTTGTTTCATCTAGTGCTCTCCTCACTTCCTCTCTTATAACCTCTCTCTCATTCTCATCTCCCATCACAACTTTCAAAATACTCCGCCCACCTTTCCCTTGCCTCCTCTCCTTTTAACAACCTTCCATTTCCATCTTTCACTGTCTCTTCAATTCTTGAAACAGCCTTCCTTATTCTCTTCACTTCTTTCCAAAAATTTTTCTTATTCTCTTTCATATGAATGACCCAATCCCTGACCCCACCTCAGGTCAGCTGCCCTCTTTGCCTTACTTACCTTGCGCTTTATTTCCACATTTTTCTCTCTATATCTTACACTATTACTCTGCAGCCATTCTTCAAAAGCCCTCTTTTTCTCTTCAACTTTTACCTTCACTCCTTCATTCCACCATTCACTGCCCTTCCTCATGCTGCCTCCAACAAACTTCTTGACACACACATCACTTGCAATCCCAACAAAATTTTCTTTTACTAACTTCCACTCCTCTAAATTACCAGTTTCTCTTACTTTCACTTCGTCATATGCCATTTTCAACCTTTCATCATAAAAAATTTCAAGTCATTTGATCTAAAACTTTTTGATTTATTAGCAAAAATCATGATAAAAAAAAATTAGGTAAATTTTTCTCAACTAATATGACACCAATTGTATTGAAAATCATACCATCAAAACTTCTTTATAAATCGAATAATTGTGTGACAGATTTTTTTATTTTCCTTTTGTTTTTGTTTTTTAAATGAATTTTTTCTTAATTTTCTTCTAGACATAAAATCATGAAAAAGAGAAAAAGGAAAATCAAAATTCTGATACACAAAATTGTGGGTTTTTATTCCTCTTGTCAATGTTATCTTTCTCTCTAAAATTAAATATTAAATAAGTGATAAAAAAAGTAGCTAAGTGTGAATAAGTATGTTTTTGTGTTATGAGCTCCCAAAGATTTTCTATAAATTTTTGCTTTTCTCTTAAAACAAAATAAAGATGACATTGTTATGATAATCTTACTTAGTACTTTTATTTATCAACATGATTTTCAAACCAAACGCTATTCTTTTCATAATTACCTATGAAGAGAACTAAGTATTAAGTGTACATGCAAACCTGAGGGCCTCTGAATAAATCAATAAAGAAAATGTTCTCATCCTAGTGTCATATTCTCCCTCTTCCACATCAAAACTGCTAAAACAACCACCAGTTACTGAAAAGGCAAGCCTGGACAGTACTGCCGATTGGGTTTGCCCAGGGGACACAGTATGTAAACAAAGCTTCAGATTTAAGCAAACATGATCACCAAAATTATGTTATCACCTTAAAAAATGTGGGGGAGAAGTGATTACTAGTTCTACTCAGAAGTATAAAAATAATAGAATTGTTTAAAAACAATGCTTATGAAAAGAATCTTTCCTCTGAATAGAACAAGCCGATTAATCAACTTCCTAGGTCAATACACAAATAAATTACCTATAAAAAACATCTCTACCAATAAGGTATATTTTATTACCTTCAAGCTAATGCCTAACCAAATAAAATATGGAAAATAAGGAGGAAAACATCACCAAAAGCTGAACTTTTGTTGTGTGCTTGACCATTTCATAATTGCCAGTCTTGCATTCCCTTAATTTCAAAGTCATTCATCAAAATGCATGTCAAGGTCACCACTCAATAATACTCTCTTTTCTCTCTCCAAATTATTAACCAAGAATCATTAAGATTAGGTATTTGAACAGGACTGAACCTAAAATGGACTCACTTGAAGTTTTAATTTTACAAGATGGTTTTTCATCAAGATGTCCAATCCATAGGTTTCAAATGGATATTACAGTTTTTCAACCTTGGATTCACAAATCCTATCATAAATAGGATAGGAAAAAACTTGACTTACGTAAATTAGTTCTATTAACAGAGCTTTCCCTAGATATATAAAAATTTTCAACATAAAAGCACTGGTTGTTATATTAAAAATATCTATGCTAACCCACTATTCATAATACATTGTCTCTTAGATAACAAGATTCCACTTCAGAACTTTCAAATATAAAAATATTTTTTTTATTCCTTCTAAAAAGTTATTTTATCATGTAGTGTAAATAGCAGCAGGAATTCTTGATAAATATGAAGGATGGCTTAATAATGCTAGCTAGATGAGCTGACTGAAACAATGTTGAGTAGAAGAATAGGCTTTAAATGTTAAAATGCCTAAATAATCCTGTTGGATTATGGAACTTTTCAATTTAAGAACATATTCTTAGAATTATCTCATTTTTATGTAGGGGATTTAGATTAATTGTGGTTTTGATTGCTGATTAGCTTTCCAAATGATGGCACAGTCAACAACTGAAAGCCTTGAAAATTCTTTTCCTTGTAACATATGGTTGAAAGCTTCACTGCAGTTACATGGAGAATGAGGGAGAGTTTGGGTGCAGAAATAAGATTGGATAGAGTGGATACATCACACTTAAACCTCTTGATAACGGACATGATCAATTGTTTTGCTAGGAAAAACTAAATTTTTAAATATTTCTAATATGACAAATTTGGAAATAATTTGTATTCCTCCTAGCGATACAAAACTTTAGCTATTTATAGGGGTATTGCTTTGCCGAAAGTGATACCCCTATAAATAACGTAAGTTTGTATTCCAGTTAGAGATCAACTTATTTCGCCAACAACCATGTCTTGGATCCTTTTTCTTTGTTGACCCCTTATTCAAAAGATTATGAGATAATCCTGTGACAAACACTTCACGAATAGTAGACGATGTCACCAAAAGAAAGTAAACACGATCCCCAAGCATTAAGTAGATAAATGATTTTGCTAACATCTGCATATCTTTCTTTGACATCCTAGGGGGGAGAGAGACTAATCATTTGGTATAACCTGACCTTATCTGCATCTGCTCAAAAGATTATCAAAATCTTCAACTTTTCTAAAACCAACTGTGGTAACAACTGAACTCAGGTTAATTACATATATTAAAAAATATAATCTACCACCAACAAAAGATATTGTACTCCAATTTTGTACCTACTGGAAGTAAGCTATTGAAACGTTGTTGTACAAATACACAACAACCCCTCCTATCATTCTGTTCCATGTGCATAAAAGCCTTGTACTGTACAGAGGTAGAAATCTTTCATACAGTTGATATGCATAACTCATACCTGAGAACTCTACCTGAAATATGAACCCAGGTTGCTTCTCAACCCAGTTTTGTCGCAAGAAACATACTTGGCATTACAATTGTCACTTAATCCCTATGAAAACCCTTTGAATATGGCCCACACCATTGACCCAGATAAATCAAACCTAACTAGGGATTAAGTACTTCTTTTCAAATTTAATCACAATTGAGAAAGATAGATTGGGTTTATGAATTTGGGCTCAAAAGAATGTCCCTGAGGCCTTTAAGGCCATTCAGCACCCAAGTCCATCAAGGAAAAAATCCTCGAGTATACACCGAGGTAAAACTTAGAAGACCTTGGCCAGCAAAAGGTAAGAAAATAAGCAAGAATGGAGGTAAAGTAGAATAAAACAAGTACAGATATAGGCTGAAGGAATGCTGCAGATGCCCTCAACTAATATTCTACAATACACTGCAACAGGTGCAATGATGGGTCTAGCCCCTTGGGAATCGAGAAAGATGAATTTGTAATAAATGTTTCACCTCTAGAAGCCAAAGATAAAGAAACTTTTCAAGGCAAGCAATACAGTACTGTACTTCTTGGATGTATCACCCTCATTTCTGATGTGTGGAGGTTTCCTCTTCTGAAAATCCTAAGATATTGCGCCAATTCAAAGTTGTTTAAAATGTCACAGGACTTTTCAAGGACCATATCTATTTATATCAGGACTAGCTGGGTCTTCAAAATGACTTGCATACGCCGTAACTCCCTCATCACTAAATCTCATTATCTGATTTTGAATATAGTGTAATGAGATTCAATAACAGATTTTATGATTTATAGTCATCACTTAGAGGGTTTGTTGATTAAAATTCTTTATGCATTAAAGAGGAATTTGTACTGCTTCCCTTACCCGTAGCTGCGGTGGTGGAGAAGAATAAATATATGGGTTTAATGGCCGTCAGTGGTATGTCTTCCAAGAAAACATTTTGGAAGCAAACAGATGCCCTCCGAATATATAAAAGAAATTACTGTACTTCGTTACCTTTACTTCTTGCTAATATGTATATATTTCTGGTGGGCATGGAAGATCTATAAAAAAAACACTGGAGATGGTTTTTGTTATCTATATTGACCACCCACCATGTTTAGACAGACTACAAAGTCAGCACCTGGCAGGTAAAAGGTGTCTGAACATGGGAATTGAAAATTATTTCAATTTTATATAATTTACTGGTATAATTTAGAGGGATGAATTATTGCAGACCTGTATATTTCCTGGATCACTATCTATTACAGGAACTCATAATTGATATTACTAAATAGAGCGGAAACAGGAGTCATAAGTGAGTCAGTTGAGAATAATTACAGATGCTGAGAAAATGGGAAGCTTCCTTTAATAGATACATAAAGCTGTAATATCTACTTGTAATATATAAAATAGAAAATAGTTAAAAATATATTGAATAAATGACTGAAGTCAATTATTTGATTTATTTTCCCATATTTCCAATAAACCAATGATAAGGCAACAGTACCAATAATAGACATCGCAGAAAATTTAGGATTCAATACCCACCTTTAATTTTTTGTTGTTCAAAGCATACTAAACAAGATGAAATGAGAACAGAACACTTGCAAACTATCCTTTCACCCAAAATAGATCAATATAACCTCAGAAGCTGATGACTGATACCCAAACAAATGTGTACCAATCATTTAATGGCAATTATAATCCAAAATGTTTTGTTCAACGATATATATAATATAACCATACAGTATTAATATTATGGGTAGTTTAGATTATGCTAAAAGTGTTCATATTCTAGCATGATATAAATCAATAAAAATAGAACCTGTCACGGTTCAATAATTAGAAATATTATACAGTGGAACCTCTACATCCAAACGTATCTACATCTGAATTTTCCAACATCCGAAGTAAAATTCGAGCAAATTTTTGACTCTACACCCAAATGTTATTTCGACACACGAAGTAAGCAATTTTCGTCGTACCGGTTGTATCCGAATTTTTCGACATGCGAAGTACAATTCGAACACGTTCCTACTCTACACCCGAATGTTTTTTTTCGACACCGGAAGTAAACAATACTCGTACGCGTAGTCGGTGCTCATAGCGCTTGATGTGTTTTTTATTTCCGCTGATAGAAGGCAGCACTTCGACCTCGGAGGGACCCTCAATTAGCGTGGCTTGGGACATTCCTCTGTTCTCTCGGCTTCGTGTGGTTGTGCCCTGTGCGTTCTGCTATTAACTGTGTTTTAATCGTGATTTTTTACGTTCATCCTTTTACAGTATTTTACGTAAATCATGGGTCCTAAAAGGCTTAGTTTCGCAAGTGGTAGTGGTAGTGGTGAGAAAAGGAATAAGGGAATGCTTTCTTTAGAAGTAAAACAAGGAATTATTGCAATAGGTTTGGCGCAAATAAGAGAGTTGTTAGGAAAATATCAAGACGTGGTTGACTTCATCGACAAATACCATCCAAAGAAATTGCAGGTTTGTCGTGCAGTTGCGCAGTTTGATGATGTTTCCCTAACTTATTTTCGAAACATTCTGAAAAGCTGTACCAAGCAACTTTCTATCGATAGCTTCTTTAAAAAACTACGAAGCGAACTCGTGATGAAGAGGAAGGAAGTGGTTCAAAGAAAAGAGCAAAGAGTGAAGAGAAAAAAATTCAATCAATTTTAAGTGTAGAGAGTGAAAGTGATTAAAATCAATCATCAAAAAGAAAATTTAAAAAAAAATAAAAAATAAAAAATAAAATAAGCTAAGTTATGTTAAAGTTCACTTAGTGTAAGTTAGAATAAGTTACGGTAATGTACGCTTATCGTAGTTAACCTCTCTACCTCCTCGCCGCCCGTCCGTCTCCTCTCTGCGTAGCAAGATCAACAACACTTGCGCTGGAGTTTCTAAGGTAAAGTGACGCTAAAAACCCGTTTCTTATTTATCATTTTTTGATAATTCTTCTTTTTTACATGTCTATTATCTAATTTAGTGTGCATTATTCTCATGGGAAATTATGTGTAGTAGTTTATTAAGAAGTTATCATAGGTTTTTGGGCTCAACCACAATTAATCCTATTTCAATGTATTCTTATGGGAAAATTAGTTTCGACATCCTAACATTTTCTACATCCGAAGTCGGTTGTGGAACGGATTAAATTCGTATGTAGAGGTACCATTGTACTGTAAATACGAATAATTCATGAAGACTACTTAGCATGACGTCAACACGAAGAAGATTGTAATCACTAGACTTGTTCAACCCCCTTGAATACAAATACAATGAAACATTTGGATTCAAAAATTATAGGAAAAGAAATAGGTTAGCACATCACCAGAATACAATGTCAAAACAGGGAACTTGTCAGAAACCCCCAGTGGGTGTAAAAACTATTGAGGACAAAGCATTATAAATCAAAACTAAAAATTTAACTCCATGAACCAGAAAGATTGTGTAGTCTATAAGATCAAAAATTGTTCAAAACCATTTGATCTAAACCATCATAAAAAAAAGCCCATGCAAACTATTCAAACATTCACTGCTAGAACAGAATGTTGAATTCAGATTCAGTCTGACTAACTTAATCCCCTTTGTTTGTTTTTTTTTGTTTTTTATTCCTTCCTACCTTTCATTACAATTTGGGCAATTAAAATACACAAATTTTTTGTCCCCAGTAACATTTCCTCACAACAAAAAGCATATTGAGAGCAACGATGGGATAGAAAACATTCAGTGTTTTAGCAAAGGATAGAAGGGGAAGAACAACCTAATCCAAGAAAAACTTAAGTTTACATTTAAAGCAATATCCGGGACATACCTGAATAGAGTAGAATGATAAACTAGAACAAAAGTAGTTTGGCATACTCAGTCTAAAAGTATAAAAACGTGTAAAATTATCACTAAAACCATGAGATAAAATAGCAAAGATGTTATTGCGGCAGCGACTACTTAAAATCTGAAACTTTGTTTATATGTCACTATTACTACCTAAGCTACAACCCTACTAAGAAAAGTAGGATGCTATAAGTCCGAGGACTCCAACAGGGAAAAATAGCACCGTTGAGGAAAGGAAATAAGGCAATAAACTGTATGAGAAGTAATGAACAATCAAAATCCAATAATCTAAGAACAGTAACTATATTAAAATAGATCTTTCACATACGAACTATTAAGAGGCTTTAATGTTAGCCTTCTCAACATAAAAACATTTAAGTTTGAACACGCTGTACCCCATTAAATCGCTTCTTTGTAACTGGTGGTTGTTTCAGCAGCTTTATTTGAAGGGCTATGACAGCCGAGGGAAAAACTTTTTCTCTTAGTTTTTATTCAGAGGTAAAGTTGGCACTTTCACTTAATAGACTGTTCTATTCTAGGTAAGATTTTTCATGGAAATGATAAAAAACTAACAATTTTTCAATGGTATAAGGTTTATCACTATCAAAACCAATGAACAGTAATAACCTTAATTTTTTTATGGAATTGAATATATACATCTAATCTAATAGAGCAATGCATTTCTATACATTTAGTATGTAATATATTTATATATAATTACCACCATCTTTACATCAGGTTTTCCTTTTATGGGATAAGACATGACAGTTCTCCCCAATATCTTCAGTCATGTTCTCGTCTTCATACACTGTAATCATATTGTTCATCCAAAACACCCTAATATTTTAGTTTTCAATTGTTCTGAAGCTTCTAGACACCTCATTTCCCACCTAACTTCTTATTCTTGATACAGTCTTACAAATGCGCTTCAGTCATAATCCACACATTCTATGGTGTTACCATTTTAAAAATTTAAACTTTCTTTTGTCAGAGCCCATGTTTTTGCTGCCTAGAATAATACAGGCCTTATATACCTATTATAACTGCTCTCCACTAATAGGATAATCCTATTTACTATTAGTAAATCTCCCTCTCAGTCTAATTAATCCTTGTTGTAGGTCCTTTCTTACAAACCTCTCAACTCTTGCTTCATAGTTCAATACTTCTCTTAAAGAGAGCTGCTTTACCTCCGAGACCTATCCATCTACTGCAACAGGTTGATAACTTCCTTCTCTTCACCCTTTGATTCCCTTATATATTTTGACCATACTACACACACTCTTTGTAATCTACAGCACACAATGCAACACCATCCATAACATTTAATACATACTGTAGTACCATGGTCACATACAAAATTTTTGGTAAAAATAGCATGACTACTTTCCAGATTGTACTTTTCCCCAAAAAGAAACATATATGGGTTCTTTTTATAACAGATTTTTCACGTAATTTTAGGTAGAAAAATATTAGAGGCTAACCATGCAGCACATACAGTATCAACGAAATAATACCATTTAGTCTATTAGCTAATAAATGTACCAATATGTAGCTAGAAATGAAAGTATACATGGCTGTGAAGAGGAAGAATAAAGGGTAGATTTTCATACACCATTAAGGAGCTATAGGAGTGTGTGACGAAGTGGGAAATAAGCAAGATTATGTAAAGCTAACCTGTCTTATTGGATTCTGAATACTGTACACCCACACCAAGAGACACTTTAAAATTCCATTACAAAAATCTCAGCATGAAACACATAAAAGTGACTCACCTTTTACTCAAGTGAAACACATTTTTATATGAGTTTCTAAAATACAGAACAGAAAGGGAAGGTGAAACAAAATGGCACAAGCAAAATATTAATGCAAGTTACTGAACTAAAGGAAATTACACACTCACCAGCAGATAGTGGATTGGATAAACCACCGATGGTGCCATTTTGAGCATTTTGTCCGCCAGGAGAATTTGCAAAGGGAGAGCCAGTGGGATTAGGGTTAGCAACAGGTCCAGTGATGTCTGCGTAACTAACATTCAAACAAGTCCCACTCTGTGGGTCTTCAACTATTTTGGCTAAAATCATTAGGCAGGCACTCTTGCTGTTCTCTACATCATTTGCTGTGAGGGAGAGATAGAATTGAAATACAGAACACCTTAATATACAGGATAATAATGGTTGTGTAATTAATCAGTGATGTTACATGTAGTATCAATATGATTGGTACATAACACATTTCATATCTAATCAATGATGACCAATAAAAATTCTATCAAGACAGTCCTAAATTCAGATGCTTTACCCTGATACCAACCTGACCCTGTGCAACGTAATCTAGCGTAATATGGAATTTGCGTAAATATACAAAACATTAAAAGTATGTGCAGGAAAATCATCTTCCTAATTATTGCCTGAGAACTAAATCTCTATTAAATTCACAAAATTCTTATTACAAAATTGAATTTAAGTAGGGCCAATTGTATACCAAACCAACGACAAAATAGTTATATTAACGTAGATCACACTTTATTTACCAAAATTTCTAATATAAAAAAACTTTAGAATATCTTGCTTCCTTAAATGTCGCCCATATTACAAAATGATCAAAGAAAGAAATAAATAACACTCAACTACCTTCTTTAGTTATGAGAATTAGATAACAAGAAAACATATAACAGTATCAATCATTGAGCATAAGAACAACAGTTCAACTTGCATATTTTTTGCATGCAAAATATGTTTCAAGAGAGAATAAATAGGTAGAAAGTTACAAAAGCCCTGAAGATGCAATTTACAAGTTTCTCATTTAACAACCAAAACTTACCAGAAGCAACAGTAAACAAAACAAATATCACATAAACTTACATATAACTGTTATACAACGTTCTGCTAAAGACTGGTCTTTAGCTTTCTGTGATATCTGTACATAAGCTCCACTATCTTCCTTAATTTGCTTTATGTACGTCCCGCCTTTCCCAATAATCATCCCAGCAGTGCTGTTTGGGACCAAAATCTTCACCTGTGGGGAGCGAGCACTTCTTGAAATCTGATGAAGGTAGATGAATCGGACTTAATGATGAGAATCTTATTACCAGTGGGAAGGATAAAGTATTAATGCTTGCACAGTATTCAAATAAATCAATATTAAGCCTTTACCATAAAATAAAAAGGCAGGCACTTTTATAAGTGTGTAAAACTATGACAGCTTGCACCTCAATTAAGGATTGCAGCAACATTAACAAAATAATGAACATTCACCTGAGAACACTAATATATAAACAATATTACATAATATAAAGTAAATAAATCTTTCATATATAAACCAGTTCCTCTTATGACGGAGCATACAGGTATTTCCTATACACTTTTGAGCTAGCAGTTTGGGATCAGGTTGCAAACCCACGTTCATCCACATTATGACAGTAAATGACTACAGTTGACCAACTACCAAGTACTGTATCTAATTTACAGTTTAGATCAATGAAGGCATAAAGGATCTTGAAAAATGACCACAGCCATCTAACATTGTCTGGGATTTACTCAGGTTAAGCACCTAGTAATCTTAACTACAAGAATATACAGAGTTTGTTACTATTTCTGTATAAACATTACCTTCTTCAATTAATTTTATTCCTACCATACCAGTTTCTGAATAGTATACAGCATTAGAATTTGGCTAGAAGGTAAATGTTTGCTCAAACCATACATGTGAACTTATATATAATGTAGCCTTACATAAGCAAGGCTGAAAGGTTGACGTTATGAATACCCATTAAAAAATATCGCTACTTTTTCTCATTGATTCAGGTAAATCCTAACAGTAAAGAAAAATATTGTACTGAACAGTATATACAACTGAAAATCACAAATTTCTTAAGTTAATCTGTATTTTTCCTATCTATAAAAACCTTAGTCCTTTAATAAGAGTATGACTTCAGCAAAGATAAAAACTTGGGTGTTAAATGTTTTGAGGAATGAAGAAAATCCAATGTCTCAGACCTAACACTACCCACCCTTTGAGTTTTGTTGTGATGCAACATCCTTCCCCATATTATACCATGTGCACTTATTTAAATAAATCTCTGTTCAGCACCAAAGGTCTACACTTATGATATGTAAGACGCACAAAGGGTATAATCATCTACTGTACTCGTACATTAGCAACAAGTTTGTTTTCATGCCAAATCAACAAGTGTATGCAATATAAAGCAATATAAATATATAAAAAGTAAAGGACCAAGAACACTACCCTCAGGAACACCAGAAAATACATTACTGTAATTACTATGGTGTCCATTAACAGTAATTTTCTCTATAACCTCTGAAGTAATATACAAACAAATCCAATAATTTCCTAGATGAGCATCAGAAATATGGCCTTTATTAAAGTCAAACTAAAGTCTACAGAGCAGACAATTACCTTAAGCACATGTATTCATGTGTTCAAATGTCTTAAAATAGGGACAACATACATTGACATCATATAATTATTATTATTACTATTATTATTCGTTGCTAACTACAGCCCTAGTTGGAAAAGAAATACATGACTATAATTTCAGCTACCAATGAATGCACATATAATACATACAAACTGTATTTACGGACATAATAGAATAAAATAAACTAATATGACAACTAACTTAAGTAAGAATGCCTATTTTGTAAATAGTCTCCCCATTAAAGCTTTTTCTGTAACACATTGTGAGCATTCAAACAACCCCCATTACAATTCCAGTGTAAAAAAATTCAAATAAGAGTACTGGATACATGAATTTAGGCCATATGGCTCTGCAAATGGGCCGGAAAATCTAACCAGCACTCTTGTGCACAAAATGCACCATGTAGCCAAAGTTACAAGGATTTTGCACGTATGGTCATATTAGACTTTGTCTACATACAAAAAGAGATTAAGCTAGGTTTAATACACAAGAAATAAAGCTAAAACATTCAATAATGCAAACAGTAACTTCACATATACAGCAAGAGTAAAGCCTATTGCACTACAGGATGACAAATTTAAGGACATCATATTTTGACAAATGTTATATCATTTATCCTAATCTTTTTAAATTTATCAATTCAATATGAAAGCCCATCCCAAAGGCTGTACCTTAGCACAGTGTTCTCTGGTAAGATCACCTCAGGTTGATGAATAAAGACTGCTGAGCTACATAATATTTTTTTGCCTACAGTATTTGCAAAGATGATTGCATATATTTGAAAGTTTGATTGTCTTAGATAATTTAAGAAATCAATAGAGCAATTTTTTCCTCAGGGACATACCTTTTTTAAAGCTTTGGAATGTGATGAGGTTATATGGAGTTGGTGGAAGGTTGTTGCAAGCAGTGAAAAGTTTCTACAAATGTAGTAAAGCATGTGTTAGAATAGGAAATGAAGTGAGTGAATGGTTTCCGGTGAGAGTGGGGCTGAAACAGGGATGTGTGATGTCGCCGTGGTTGTTTAACTTGTATGTTGAAGGAGTGGTGAGAGAGGTGAATGCTCGAGTGCTTGGACGAGGATTAACACTGGTAGACTAGAATGACCATGAATGGGAGGTAAATCAGTTGTTGTTTGCGGATGATACTGTACTGGTTGCAGACACAGAAGAGAAGCTTGACCGACTGGTGACAGAATTTGGAAGGGTGTGTGAGAGAAGGAAGTCGAGTGTTAATGTGGGTAAGAGTAAGGTTATGAGATGTACGAGAAGGGAAGGTGGTGCAAGGTTGAATGTCATGTTGAATGGAGAGTTTCTTGAGGAAGTGGATCAGTTTAAGTACTTGGGGTCTGTTGTTGCAGCAAATGGTGGAGTGGAAGCAGATGAACGTCAGAGAGGGAATGAAGGTTGCAAAGTGTTGGGGGCAGTTAAGGGAGTAGTAAAAAATAGAGGGTTGGGCATGAATGTAAAGAGAGTTCTATATGAGAAAGTGATTGTACCAACTGTGATGTATGGATCGGAGTTGTGGGGAATGAAAGTGATGGAGAGACAGAAATTGAATGTGTTTGAGATGAAGTGTCTAAGGAGTATGGCTGGTGTATCTCGAGTAGATAGGGTTAGGAACGAAGTGGTGAGGTTGAGAACGGGTGTAAGAAATGAGTTAGCAGCTAGTGGATATGAATGTGTTGAGGTGGTTTGGCCATGTTGAGAGAATGGAAAATGGCTGTCTGCTAAAGAAGGTGATGAATGCAAGAGTTGATGGGAGAAGTACAAGAGGAAGGCCAAGGTTTAGGTGGATAGATGGAGTGAAGAAAGCTCTGGGTGATAGGAGGATAGATGTGAGGGAGGCAAGAGAGCGTGCTAGAAAGAGGAATGAATGGCGAGCGATTGTGACGCAGTTCCGGTAGGCCCTGCTGCTTCCTCCAGTGCCTTAGATGACCGCGGAGATAGCAGCAGTAGGGGATTCAGCATTATGAAGCTTCATCTGTGGTGGATAACGGGGGAGGGTGGGCTGTGGCACCCTAGCAGTACCAGCTGAACTCGGTTGAGTACCTTGTCAGGCTGGGAGGAACGTAGAGAGTAGAGGTCCCCTTTTTGTTTTGTTTCATTTGTTGATGTCGGCTACCCCCCAAAATTGGGGGATGTATGTATGTACAAACCTGTAATCATTTAATATAGGAATTTGCTTCAGCTCAACTGAAGCAGCCGAAGAGACAGTAAAACCAGGCAGTTGTGCCGATTGGTTGGCTGGCGGTATGGGGCGGAGCTTAGCTCCCCCCCCCCCACATTGCCAGCCTCCTTTCCTCATTCAAACGCTTTACGTTCAATGTGGAACATGAGAGGGGTGGACAAATACAATTTAGGACAAATTGTCATTTGTTCCGCCGCGATATGTAAACCTCGTAATCATTTAATATAGTAAGACTCGCTGGATGGTGGGAGGTTTGCCTTTGCTGCTTGTGGACAGGTTACTGCCCGGATATAGACCTGGACTCGAATGAGAGCAGAGGACTAAATCCACCTAACTGTCTCTTGACCCGACATAATGATGGTGGGGTCTGAGAGACTGGGAGCCGCCGCGCGATGTGTAAGTGCATCTCGCGACCTGAGCGCGCGTGAATGTAAGAGACACTCGACCCTAGGGTCAAAGTGACTGGATGAACCTACAAAACCAAAATGCAAAGGGTTTATACATCCACCGTCTTCCCTGCCTAGCAGAAGACGGGGGGAGAATACCTTTAAACAAACTCTAGCAATCTTACCTGGGAAGACTTGTCTTGATGTATGGAACTCCAAGGGAGGAGACAGAGAGAAAGGCGGATCACATGCAGACTGCTTTCACACTGCCACACATACCATAAAATCAAGACAAGAGACTTCCCTGTCCCGGAGGAACTGGAGAGGTCAGACAATAACTTGAGCCGCTACCACTGGGCCAAGAACAAAGGTGTCCAAGGACTTGTGCGTAAACTCCCTCAAGTAAAAAGCCGTAAAGGTGGTCTGGCTTTTCCAAACGCCAGCCTTCAGCACTTGGCCCACTGCAAGATTTCTCTTGAAAGCGAGTGTGGGGGCAATGCCCCTGATCTCGTGAGCTTTAACCCTCGCTGGTGCTTGGACTCTTGAAGAAGTCTCATACGCCTTGCGGATGGTTTCCCGGATCCAGAAGGATATCGTGTTCCTCGTTACCTGCCTCTTGGCTCTGCCGTTGTTAACGAAGTCGTCGACATTCAGGTCTGCGATGCCGAGTTCGCTTTAAGATAGCGCCGGAGACACCTGACGGAACAGAGAAGCCTCTCACATGAACTGCCGCTCGCCGCATCCGGTCCGGAAGGAATAGTGAAGGCCTCGAACCTGGGATCGTGAATCGCTGGGTTCTGAGTCTTGGCCACAAACTCTGGTATAAAACTCAAGGAGATCTTCTTCCAATCATCTGCGTGAGTGACATTACAAGAGAGGCCGTGTAACTCCCCAACTCTCTTCGCCGATGCTAAGGCTAGCAGAAAAAGTGTCTTCAGGGTCATGTGCCTGTCTGAGGCACGGCTCAAGGGTTCGTACGAGCGCGAGTAAGAGACCCAAGAACTAAGGTGACATCCAACTGGGGAACTCGAAGTTCCCTCGGGGGACATGACTGTTCAAAGCTCTTAATGAGCATAGAAATCTCTAGGGCGTTGGAGATATCTATGCCCTTCAGACGGAACACCATTACAAGGCTGCCCTTTAATGGCAGAAACCGACAGGAGCTCATCTCTACAAAGAAAGACTAGGAAGTCTGCGATCTGAGCCAGATAGGCTCCGACAGGAGAGATACCCCTTCCACTACACCAATCACAGAAGACCAACCACTTCCCCTGGTAGACTGAGGAGGATGATCTTCTAAGGTACCCAAGCATCTCTCTCGCAGCGAGTCGCAAAAACCCTCGCGTCCTGAGGAGATGCTGGATAGTCTCCCTGTGTGGAAGTCTGAGCGACTGCACCGCCTGGTGGTGCCTGTTCAACAAGGGTTGCCGAAGGAGATTGGGCCAGTGGGGTAGCTCTCTTGGTGCCTCGACCAGGAGCAACAACAGATCGGGAAACGACTCCATGTCTGGCCATAGTGGGGCAATGAGAGACCCTGAGTCCTGGGATTACTAGGACCCGAGACAGGACTCTGCGAAGCAAGTAAAAGGGGGGAAACGCATAGCAATCCATTAGATCCCAAGGATGTTGCAGTGCATCCTCGAACGCAGCCTCAGGATCTGGTACTCGAGAGCAAATAACGGGAAGCTTGGCATTGTGCCATGTTGCAAATAGGTCGATGCATGGTTCTCCACAGAGGTCGAGTACTCGACTGGCGACCAAAGGGTGAAGAGACCATTCTGCCCCTATTACCTAGTTCCTGCGACCTAGGGCGTCTGCCAGAACATTTCTTTTGCCTGGAATGAACCTGGGTGACAAGGTTAAGTGTTGACACTCTGCCCACAGAAACACCTGCCTCGTCAACTGTTGCAAGGAACGTGAGAGCGTGTCCCCTTGCTTGTTGACGTACGCGACCACGGATGTGTTGTCGCTCATCAGCAATACCGATGGGAGTTGATAAAGTTGCCAAATCATATACATTCAAGTTTTCATTATCAATCGTGTCATTCATATGTTGTTTAAACGGTGTTTTAACAAATCCAAGTCAGGCTTACCTGATAATCCGAGAGACGCCCAAAGTTCCCCAATTTTATCAGGTAACGTGTCGTCATCCGTATCAGACGGTCCAACGATCTGTAGGGTGTCCCTCGAGATTGCCGAAGTAGCGGGAGCGCTAAGGTCACCCTCTTCCCCGGCGACACCCGAAAAATCCCCGACAGGCTGTGAATCCAAGCTTCCCAAAATCATACTCGCACACTCCTCCGACTCGGAGAGGGCGTGAGCAGACTTGACTGTGGTAGTTTCTTTGCACCGGCTCCCCACTCCTCTTCTTCTTCGAAAGAGATGAGCTCTCCGAAGCAGAAAAAGCTTTAGGGTTTCGGCGATATTTGTGTCTGTTCTCAAAAGCTTGCCACTGCAAGGGCAGCCAGGATTCCCACTCACGGCAAGGAGAACCTTGAAAGCAAGGTTTTCCCCTGCATGTTGGGCAGAGCGTAAGCGGGTCTACAGAAGGTGACGAAAGCCACCTACCGCAGCGCCCACTACGGCCTACGCAACATCGCATCTTACGAGTAATTTTCTCGTCCATTACTATTACACAACAACAACAGAAAGCAAAAGGCTGAAGCATAGAGAGCGGAGTAGACAACCATCCACGTTGAGCCGAAGCGAGTGAATGGGGAAAGCAGGCTGGCGGTGAGGGGGAGGGGGGGAGGTAAACTCCGCCCCATACCGCCAGCCAACCAATTAGCACAACTACCTGGTTTTAATATCTCTTCGGCTGTTTCAGCTGAGCTGAAGCGAATTCCTATATCAAATGATTACAAGGTTTGTATATCGCGTCGGAACAAATCTTAAGTCCAAAAAGCCTCAGTAGTTAAAGGAAGCATATCATTTACTACGAGTTTTTTCACTTTTAAAGGAAACAATTTTATATTCTATACTATATCAGAGGGTAAATGTTTGAATATAGCTTCCTCACAGTATGGGGTACCATTCAACCTCATATTCTATAGCGTGCTATCTCACATTGCACTTCATGAAATGATGCTTATCTTTTTTTCCAATTGGAACATTCTTTCTTCAACACCTTCCTTTCTCTTTAACATTATAGCATAATGAAAAAATAAAAATCTTGTAAACAATTGAGGCCCTTTGCATCAATAGGTGTAGATGATGATGAAACTATTTGCTTTTTTCCGAGAATAGTCCCATAAACTCGGATGTGGATATTTCCATGGAAAAAGGTGGAAAGTCCAAAGCTTTAAAATGTAATGAATAAAAATTGTTAAATATTTGAAGATCAGTAACATTAAAATAGATCAGTCAAATATAAACTACAAAATACAATTTTGACTACCACCTCAACAGAAAAGCACTTACCAGAAGTTTGAACTTTAGAAGTTCACACAAATGCAACCATCAGATTAGAAAGATCATTCCTCATTCTAGTCAGCTAAAATAAAACTAATAGAAATACTGTGTAGTTATGTTGCTTATGATGGGTAAGATATGGCTGTTAGAATCTACTGTATACCTAGTACATTGTAGAGGATGGTACTGTCTCGGAAGATCTCTCATGTACCATGCATTAAGAACTAACTAAATGATGGTGCTACAGATTGATAATCAGATAAATTATAAGAAATCTAGTAGACCTTAAGTTTCTACCCAACACATTAAGATGCGAGTAAACAGCTAAAGACCAACAGGCAACTAATACTCGAAACAAGGTAGAATGAAAGAATAAGACAAATTTGAAAGTAATTTGTAATTTTCCTAACTATACAAACAGGGTAGCAGTGGCTATCAATGCTACTTGCCAGGGTAGCAGTGGCTGTTAATGCTACTTACCAAGGTAGCAGTGTCTGTCAATGCTACTTGCCAAGGTAGCAGTGTCTGTCAGTGCTACTTGCCAAGGTAGCAGTGGCTATTAATGCTAATTGTAGCAGTGGCCATCTCTCAAATGCAGACGAAAAGTGGCATACTTTCAACACACAGATTATTTTATAAAGTTGAAAAAAAAAAGGCAAAAGAAATTTTTTTTTAAAAAATCAATCTATATCAGTTTAGTGAGACCGGTGTTACTGTATGGACGTGAGTCATGGTATGACAATGAAGCAATATCCAACTGATTTTGTAGATTCAAGATCAAAACCCTCAGAAGAATATTGGAAGTTAAATAGCAAGAGAGGATTAAAATAAAACCACTGTATAAGAGAGATTACCAAAATTCCATTGTGTGGATGAGAACATGGTGAGGGGTAGATGGAGATGGTTTGGGCTTGGTCTTTGCACTCCTCATGAGAGATTAGTTCATCAAACACTTAACTGGGCTCCACCATGTACTAGAAGAGTTGGAAGATCCAGGCCTACATGGCTGAGGCCTATGAAGCGTGAGGTAGATGATGAATGGATAAGTATTGAATTGAAAGGTCAAGTTAGAGAAGATTGGCAAAATCTTCAAGGCAATTTGCATCAATAGGCATACGAGGAGATGATGATGATACAAAACTTAAGCTATTTATTATGAATACTGTACATACTTCGGCGAAAGCTTTAACTAGCCATAAAACCTTTTAGCAAAGCTTAACATTACGCTGCTAATTAGCAGGGCGTAGACAAGCCACCCCATCACACACACACTGGTGATTTTGACACTTTTGACTGCATAGGTCATAGCAAGCCATGTATGGGTAAAAAGCTCGTTTTGTACAGTTAGGAAAAATACAAATTGCTTTAAATTTTGTCACTTTCCAACACCTAATACAAACCATTTTACTCGTTAGTATGGAGAGACAACTTTAGGTGGGTGAAAGTCTTAACCAATTAATCGGCAACTTGACCCGGCATGTGAATGTGCTTTGCAAAAGCTTGATAGAGGCACCCTGACACCTCGCTAACTCTCGACTATGTGCGAGAGCTAATGGCCTGGGTAATCAGTATGCGTGTGACTTTACCAGGGAAGAATTCTTGTAGTGAAAACACTGCTTACTTAACCTAGACATTGCCCGACTCTCCACTGCAGGTAGAACAGGGACATAAATATACTTCATACATCCTTTATGCAAGTAATATGGTTATTACCTGTAAACGGAGGAGGAAAGCTTGCCGAGTTCCACAGGTGCTGTGCCCCAATAGAGGGGAAGATGAAGGAAGAAGTTGCCCTTCATCCCAGACTAAGCCAGGGTAACGTCTGCCCTTAACAGACTGCTACTTGTCCTGCAAGGGGACTGAAGCATCTTAAACTACATGCTGTGCATTTATAACAGGACCTATGACGAAATGTATCCAGGTTCCTGTGTGTTACAATCTTGCAGGTAGTAGGCTGTAAAGGTTGTCTACCACTTCAAAACACATACCCGAAGTACCTGCACCACAGAATAGTTTTTTTTAATGCTAGGGACATACTGATGTCCCAACATTGTGAGCTCTTGGTCTACGACCTTATGGAGAAGAGTCTGGATTCAAAGCCTGATCTATGGCCTGTCGAATACAAAAAGACTCTTGACCATGCCCGTACTCACTAAATGTTTGTTGACGTGTAGGCGAGCTCCTGCAGTTCATTTCAAATAACTCATCAGACCCCTCACAGGGCAAAGTAAAAATTGGTCTGGATCATCAGTTATAATACAGAGATTCTCAATCCAGTAAGGCCTGAATCTAGGATACTCTACTGCCAGAAGCAGCGCTCAGACCTTCCTTTGCGTGAGGTGTTTAGAGCCCACCTTGCTAAAACTCAAGTGGTCGGGTGTGCATCACTGCGCAAGACCCACTCACAAAACTAAGGTTTGTGCGCCTACGCGCCAGAGCTGCACGATACAAAGCACAATCACTCATAAGCACTCCACCAGGAAGTTGTAATGTAGCCTTGTGTGCTCCTACAGGAGGAAGCGCAGGCTTGGACAGGGCAAGCAAGGCTGCAAAGGATTTTTTGTGCGTTGACGCACAGCAGGTAAAGAAGGTTCTTCCCCAGAAGGGGATGAAGCCAGAGGTGCAGGTCCCAAAAGGCCTGGCCTCATAAAAACACAGAACACTTTGTTAAGGCATGACGGTGAGGGGCGGAATGAGGAAAACAGCCTCCGTACCCCCATCGTTCTCTTGCTGAGGAGTTAGAACGAGGCATCAACGAATCGAGCACTCGTTTCCTAAATCCTCATGAAGGGGACCATTCAGGTGAGGATGGCCTCGCTCGCGGACGAGAGGTGTTCAACACTAGGAGACCCTTGGTGCTTCATACGCCTGTAAGTCTTCCTGCAGAGTCAATAGCAGCCACTGCCTGTACCTCGCTAGTCCTAGCTTGGATGGAGAGGGGACTTGGGCACTGATCGAATGTACAATTATAAGGTCAGTCTCTACGGAATTGTCCTGCTAGCCAAGACATTGTAATTGTCCCTTGCCACAGCCATTCATGAGCGGACTTTAAATCTCAGTACACTGATTGAACTCAGGTTGAGAGTGCACAGTATAATCAGTGAACTTAGAAGACTGACCATGGTCAGCTTCTGGATTTGCCTCAGATTCTCCCAACTGGTAACTCCGAGGAGCACGTCACCAACAGCTCTCATTCGTATGCCAGAGCTACATGTATGAGGGTGGAAGAGCAGATGCGTAGGTAGTTGCAGCTAAGGGTGTGAGATGCTCTGGCGGGTCACCCACTGCAGTCTCGGAGGAGAAGACCGTGGTCAATCCCTGGGGAAAAAGGTGTGCATTCCAGGTGTGTCCCTAACTGTAGCTCCTCCAAAAGCCATTCCTTAGAGGGGGGAACCAGAAATTCCTGAGGAAGGCTAAACTTCAATAGAAAGAGACTCCCCTACAGCCGAGGTCAGCTTTGCTTCACTAAGGGTAGCGATGGAGTCGCATGAACATCAAGTGTTGTATACAGTCAAACGGTCATCACTTTTACTCATTCGTCTTCCAGAGGGGACCTAATGGGCAGTGTCAATGGGGAGGGAACGAGACGCCAAAGTTAGAAGTCAGGACTTCTTCGGCTTCGAGGAAGATCCCAAAGGAGAATAATCCCTTTTGGACTTCTTCACCCACTACTGAACTGCACCCAATGGGAGGATAACCACTCCTGTCACTCATTACAAGGAGACACCTGCGAGCAGGCTTGATATCTACAAGCAGGACAAAGGGCATGAGGATCGGTCTCCACAGGTGACATGAAGGGTGTCCTTTTAACACCATGGTAAACCCGCATATGGGAATTTCTCAAGATCAGACACTCATGAAATGGAAAAGATTTTAAAGTGTTTAAGCCAGTATTCACTTAGATTACCAGGAGAGAGACGGCACATCTGGTCCCTAACAAGCAAAAAGCAAATGTGACGTAGTAGGTTGGCCAAGGCACCAGCCATCCGTTGCTATAATAACGCTAGAGTGTTATTGGGTCCTTTGACTGGCAACACAGTACTACATTGGACCTTTCTCTCAAGTTACGGTACATTTTCCTTTTGCCTACACATACACCTAATAGTCAGGGCTATTCTTTAAATATTCTCCTTTGTCCTCATACACCTGACAACACTGAGATTGACAAACAATTCTTCCCTAAAGGGGTTAACTACTGCACTGTAATTGTTCAGTGGTTATTTTCCTCTTAGTAAGGGTGCCAGAGACTATTTAACTATGTTAAGCAGGTCTTCTTGGAGGACACTCCAAAATCTAACCACTGTTCTCTAGTCTTGGGTAGTGCCATAGTCTTTGTACCATGGTCTTCCACTGTCCTGGGGTAGAGTTCTCTTCCTTGAGGGTACACTCGGGCACACTATCTTACTTCTCTTCCTCTTATTTTGTTCGTTTTTTATAGTTTATATATGGAATATCACAAAATTTTAATTAATTTGTATTTTTCCTAACAGTACTTCCCTCGAACTACTTTCTTAGGAGTATCTGGGATCTCCTCCCAACCGACCAGAACTTTGTGTAGTTTCCCCAACCTCCGTTTTCTATAGTGGGTACCTCTGGCGGAGGAATACGCGCCATGAGGCGACCCGGGGTCAGAGAGCGTGCTCGCCCAGGTCTCGACCTCCAGTAAGTTTATGATAGGTAAGGTTCTAAAAGTCCTGTAAGGCACTCGGGGCAGGATGGGTGGGCCATAACCGGAAAGTAGTTCGAGGTAAGTACTGTTAGGAAAAATACAAATCACTTAAAATTTGTGATTTGTTCCAACACGGAGTACTTACCTTGAACTACTTTCTTAGGAGACTTATACTTAAGGAGGTGGAAGTGGCCTTCCGGACCGAGAGACCGTCTGGAGAAGGGAAAAACGAACCTAGATAGGAGGCTAGGTTCTGCTGACCCAAAAAGAGAAACAAGAAACTAGGAAAAACTACGCAAAAAACTATCTTAGTGTCTAAGTAACTCACTTCTCTAAGAGTCTTCGGAGACTTATGCATTCACTGAACGTGTACCCCATGGTAGGTGAAGGGATCAAAAGTAATGGAGGGGAAGGGTGATACCGGGGGGGGTGAAGGTAAGGAAGGAACCTGTGTCTCTTGAACTTACCGCCCATGGCTTCCCCGGGGCTACGCCTTTAAATCTTCTGGAGCTCAGAAATGACGGGACCAAGAGAGAAGCTGTCCAAAGATTTCCTAGAACAGTCTTTTAGGTAGTGAGCCGTAAGGGTGGACTGTCTTGACCAAGTGCCTGCCCTCAGGATCTGGCCCACTGCCATGTTCCTCTCGAAGGCCAACGAAGTACTCAGGCCTCTAATATCATGGGGTCTAGGCTTTCCCGGAAGAGAGACTCCAGAGCTGTCGTAGGCTCTCATAATTAGCTGCCGTAACCAGAAGGAGACCGTGTTCTTGGAGACAGGCTTCTTCACTAACCCTGAGGAGACGAACAGACTCTTGATCCCAGGCCGAAGCCTGGACGTTCTCTCTAGGTACTAACGCACCGCCCTGACTGGGCACAGCAACAAGTCCCTTGGGTTGTCCGAACGTGGGATCGCTGGCACTGAGAACCCCTCAAACCTAGGGTCCCAGTAAGCTGGGTTCTGAGTCTTGGCTACGAAGTTAGGTAAGAATCTGAAAGTTGCTTCCCGCCAACCCTTCGAGTGTGAGACCTCATATGACAGCCCAAGGGGCTCACTTACTCTCTTCGCCGACGCAAGGGCTAACAGGAAGACCGTCTTGAGGGTGAGCTCTTTGTCCAGAATATCTTTGAGGGGTTCGAAGGGAAGCTGTGACAGAACTTTCAGCACTCTAGCCACATCCCACTGGGGCGCCCTAGAGGCCTGGGGGGAACACGACTGTTCGAAACTCCTGATGAGCATTGAGATATGTCTAGACGCTCCTAGATCCATGCCTTTCAGGAGGAAGACTTGGCCCAGCACTGCCTGGACTCCCTTGATGGCTGGTATGGACGTACCCGCGTCGTCTCTCAGATAGACCAGGAAGTCGGATATCTTGTGAATGGAGGCCTCTAACGGCCTGATGTTCTGTAAGGCGCACCATTTAGTAAAGGTGGCCCAGTTCGCCTGGTATACAGTGACCGAGGACCGGCTAAGGTACCCCGACATCCTTGTTGCCGTTTTCGACGAGTATCCTTCCCTCTACAGGAGGCGCTCGATAACCTCCACGCGTGTAGGCGGAGGGACCGAGGGTTTTCGTGAAACCTTTGGAAGTGTGGTTGCCAAAGAAGGTCTGGCCTGTCTGGAAGGGGCCAAGGAGGAAGGCGCGCCAGTTCCTTTAGGTCCACGAACCATTCTCTCTCTGGCCACCAGGGCGCTACCAAAGTCATCCATGGGTTGTTCGCCCACATCACTCTGTTGAGAACTTGTCTGAGCATCCCGAAGGGCGGGAAGGCATACCCGTCGAGATTGTCCCAAGGATGTTGAAAGGCGTCCTCGAACGCTGCTGTTGGGTCTGGCACAGGAGAAAAAAACACGGGGAGCTGTGCGTTCAGCCTCGTGGCGAAGAGGTCTATCACCGGCGAACCCCACTTCAGGATGACCGTCCGGGCCACTCTCAGGTGTAAGGACCACTCCAACCCTACTACTTGGCCCATCCTGCTGAGGCCGTCGGCTAGGACATTCTTCTTTCCCGGAATGAACCTGGCTGTGACTTCGATCTGTTCCTCCGCCACCCATTCCAGGAACTGCGTTGAGACTGCACAGCTCCTTCGACTTCAGTTCTCCTTGCTTCTTCAAGTAGGCCACCACCATGGCATTGTCGCACATCAGAGCCACGGCGTTTCCCCGGAGTAGCTGGACGAATTCTCGGCATGCCCTTTGCACGGCCATCAGCTCTAGCACGTTTATGTGACGGCTCTTCTCCGCGAGGGACCATTTCCCTTTTGCTGACTCGTCGAGAACGTGGGCTCCCCAACCCTCCTTGGATGCGTCCGTGAACAGCAGCATCTCCGGAGGATCGATTGCGACGGGCATTCCTTTGAGGGTGTTTGTCATGTCGTGCCACCACTTCAGAACTTCCTTCATCTCTGGGAATACCAGTACTATTTTGTGAGGGGAGTCCCCCTGGTTCCAGAGCTCTTTCAGGTTCCATTGAACTCCCCTGAGTTTGAGCCTCCCCTGGGGGACCAACTTCTCCAATGACACGAGGTGGCCTACCAATCTCTGCCAGTCCTTGGCTCTCCTGGGCTGGTCCGTTAGGAAGGGCCGAAGTATCTGATCCAGATTGTCTAGCCTCTCCGAGGAGGGGAAGGCTCTCACCAACTGGGAGTCTAGAACCATCCCCAGGTAGGTCATCCTGGTGGAGGGTGTCAGCTGTGACTTTTCCAGATTGATGGTGATACCCAAGACACCGCAGAACCGTAGAAGCTTCGCGCCTTGCTCCCTCTGAGGCTGAGAGCAACAACCAGTCGTCTAGGTACCGAATCAGGCGGATGCCCTGCTTGTGTGCCCAGGCCGAGACTGTTGCGAAGACCCTCGTGAAGACCTGAGGGGCTGTCGACAGTCCGAAGCAGAGGGTTCTGAATTGTAACGCTTGGGTACCCCATTTTACTCTTAGGAACTTCCTGCTGTAGGGGTGGACAGGGATATGGAAGTAGGCGGCCTTGAGATCTATGGACATCATGAAGTCCCCCCCGCTCTCAAGGCCGCCAAGACCGACTTCGGGGTGTCCATCTTGAAATCGGTCTTGCAAACAAACTTGTTGAGGGCCGACAGATCTATGACCTGCCTCCATTCCCCTGTCGCTTTCTCCACCAGGAGTCTGCTGTAGAACCCAGGACCTGGTTCTACCGCCCCTTTGGCGAGCATGGCCGATACTTCCTCCTGCAATGCTGTTCTTCTCAAGGGGTCCTTGGGCGCCAACCACTCCGCCTGTTGGTCCGGGATCAGAGGGGGTGGTTCCGCTAGGAAGGGCAACCTGTACCCTTCTTTCAGTACTGCTACGGTCCACGGATCCGCTCCGTGGTACCGCCAAGCTTGCCAAGAGTGTTTGAGGCATCCCCCTACCTGAGGCTTCAGCAGGAGTAGGGGGCCTACCTTCCTATCTCCTTCTAGAGGCGCGGCTGGATCGCCCTCTCCTGGAGTTGGCATAGGCTGGTCTAAAATTAGACGGAGGGGCTGAACTACCCTTACGGGAGGGCTGCGGGGCTTGGTGCCAAGACACCGACGGGGAGTCCCTCCTAGGCTGGACTCGCGAAACATGGGACGGGTGAGGGATGTCTGAAGAGGGTCTCCTGTGGGCTGGCCGTCTTGCAGGCGGGGGTCTGGGCTCTCCCGCCTCTTTAAGCTTCCTTACCCTCTCCATGACCTCCTCTACTGCCTTCAGGGAGAACACAGACTCTCCCCACACTGGTGAGTTCCTCAATGCTCTCGCCTCCCGCTCGGGTAACCTCCTTACCAGCTTGCTCAGCACCGTGTCCCTCTTCCGCAGGACCCAGTTGGCTGCTTGAGAGACCGACTGGTGAGAGAAACTTGAGAGCTTTTCCCCCCCCACTAATCAGTTCCCTCAGCAAGGACCGATTCTCGGGGACGGAGAGGTCATGGGATGACTGGAATCCCACCAACGTGCAGGCCCACCAGTCCAACCACAAAGACACGTACACCAGGTCTAGGGCCATATCCTCCATCATGGAGGTTTCCCCTGGTGAAAAACACACCGGAGCGGAGGATGCCCTATCTTCAGCCGCTCCTTGGTTCAGGATGGCAATCGCTGGCTGGACCGTACGGGGACCTCCGCGACACCCCTCCGGGACATAAAAGCGTTTTTGCGTTTAAAGTCCCTGGAGGAGTTTGGAGGCACCCTGGCCCCTGGGGGCGTCCGCTTGGCTGGCTGTGAACCTATCTATGTGGTCCATACCCAGCTTCACATCCCTCGCCAGGAGGGGGGCCAGGGAAGGCTTCTGCTCTACTGGATTGTCTACCAGCCTGCTAAGGCCGGAGAGCCAGACTTGTTCCACCGAGGGCTTAGGCTCATCCAGCCTATGGTGACGCCTGATGAGGGCCAAGACCTTCCTGTAGGTGGAGACGTCGTCCGTGGAGCATTCTCCCCCTTCTACGAGGTCTTCCGCTATCCGATCCTCCACATGGGAAGCCTCGTCGATGACGGAGGGATCGGCGTGGGGAAGAGGCAACTTCTTCTCACGCCGAGCCATTGGCGGGGCGACCCGCTGAGCGGGCGGATCCGCTGGGATGGGAGTAGCCGTCATGGGTCTACTCCCTCCTGCGGAGCATCGCAGAGCTGCGGGCTTCTCCGTATCAGCGGGCTGGTTTTGGCGGATTTGGAAGGCCGTCGAGGGACCGGAGGCCGGGACAAAGCTGCCAGGCCGAAGGAGCGACTCTTTCCAACAACCTCCGACGATGATTGGGTCTGCTGGAGGCGCCGTGCCGCGAAGTTGACGAAGAGGCTCTAGGGAGCCAGCCAGAAGTGCTCGGGGCGGCGGTAGCCTTGAGGAGATGACTCCGGGGATCGTGACTCGTACCCATTCACCTTTCGACGAAGGGCTCCTCTTGTGCTTTTTCCTGGAGGTCCTGGAACATCTCCTGGAGTGGCGGGACCGTGAGCGGGACCTCGCCCATCTCCTCCTTGAGTCCCTCGGGCCTTCATCCTCCGAGGAGAACGAGTCCGACGAGCTGGAGGAGAACGACGACTGGGAGGAAAGAGAGCCCGCTGAGTCGTCTCAAGTTGCTGGGGGATCCTCCTGCCGGTCCGCTGGCGATGAAGGCTGTAGAAAGACAGGCGGTAGCGTTGACGACGGCACCGGGGGAGACCGAGGAACCTTCTTGTGGGGGAACCAGGTGTCTAACTCCTTCTCCAGTCTCATGGGTGACCTGAAGGGCATCCCCAAAAAAGCCCATATGACGGGATCCGAACTCGGCGATTCTTCTTCCTTCTCGGCGTCTCCCCCGGTCGCTTAAGTACCTGAAATGCACACCCAAGATGCGGGGGAAAAGGCCATAGCAGGCTTCCCCCACATCGGATCGTCGGTAGAGACGGGCACTGCGGGCACCAGGACCTCGTCTCCCGAACACACTCCTGCCCCTCCCTCAGGCCCCCCCCCTTGCCTGAACCGACAGAATATCCCCACCAACAGGCATCTCAGACTCCTTGGGAAGGGCAATAGGCTGCTTCCCCGCAACGGATTTACCTCGTCCCCTACTCTGGGTAGGGGAAGGCGGTAGGGAACCCCTCTCCGAAGAGGCATGGGGCGACGCTAGAGGCGAGGAAATGCTGGACTTCTTCGGTGATCTCTTGGTAGCCTTCTTTTTCTTCGTGCCGTAGCGCACCCACTGGATCTCGTTCCAAGACTCGCACTCCGGACACGTGGCTGTAGGGGAACAGACACTGGCCCTACATGAAGAACACAAGGTGTGGGGGTCGACCTCCGGCTTGGAGAGGAAGGCACCACAAGATTTACCGGCCATAGGCCCGGGGCAACGGCGGGGATGCTCCATAACGAAACACTAAGCACCAATCGACACAGGGACACACAGGAAAGAGGTGGATAAGGTTAAGGAATGAACACGAGGGGACCGGGTGGGTACCGAGTGAAGACACAAAGGGTTGCACTGGGTGAAGAGAGCGCGGCGAGATGTTAATCACGCCGCGACCAGAAACTTACTGGAGGTCGAGACCTGGGCAAGCACGCTCTCTGACCCCGGGTCGCCTCGTTGCGCGTATTCCTCCGCCAGAGGTACCCATAATAGAAAACGGAGATAGGGGAAACTACACAAAATTCTGGTCGGTTGGGAGGAGATCCCAGATACACCTAAGAAAGTAGTTCGAGGTAAGTACTCCGTGTTGGAACAAATTCATTTTAATATTGTTACTCTTCTTAAAATATTTTATTTTAAATCTTAATTACTTCTCTATTTCCTTGTTTCCTTTTCTCATTGGGCTATTTTCCCCGTTGGAGCCTCTTGGCTTATAGCAATCTGCTTTTCCAACTTGGGTTGTAACTTATCAAGTAATAATAATAACAATAATAATAATAATATCACGTGTGTGTGTGAACTTGTCTACCCTTCTGCTACTTAGCAGAGGGTCGTTATACCTTGCTAAAAAAATCTTTATAGCTAATTTCAGCTTTCACTGAAGTTTACATATATCCATAGTAAAGAGTGAAATGCTTTGTATTAGGTGATGGAACAATAAAACATTTCCTACGGATAGAACGATCACCAAAAATCTCAAGATTTTCTCATGAAGCCAATTTTTTGTGCACGTGAGAAAGAAATAGAACTAATGTATTTTTCAAAAGTAAATTTGTGATACAGAATCACACCTAGAACTTCATCAATATCGTACTTTCCCGTGTCATACAACTAAATTTTTCTTGAAAAAATGCCCCCCCCCAAATCTTCCAGTTTTAACACTAAAGATAAAGATGTACAGGGGAGTTTGACAACCCTGAAACACCCAAGTAAGGACATACAAACACTCAACAGACAAAAATCAAAAGCTTACAATTATCATTCATATGTAATAAATAATTTATTTTGAATGCACTATCTTTAATTAATTAAAGTGAAAAGATTTGTTTTTATTTTGGTGAACAGCCAATTACTCGTCAATGCTACCTACAAGCAAACATGACAACTAACGTTATCCAAGCAGATGGATGCATTGATAGTTTATAAAATATTCATCTATTGTCATATTTTGTTGATATTTTTTATTAAGCAATATTCTGGTAATGACTTTGTTGTATGGGTCCAATATAATACAGATACTTGTCACTGAACAGAACCTCAAAAAGACATTTCACTGCAGAGTGGTGTGGACCTAGTTAGCTGTAGTCACACAAGCATCATAAAAAAAGTCCATCTAGTTATATTCCTAGAAAATTCTTTATTTGATCAATAATTGATTTGTATGAAAATGTAAATGAGAAATTTGGGAAATATTACTACAATTTTACTTCTCTATCCAAATTTGATCAAGAACATTTGGCAACACTTTCTCATGAAAACAAACACTTGAAAACATTGTTACGCAAGGTAGCAGCAAAGACTGTTTTAGCTTTTTTATATCAATACTGTATATCATAAAATTGGGATAATAGGTTACAGCTAATTAATATCAATTAAAAGATTATAATACAACAAGAATGTTAAAATTTACTGTGACAGACCAAAATAAAAAAAACCACACTAGAATCGCTGACTAGGAATTCCTGCTACGATAGGAAGTAAAACCCTCAACTTTTGCCTTTTTCCAAAACCTGTAGTGTCTTATGAAACAGGAAATACAGCACAGTAGTTAAAATACATCACCAATACAAAGATCTAGATATTGACCTACTTACAATCTTCCTTTTGAGTTTTGTTTCAATTCTACTTCATTCCCCAGTTTGCATCAATTCTAGCTATATCTCCCTTAATTTGGTGATAGAATTGATGCAAAAGAGTAGCATCATCTGCATATGTAACAAGCTTGTTTTTTACCCCAAACCATATATCTTGTGAATACAGAATGAAAACTAGAGGGGCACTCAGTAGAGTGCAGACCTCAGCAGCGGCAGCTGACTTGTATATATTTATTGGCGTGGATTTTCATACGCTCAAATATGAACCAAGTTTGAAAGTCTTTGTGACAACAATGTCCATACTTATGGCTGATTATGTGAATTGGAGATTTTGCTTGACTGTGACCTTGACCTTCCAAATTTTACCAATTTCCAGCTTCTTACATAAGTTAATCTCTACAAGTTTCATTCCTCTACGATTAAAATTGTGGCCATGAAGGTGTTCACAAACTAACACACAAACAGGGGATAAAATGTAACATCCTTCCAACTTTGTTGGCAGAAGTAATTAATGGAACAAGAACACTACCCTGAGTAACACCATATATTATATTTCTATAGTATTGAGTTCTTTGACTAGCCAGATAGTACTACATTGGATCCCCCTCTAGGTACAGCTCATTTTTTCTTTGCCTACACATACACTAAATAGTCTGGCCTATGCTCTATACATTCTCCTCTTTCCTCTCGGCATCAATGACCATTAGATGTCAAGATGCCAGAAAACTTCAATTCAATCAATCAATCCTGCACCAAACAACACTTAGATAACCAGTACAGTCTTCTTCACAGTGTTAACTACTACATTGTAATTGTTCAGAGGCTACTTTCCAATGGGCAAGGCCAGAAGACTTTTGCTTTGCTGCTAGCCATAGCAAGAGTGTCTAGGAGGACACTCCTAAATTAAACCATTATTCTCTGTACCATGGTCTTTCATTATCTTAGGTTAGAATTCTTTAGCCAGAGGGTACACTCGGGCACACGATTCTATCAGTTTACTTACTTGCTTTCCTCACAGGGCTATTTTCCCTGTTGGAGCCCTTGGGCTTCTAACAGCCTGCTTTTCCAACTAGGTTTTTAGTTTAGCAAGTAATGATAATAACAAAATTCTCTGAAATCTATTGCTTAAAAATTCAATAATGATTACAAGATAAGACCCTTCGATTCACCCCTGTATGAGTTGCAAAACAAGGGCCTTATGATTAACAATGTCAAAGGCATCCCTAATATTAAGACCAACCATAAGAACTTCCTGACTGCAATTAAAAGAATTTCTGTACAGCATTGGAAATTTTAAGAAGGGCATCACATGCTCAAAGGCCTTAGTGAAAGACTAACTGAATTCTAGAGAAAAGACAATTACCTTCGGCACACCTATTTCGACATTTTTCCAAAGGAAGAACACGGGAGTTATGGAAATTGGGCGGTAATCAGCAGGGTCAGGGCTACCCCTGTTACTCACTATACTGACAACCTGTTCCTTTTCTGGTTGTATTCAGTTACTAGGTTTTAATTTTGTTCAGAAGTTTTGGGAAGCATTTCCCCTTGACCGTCAGAGCTTTCTCTCTTGGGGGAAACCTGTCACAAGTAAAATAGTGTTGAAACCTTTTGGGGTCATGCTAATGACCTTTTCTGCTGCCGTCGCTTGAGAACAGACATAGACTCAGCTCCCAGTGGTGTCAGAAGGCTGTTGACGTCTAGTATCTGATGACTAGATCTTTTTCCTATCTCCACTTTTGTCCTTACAGGATGGTGGGAAGAATACAGCCAGGAGAATGGTAGAAACTGCTTTCAAATTCAAAGAGGAGACCTATACCTAGAACCCCCAAGGCAAGATGGCACCTAACCCATCACGCCCAAAGGATCAAGTCTTGATAGTCTGCCACGCCTGTTTGCAGTTTGAAGAGAGCCACGATTAAGGACTAACGTCCTTCCGTTGTGCCCGAGGGCACCCAAGATAGGCCTTTTTGACTTGTATTTTTCTTGGTGTAATGTAAAGTAACTTTTGTTTGGTCTCCCAGCTGTAGTCTCGCCCAATCGATGATGTGTATTTAATTGATGTAAGAGCAAATGTTTAATAGTCATTTGAAAATATTTTAAATATGAAGACTGTTTAATCACGCCATCCAGAATTAGTGACTTTGATAACGTAAACGAAGTGCTCAGAAATAATGTAATAACTCTTAGTTCAAAGACATGTAATTTTGAAAGATCATTCGCCTCTGTCTTATCCCATTTCCTGAATTATAACTTAAAAATAATTTGTCTGTGCATTGGGCCAAATAAATGGTGGCATTTTAGTGGGATTTCTTACAACTAAGAAGCGAACGGAAAGGAAGAAAATTACAACATGAGTGCTTCGGAGCAGCAGCAAAATAATAGTCTCATCGATACGGAAGTCCAGATTAAAACATCGGCGGGTGCAGAGAGACCAGCACTAGAGGAACTTTACCAAAACAGCCCTTCACTAGAAGATGGGTTCGAACCCTGGGCTGGAGGGAATGGACGATACAGCAAATACAAAACATTTCTGAGTTCTGTGGAAGCAGCGACGTCGGAGCAATGTTGGACCAATCGTCAAAACCGTGGCAAAACAGAGAATTCGTAGAAATGCCCATAGGAGAGTAAAGAGATCTCGAATTCGTCGAGCCCAGATCTTGGGAACACCTGAAAATACACCTACAACGGAGGTTAGGCCTAGGTGCCGTCAGTTTGCATCAACACTTATGCAATTACGTTCCTGTCAGGAGGGAAAGCGAAACGTACTACGAATTTTTCACAAGAATAGCAGCATACTTGGACGATTTCTTGGAGGGCCATGATGCCTTGGAAGGCATTAAGGACACTTAGTTGAAGAAAGTCATGAAGTCACATGTACCTGCATATGCGTGGGGTACACTGTTTCAGCCCGTACCCGTAGAGAGGGCTATGGACAACGTTTAAATTCTAATGATAAGTACAGAAGAAGCACTCCAACCGGAAGGACATAGGCAACAGCAACCCTCATCGTCGTCGTCATTGTCCAAAATCATTCGAATGGACAGAAGAAATCATCGGGCCGAGGACCAAACCACAGGTCATAAACTCAGAAGGTGCATTGTTTCCACTGCAATGTAATACTGCTCGAACCCCCAACGCGGGAGCAACAGCAGCGCCCCTGGTAGCAGGAGGACCGACACCTGCGGGAGCAACACTGTATTACCCCAATCCCCCGGTGGATTTTACGCAGGCAGCCCTAGGATGGAGGCCTCCAGCAGCACACCCGTCGCCGCTAGCACAAGGACAGCCCCCAGCGGTGCCAGCGGCACCCAGGACGACCCAATAGGAAGAAGACCGATGACAGCACCCAGCAACCTGTTATCAAAGTTAAGTTCCCTTCCGGTACTAAAAACTGTTTGATATAGGGGCATTTGTGTCTCTTATTGTGGAAACACACATTACAGTAACTCAAGATCAAAATGAGGTTCCTTTAAAATGTCAAGGTCTCAGGGGAAAAGAAGTTTTCATAAATAATTTCAGTTCAAAACCCTTTGAGTTAGGAGACGAGAAACTCGTTCATGATTTCTACGTCGTCCCTGAATTGGGTATTACAGGGATAGAAGTCATATTTGGTTCAGATGCGATCTGGTTATTAGGTTTAAATGTACTTTCGTGTCCTGAGGGATTGACTGTAACCATGAGGGATCGTATCCTACCCATAAGAGGGACAGTTGCATCAGTAGCACCCGTAATTGAACCTGTTGTTAACGTAACTGATAAGTGGGACCTTCGATTTCCACAAGAAGTGTGTTTAGACCCTTTGTGATGCTATGGTGATTGAACTTTATGTGTGACCAAGATTTAAAGGAAGGGGTTGGCGTACTTACACCTTATGTAGACTTTGAAGATAACTTGTTGCAGGACTCAATAGTGCAGATCAAGGAAGGGAAAGTAAGGGTATTGTTCCATGATTTTGCATCGGTACCAGTGTTAATTAAAGAGGATACGCTAATTGCGTGGGTTGAAATGAATGTTGACTTAGTGTTTAACGCCACCTTTCAGCAAAGTACCTCATCAGATCACGCATGCGCCTTAAAAGATTTGGGATATAGTTTAACACCTGTTCAGTTTCATTTTTATGTTGCTCAGCTATTGGAAGAATATCAAGATGTATTTGTGTTAGAGGAAGAACCTTTGGGTTATTGTAACTTTATGCCTTTCAACATAGATACGGGAGACAGTTCGCCAGTTGTAACGTACCCCTATATAGTACCTTTTGCATATTAGACTGAAATAAATATACAGTTAGCAGAGATGAAAGAGAATGGAATAATCTCGGTCTCTGATTCTCCCTGGCGATCTCCTATCGTAGACGTAAAGAAAGTCTGGCACTTTACGCATATGTGTAGAATACCGTAAACTGAATAGTGTAAAGAAAGGTGAATGTTTCCCTTACCCTCTATAGAAGGAATTTTGTGTAAAGTCAGGAATAACACTTTCTTTTCGACGTTAGATCTTAAATCTGGGTATCACCAAATAGCACTCGATCGCAAGACTTGCAGGCGACTCATTGTACTCCTTCAATACCTTGCCATTTGGGTTAAAGAACACATCCGCGCATTTTTCACGCGTAATGATGAGCGTATTTTCTGGATTGTTAGGCAATGCAGTATTAATCTACCTTGATGATATAATAATTTTAGGGAATACTGTAGAAGAACATATGACTAATTTTGTTAAGTTCTCGAGACATTGAGAGGTCATAATTTGAAGGTCAACCTAGAAAAGCTGTTCCAGCCGGAGGTTCAACTTCTAGGTCAAATATTAACTAACAAGGGCGTAAGCACGATGGTAGACAAGATAGAAGCCATTCGAACTTATCCTCGACTCCAGACCCCTAAGCAAGTTGGTTCATTTTTGGGGTTAGCCTCTTATTACAGACAATTTATTAAAGATTTTGGAAAAATCTCGCGACCGTTAGAACAGAGAATTTTGAATGGAGTCGAGAACATGAAGATGCATTTCAAAAGTTGAAACAAGCTTTGTCTGAAGATAGTTTCTTAGTATTCCTTAAATTTGATTGGGAGTTCTACGTGACATGCGATGCTAGCGATGTTGCCATTGGGGGAGTAATAGAACAGCTGGATGACGACAGAATTTTCCGTCCGGTAGCGTTCGCTTCACGAGAGTTAAAGGGAGAGGAAACCAGTTATTCAGTGTTAGAATAAGAGGCACTGGCCATTAAATGGGTATTAAAAAGGAATCATTATTTTCTGTTGGGACAAACCTCCACATGCTTGTTGAATTATGTACAGCCTGATGTTTGGTGAGAACAAAAGTTTTGGGAAATACCTACATAAAGGTTAACATACAGTACAGGAGTTTTGATCACCATTCCTTGCAACAAAAAGTTTTGCTACAGCACTGATGCTATTTGTCAATAAATTGAAAGAGGAAATTTTCTTTGGTCTGATAACTTTGCAATGGTCCTAAATGAGCCATTCAAAGTAAACTCTTCCTCCATGTTCATTATACAATGTCACAAGCTAACTGTATATTCTCATTGTGTTCTTGTATGCACCAACCTTTGATGGACATCTTTACATTACTGACTACTACTACTAATTGCACCAAGGCTGTTGTTTTGCCTGGTAGTGTAAGGCCATTCTCCCAAAAATGCTAGTTATCCTAATTAAATTAATCCTTGTATATTAATTTCAAGTAATAATAGATGAAGCAAATTACTGTGTTTGTGGTACTCTTATTAGTAACAGGTTCTGATTTCTACTAACTCATCTCAACGGGTTCACATCAATCCTACTAAATAGAGCCAAAATAAAAAATCAATATACATTGGGAAGACTTTCATTTGTTAGTACTTAGCTTACTTCAAAGGTAAGAATCTAAAAGGTAGTTTGGATATATGTAATATACCTGCAAAAAGTTATTGGTTGAAGTTATTTCAACAAATAAAGAAAACTTTAAAAACTTTGGTTTCAAAAGTTGGACAGACCAACTGAAGTGATTATGCAGATTTCCAAATTTAATCATTTAAAAAAAATAAGGGCAGTTTGAATACCACCTTATTAATACTTTGACTAGGTCAGAGGAGGCAGCAGAGTTTGTCAAGAAAGGAGAAACAACAAGTGTCTTATAATTTTTCGACTGGAATTGTGGGCATTAAACTATATGAAGATGACAATAATACAGATAATTCTGCAGATAACTATCTTGGCTACTCAACATCTTCAAGGCCTTATCTCTATCAATAGTCAGATTTTAATGAGCAATAAACCTCTTGATGACAATTACAACCATCACAGACATCACTGGTTTGGTCCACTCTTCAAACCAAATGTAGTGACATGTTAAAAACATTTCTATCTTGTCTTAGAACTGGCATCATTAACCCAGGAGCAACATATGAGCAGCCCAACTCATATACTATAATGGCTGTGTCCAGAGAATGCGAGTAAAAAGGATCAGTCAGATGAATTTTTTTAAAAGTAAAAAAAAAAATCATCCAAAAGTGAATGTCTAGTTTTGGAAGAAACCAATCAACAATATTCAGCTTATTTTTAATATTCTTAGGTTTATCCAATAATAAAACTGAAGAAATGCAACTAATTCAAATAAAATAAAATAAAATTCTGGTACTAAAGACAAATCTAGCCAATTCCTTCAAGATTTGGCTATTACGAATCAGTGATATGGTTAAAGTACCTACAGTAGTAATAATGGAAAATTGGAACATGCAAAAAGAACCTAAATGTTAATTGGCACATCTTCCCTGCATCCTACAAGCAACAATACTTAATGGAACCTTTGTATAGTATTGTACCTTGATATACACTGTTTACTTTCTATCATGCTTGTCTATGATGTGCTTTCAAGTTATCCATTTTCTTTCATTTTTTCTGAAACACATGCAGTATAAGATGTTCTGAGACTAAATTTTGATAGACTAAACTGATATTTGTAAAGAGAAAAAAACAGCACTTTAAACCTCATTGTGTTATTGCATAAAACAATACAAATAACGTTGGAGGGGAATTAAGTAAATTGGTACAATATGCTTTATAAACGTCTCAATATTCAGTAGGTTCCCAATTTACTTCAGCTTAGATGTTCAGAGACAAATCCTTAACATTTCATCCATGACTAATAGTAGACTGTTTTTCAATTATTTCAGTTAATTAAAACCTTTCATAAAGGATGCAAAATTCAGGATTAATGGTAAAAATAACAATTTCTAAGCAAATTTTATTTTTCGTTCATACAGTACATACCAGGGACTAGCGTTTAGGAGAACCCAGAGCTAGCTAGCTCCGATGACCAGGAATTCCACACCCCCCCCCCCCCCAACAGGGCTAATACACCTAATCCTCCCTCTCCACGAGCACGACCCTGGCCTCATTTGTTTTCCCACAATGCACTAAGAAGCCACAGGTGACCCTTCTCAGGTCATGACGTCCATTCTACTCCCCATCCCGGAATTGACTCCTACCGGGAGGGTCTACCGGGAAGGATGGGAAGGCAATAACACGAGTGGTCTGCGGTAAATATGTTAGGAAAAATACAATTTTCTTAGAAATTGTCATTTGTTCCAATACAGACTTACCACGGACCACAGTTTAGGAGACTCAGAATTAAAAGGCGGGTAAAAGAGACCCCGGTTGGAGAGGTGCAAGGAGGGTCGTGGAGAGGAGTAAGGCCTGTTGGGAAAATGAATCATAATTAAGGTAAACAACATAATAAAATCAGTCAAGAGGAACACTCACCAAGACAACATCATCTTTCTTCCAGGATCAATACATGGTGAGGGGAGGGGATAGGGATTCAAGACGGTCTACCCCTCACCGTTCCTTATGGAGTGTGCCATGTGCCCGTCGCTATTAGACCCTCTGCTGTGCGACCACAACCAGGCTGAATTTGAACCCCTCCTGAGACCTGAGGGAACAGTCCTGGAGATACTGTGTCATAAAGGTCAAATGTCTCATTCATACGCCTGCTCTCAACCCCTGGTACACTGCCATGTTCTTTACAAAGGCCGATGAGGTGCTGATGCCCCTGATGTCTTGTGGCTTGGCGGACCCGGGCGAGGGTTCACCCTTTGCCGAGTATCCCCTACGGATCGTCTTACTTAGCCAGAAGGAGATTGTGTTTTTAAAGACCGCGTTCTTCACCTTCCATGTAGTCACGAACAGGTTCCTAATGGTTGGAAGGAGGTTGGCAGTCTTAGAGTTATTTAAGCACTACTCTCACCGAGCACAATAACAAGTACTACGGGTCATTTGTCCTGGGGATGGCGGGGACGGAGAACTCCTCGAACCAGGGGTCTTCCACTGCCGGGTTCTGCATCTAAGCTTCAAAGGAGGGGACGCACTTGACTACTAACTCCTTGCAGCCGTAAGGGTGAGACATCTGCTGAAAGATTGTGGAGCTCGCCTACTCGTTTGGATGAGACCAGGGCGAGGAGGAACACTGTCTTCAAGTTGAGCTCCCTATCTGTGATGTGCCTCAGGGGTTCATAAGGTGGCTTCTTCAGAGCGTCAAGAATCTTGATAAAGTCTCACGCGGGGGCCTGGAGAACTCGAGACGGACACGACTGTTCGAAGCCTCTTATAAGCATCAAGAGCCACTTGCAGGAACCTAGATACAAACACTTGAGGAGGAAGACCTGTCCCAGGGCCGCTCGGAATCCCTTCACTGCCGGCACTGACATGCCCTGGTGTAAGTGGACCAGAAAATCTGCGATGATGGGGATCGAGGCGTTGAACAGCTCGATACCCTCCTTGGGGCACCACTTAACAAAGGTAGCCCTCTTGCGCCCACGAGGATAGATCGCCGCTTGGTAGCTGCTGATCAGGTGCTGGTGCCGCTACATGGGGGAGAAGTAGGCAGTGAACATCTACCAGAGGGTGGACAGAGGCTGCACACTTGGTCTGCAGAGAGAGAGATAGCGGCCCAGCCTGAGATGAGGCCTGCAGGCCAGGCTGGGTACACCGAGGTATGGGCGATTTAGATGGCGGCCCATGCTAAGCGGCAGAAGGGTGGCCAGGTTAATCCGGCCAAGACAGAGAAGCCTAAGCAGCGGAAAAGGCAACATGGGCGACACGTGGCGACGCTGGCCCCGACGGGGGACCTCCCTCTGAGCATGGGGCGCTTACCTGGAGCAGGTGCCCACGAGGAGATCGGCACTGGGGAGCCACTGAGCTAAGTTGAGGCCGCCACCCTGTGAGCAGGTGAGGGAAAGTCTACCAACGGCTGGGCGGAGGGTGCACACGCGGTCCACCCTGAGCTGAGGCCTGCCGGCCAGGTTGGGTAGCCCCAGGTAGGGGTGCTTCAGAAGGCTGGCCAGGCTAAGCGGCGGGAAACTGGCCAGGCTAGGCAGGCCAGGATGGCAGCACCTGAGCAGCAGGAACCTGGGCCACGAGGTCAACACGTGGGGGCCCTAGCTATGGCTGGGGTCAACCTGCTGAGCAGGGAGCGCTGCCCTTGAGCAGTTGCCCGAGCCAAGCCATCATCTCCCTCAAAGACCCCTATAAATCTGATGTGGCCCTGGTGAGGGGGTGAAAGCAATCCTAGAAAGACCGGGGAGCAAGAGGGGGGAGCAACGTCTGACACTTCCCACACACGCAAGGGGTCCCCAGATGGTGACCTGAGCGGGGAACGGGGGCTACCCGACCAGATCCCTTGCATCCCCGAGAAGAGGTCTGCGCTTGGTAGCCACTGCTGACCTGAGCGGTTGTCATGGCGCTGCTAATGGATGAAGGGAACCACCTGTGCCGGGATTGCTGCCCTGGACCCAGTGTCCGAACCTCGCCATCATCTCTGTCCCATAGAATGAAACACTCCGGCCAAAGATGACAGCACTACTGTTAAAATCTTAAAACACCACAGTCACTACCCACAAGACATTGATCCATATAAGATCAAGCTCGAGGCAGAATGAAAGGTATATAAGGTCTATGTCACAAACATAAGGTTACTGTAAGATGAGCTTGAAGTACAAACTTACAGTAGAACCAAGGATAACTATTGAGAAAGTCAAGCAGATTACTTGCTTACTGAAACTTAAACGTACATGTAAAAAAGTACTGTACATACACACTCATATACACTAAATATATATATACATGTATATATAAGCTATATTTATATATGCAAAAGAAAAAGATAAATATCAATATCAACATCAACGACCACTCACATATAAATAAAGTAAAACCATACATACGCATGCACACGTATGCTTGCCAAACACACCTTCACGTATGCACATATGTGAAACAAGAAACTGAACATCTCTAAAAGGGCTCAATGAAATCAGAACCTTTAACATAAGACCCAATGCTGAAAATCTTAACTCAAGAAGGAACTCCTTTATCCATAAAGTGACGGATTGACTAACGGTAATCATAAATTATGAAGGCGTGAGAATGTTGCTACCGCATTCACTCTAGGTATACAATAGCACGTTAATTACTTCTTAATTAGGCTACTTCAATAATGAATCCGTATGAAGGTAAACATTTCAAAGCACGTCCTCTTGCACCGGAACATCTGGCATGATTGGTACAGGGAAAATGGAACAATGGTCTCAGTAATGGACTGAGACCATCGCTAACTCACCTTGGTCCCATCTTTAGATGGGGATGAGGGAAGATTTGGAACACTTGGATGAATGACCTCTTGGAAGAACTGTCCTCCTTATCCTTCCCGCTCCCTTCCACGTGGGACAAGGAAACGCTATACTCTCACAGTCAAGTTCCTGGGAAAAACAGTTACCAGGGACAACGACACTAATCACACGCAGACACCAGTCTTGAGAGAGCGGCCTACAGGAATGACGTTTCCTCTCGCGGTTCTCCGTCTCCTCTCGACGTGCCCCAGTCCGAGGAGGCAGAAAACGGATAAGGGGTGACATCCAATGACATAAGCTCCTCCCAAGGATTGAAGGCTGAAAGACCGAGCTGAGCAAAGGACTGGAGGCCCGGTTGGCTAATCCCCAGTAAGGGAGCTTGAGAAGGTGGCCTAGACTGAGCGGCAGAAAACTGCCCTGGCTGGGCAGGGCAAAATGTCAGTGGCCGAGTGGCGGGGACTTGAGCGATGTGGTTCACAGTTGGAGCCGTCAACCGGGGCAGAGGACCAGCAGCTGAGAAAGCCACGCAGTACTAGAGCAAACGCTCGCACCGCATCGTAACATCTCTCAAGGCACTTGCTACCTCCGACGTGGCCGTCCCTGGTAAGGGGGAGGACGAGATTCCGGTAGAATCGGAAAGCCTAACATGGTCCTGTTAGAGACCTCCTCTGCCACCGTAGGCAGCACTGGACACAGGGAAGTCACCGAAACACTGGGTACTGTAGACCATACCGAAGAAAGAACGAGACTCACTATCCTTCCTCGAGGGCGATCTGTCCTTCGACTTCTTCCGTTTCTTAGTGGTCATCTTGGCCCATTGAGAATCATCCACCCCACACACTCTTCACACGTATCACTCGGGTAACACACGACTCCGACATGAAGAGCACAGAATGTGAGGATCAACCTCCACGCGTGAAAGGATAGCTGCACACAACTTAACCTTAACACCTGGGCAACGACGCTGCACATGCACAGATTCCATACTAGCGAACACGCAAGGGAACATGAAGTATCACAGGAACGCGAGAGCAATACATGCTTTAACACAAGGGAAAAATAAACTGTCGTGAGAGAAGCTGGCAAGTCGACCTCGCGTGTCAATGACCAGGAGTAGAATGGACATCATCTTGGTGCTTTGTGGGGAAAACAAGTGAGGCCAGGGTCGTGTACAAGGAGAGGGGGGATTAGGCCTGTTGGGGGAGAAATTCCTGGTAGTGGGAGCTAGCTAGACACGGGTTCTCTTAAACGGTGGTCCGTGGTAAGTCATTATTGGAACAATGAGAAATACCATTTCTCTGTCAAGAATTACTTTACCTAACCTAGCTCAATAGTTCACTTCAAAAAGAAAGTTTTGTATGGCAGCCATCTAAATTTCATTATTTATGGCTATAATAGCTCTCCAGTTAAATCCCAAACACCTTTTTTCTAACTCGGTGAGAATACAGTACCAATTATCCTGTTAGATTAAACTGGATGTGTGCCAGCAGGGTCTCTTCCTCAGAGCTGCCTGCAACTTATAGCTAAATATCCGATTGCAATAAAACACTTGTACACATTTAGACATACTATACATACAACACTAAATTCAAATTCACTTTATAAAAATGCCTGACACTTTTCAAAGAAAAACAAAGTTTTCCAAAGAGAGTAAAACCAAATTACCTGTTTTTCTCGCTCTGCGGTTTGCTTGTTGTCGAAATCTATTGCTGGTTTGGCATTTGGATCAGGCTTCTCTTTGATTTTTTCCATGATAAATGACAACACTGTTAAAATGGCATCTACGTTCCCCGTAATGAGACACACCCTTTCCGTGGTACCTGTAACAGAAAGGTTTCAATGACACCATTAAAATACTGTAATTTACCAAAATGAATACATATACTTCTTAATCTACTCATGATTCATGGTCTGAATGATAGCATGTAATGTTAATTTAGCATAATTTGAACTAATATTTCCATAAGACGCAACAGTAAAGGAAGTACAGTAGTTATGTTAAGTGACCAGCAATGAGTTTTTTTTTTTTGCTTTCTCTTTCCATCAACAATTTATTATATATAGTAAATTCATTAAGAGGAAAAATATGAAAATGGACTCAAAGTAATACACACAAGTTTACAGACCATTCCATTCTTTGCATTCAATTACACTAAAATAAAAATTGAAACAAATAAAATCTAAATACCTTGTATTTTTCCTACCAATAAAATAACCAAGATAAATGGTTAACAGATGGCACAGAGAAAAGCCCCTTCCATCCATAAGCCTAAGACTAAGAGGGGTGCTTGTGGTGGGAAATTTAATGTAAAGGAATCAGGTTGGTATAGCAAGGGAAAATTAAAATCAAAAATTTTAAGTAATTTTTATTTTTCCTAACATACTTACTGAGAACTACTTTCTTAGGAGTTACCTGTAATCTCCTCTCTACCGACTAGAGTTTTGTGTAGTATACCCTACACCCGTTTTCTATGGAGGGCTAACCCGGGAGTAAGAGAACGTGCCCCGAGGGTAGTCCTGAGCTAGGTCGGCGTCAGCTTGGGTCCCGTTAGCCAGTAAGTTCCTCGGATGTTGCAACCAGTCCCCGCAAGGGCAGAAAGGCACTCGGGGAAGGTAGGGGGGGCCATTACCCGAAAGTAGTTCTCGGTAAGTATGTTAGGAAAAATAAAAATTACTTAAAATTTTTTATTTGTTCCAACACAAATACTTACCTCGAACTACTTTCTTAGGAGACTTACACTTTAGGAGGTGGGAGTGGCTTCCTGACATTCAGACCCAGCAAAGCGGACGCCAAGTACCCTAGATATGAACTAGGTTCTTAAAACTGGGAAACGAACTGTAGGGTAAACTACACAAAGAGCTCACGTTAGTGTCTAAGTACTCACCCTTTGAAAATCTTCTGATGTTCAGTCCAGTAACAAAGTTGCAGAGACATGTTCTTCATTGGTTACATAAGTGTGGTTATCTCCGATAGGGATAGGAAACGGGGATTAGGGTGAAAAGGAACGAACCTGTGTCTCCTGGTTTTGCTATCCACGATTGTGCCCGGGGCTTCACCGTTAAATCACTTGGAGCGCGGAGATGACTATCCCAATGGAGAACCCGTCTAAGGACCTTCTTGAGTAATCCTTGAGGTAACGGGCAGTAAAGGTCGACTGGTTCGACCAGGTGCCCGCCCGAAGGATCTGGCCCACTGCCATGTTCTTCTCAAAGGCTAAGGAAGTGCTCAGACCTCTGATGTCATGGGGCTTGGGAGTACCTGGCACGGCTAGTCCCTCCTCCTTGTAGGCCCTGGCAATAACTTGTCTCAACCAAAAGGATATGGTATTCTTCGATACCTGCTTCTTTGTAACACCTGTGGAGACGAAAAGGCTCTTGATGCCCGGCCGGAGATGTACAGTCCTCTCAAGGTATTTCCTAATGGCACGGACAGGGCATAACCTCAAATCCTCAGGATTCCCAGTCCTAGGAATAGCTGGCAGAGAGAAACCCTCGAATTTAGGATCCCAGACCGCTGGGTTCTGGGTTTTCGCCACGAACGAAGGGACGAACTTGAGGGAGCTCTCTCTCCACCCCTTCGAATGAGAGACGTCATAAGACAGCCCATAGATCTCACCTACCCTTTTCTCAGAGGCCAAGGCCAACAAAAAGACCGTCTTGAGAGTGAGATCCCTGTCTACAATATCCTTCATTGGTTCGAACGGGGGGCTACTTAACATCTTCAGGACCCTAGCCAAGTCCCACTGAGGTACCCTAACAGTTTGAGGGGAGAAGGACTGTTCAAAACTCCTGATAAGCATAGAGATGTGTCTAGAGGAGCCCAGGTCGATGCCCTTCAGAAGGAAGACTTGACTCAAGGCTGCTCGTACTCCTTTTATAGCTGGGATTGACATCCCTATCTCGTCTCTGAGATATACTAGAAAGTCTGCGATATCTGGGACTGAGGCTTTGAGGGGTTTGATGCTCTTCGAAGCGCACCACTTCGTGAAAGAGGCCCATTTCGCTTGGTAGACCGCTGCCGACGACCTTCTTAGGTATCGCGACATCTTCTTAGCCGTTCCTGACGAATATCCTTCCTTCCTCAGGAGGCGCTCAATAGTCTCCAGGCGTGAAGGCGTAGAGACTGTGGGTTGTCGTGGAACCTGAGAAAGTGTGGCTGTTGTAGAAGATCTGGCCTGTCGGGGAGTGGCCACGGAGGATGGCTTGCCAGGTCTTTTAGGTCTGCGAACCACTCTCTCTCCGGCCACCAGGGCGCTACCAAAGTCATCCTTAAGTTCCGGGCAGCCCTTACTCTGTTGAGCACTTGCCTGATCAACGTGAAGGGGGGAAAAGCGCACACGTCTAGGTTGTCCCACTTGTGCTGAAAGGCATCCTCCAAGGCTGCCTTTGGGTCTGGGACAGGAGAACAATACACGGGGAGTTGTGCGTTCAGCTTGGTTGCAAAGAGGTCCATCACCGGGGAACCCCACCGTTGAATGATGAGCCTGGCTACTTCTGGGAGGAGGGACCACTCTGTTCCTACTATCTGACCCATCCTGCTGAGACCGTCGGCTAGGAAGTTCTTCTTCCCAGGGATAAACCTTGCCAATACAGGCAGTCCCCAACTTACAAACACAATAGGGACCGAGAGTCTGTTCGTAAGCTGGATTGTTCGTAAGTCGTTAGTGTTAAATTTTGGTCTAGGGTAGGCGTAACCTGACTCAGATGTCTACGATTTTCAGACGTAGAGGTCAACAAATAGCCCCATTTCATATAAAATAGGTTATTACAAATATTTTACTTTATCATATTACAGTAGTCTGTATAATACTGTAAAGTTCAGTACAGTAAGTTGTTTTATTATCCTGTACTGCACACTACATAATAGAAACTTGCACAAACAATCGGCCATACATATGCACTGCATTTCTGAATCAGCCGACTTAAAGAAAAATCGTAGTAAATATAGTGTACTGTACATTTAGTACAGTACTGTACATTAATTCCTTTTTAAATAAATGTACTGAAAGCTATTTTATTGTTCCATTACCCATTTTTTTTTTTGCTAGAAACTTACGTAAACAAGCGGCCATTTGCATTATGTACTGTACTGTACGTAATGTTTACCTTTTCACGCTGATCAAATCAGCTGACTTGTACCGTACTGTATTTACTGTATGTAACAGTACTGTGCATTTAACTGCTTCGTGGTTGTTTTGGTAATGTTAAATAAAATGCAGAAGGTTAGTTTACTGAATTGTTTTATTTTAATTTTGACCGACGGAATCATTCTTTGTAGAGTATACGTCACGTATCTTGTGACGTCATATTTGGCGGAAGCACGCTGACAAACTGAATGATTTCCTTTCATTATGTTGCCGAGTAATCTTATTACAGCATTCCCATAATCGAAACACCGAGTAACGATATCAAGTGTTTTAGTGGTCTGTATCATTAGTTAGGAGATTAGTACAACTTACCGTAAAGATAAGAAAAAAATAGTCTGATGTTATATTTCTTCTGGCGGAAGGCGAGAGGCAAATCAAGTGATTTTGTTCCGATCCGTTAGTATTCCCATAATCGAAACATCGAATAAGGATAGAAAGAAATCTTTAATATTTTTCAAAGAAATATGAAGATTTAACTGCATTAAAAATATATATATATGAATGAGAGAGAGAGAGAGAGAGAGAGAGAGAGAGAGAGAGAGAGAGAGAGAGAGAGAGAGAGAGAGAGAGAGACTTAAAAATGTGTAGAGTATACTGTAATTAGTTATGCTTTTATTATCTAGGTAGTTTTTTCCTCTGTTGATATTTTCAATTGATAGAAGCTTACTCTAAATATTAAAGATCTTTTCATCTCGAACAAAAACATTTACTTATTCAGATAAAAGCATTAGGTTTTTGTTTCATTTAATTTGAACAGTTACCTTGACATTTTATAATCTGTAAGTGTTCAGTACTGAGAATGAATAACTAACATTTGAATGTTTCAGATAAATAGTAAATGTGTAAAATTTGGTACATAGGACCAGCAATGAGGTGGCAACTCAACAACTAATTCAAGTTAAAACCACATCTGCATTAAGCTCCTGCAGTGATGGCTTGTACTCACTCATGCATGCAAAAAATATGGAGTTTTTATGATAAAACAAAGTTTTGTGAATACTTACCTGGCAGTTATATATACATAGCTAATAATCTCTATTTCGGCAGAATTTTTCTAAACATGGCAACCGCCTTGTGGTGGTTGGATGGTAACACCTGTTAAAGGGTGGTAGGAGGAATCATTCCCGTTTTCTGTTCTTCAGTTCATCTATGCCCGACCTGTCTCCTGAGGGGAGGTGGGTGGGCCTTCGAATGTATATATAACTGCCAGGTAAGTATTCACAAAACTTTGTTTTATCATAAAAACTCCATTTTTATGAATAGAACTTACCTGGCAGTTATATATACATAGCTGATTAACACATTTGGAGGAGGGTGATAGACAGTAAACATTGTTGGGGAAACAACCAAAAAAGCTGTAGGATAAATAAACACGTTGATTCCTTACCTGCTAAGGTAGCTGACTTCAAAGGTTCCTGCCTCTTGAGTCGCTTTCCCTTAGGAGTGTCAGCCAGGATGTGACCTGCAGTGCTGAAAACAATCAATCGAGTCTGTCAACGGGGTGAGACCAACAATCTGACTAGACTTCAGGACTACCTATTGCCCAAAATAAAAACTGCAACCTTACCAAACCAACCACCTAACTTTTGCAAAGTAGATAAAAATTATCTAACTAGACTGAGGTGACTGTACACAAGTCGAAGTCCTCAGACAACCAATAAAAAAACACCAACCTATGCACAAGTATACAAAACTAAGGTTGAGGGGAGGTCGTAACTCCTTTGCCTAATACAGAAGCCGTAGCTAAGTATGGGCCCAAGGTATAGCATTTCTCATAATCCACTCTCACCTCTCTAAGGTAATGAGAGGCGAACACAGAGTTGCTCCTCCAGAATGTCGCATCCATAATTTGACGGAGCGACATGTTCTTGCAGTAAGCAAGCGAGGTCGCAATGGCTCTCACTTCATGAGCTTGCACTTTTAAAAGTCCGAAGTGTTCCTCCTCACACAAGAGATGTGCTTCTCTTATAACTTCCCTCAGGAAAAAAGACAAAGCGTTCTTGGAAAGGGGCTTCTGAGGATCTTTCACAGAACACCACAGGGAGCTAGAAGAGACTCACATTTTTCGTGCGAGACAAGTAGGTCTTGAGGGCTCGTACTGGGCAGAGGAGCCTCTCTTGCTCTTGACCCACTAGGTTGGTCAAGTTCGGAACCTCAAAGGTCTTTGGCCAGGGCTTAGAAGGGTTCTCGTTCTTAGCGAGAAAGTCTAATCTTAAGGCACAAACTGCCCCATTCAGATTGAAGCCTACCTGTTTTTCAATTGCATGGACTTCACTGACTCTTTCAGCTGTTGCTAAGGCCAAAAGAAAGAGGGTTTTCTTGGTAACCTCCCTAAGGGGAGCCTGTGAGATGGGCTCAAATCTCTTGGTGCACAGAAATTTAAGAACCACATCAAGGTTCCAAGAAGGGGACTTTAACTGGGCCTGCTTGGTCGTCTCAAAAGACTTCAAGAGGTCATGTAAGTCCTTATCGCGAGACAAGTCCATGCCTCTATGCCGACAGACAGAAGAGAGCATACTTTTGTACCCCTTGATAGTGGACACAGCCAGCTTAGCGTCCTGCCCGAGGTACAACAAGAAATCCGCAATCTGACTCACAGAGGTAGTGGATGAGGAAATCTTGTGCTTCCTACACCAAGCTCTAAAAGTCTCCCACTTGGACTGGTAGACCCTCTGTGAAGAGACCCTCCTCGCTCTGGTGATAGCTTTCGCAGCTTGTGCTGAAAAGCCTCTCGATCTGACGAGCTTCTCGATAGTCTGAAGGCAGTCAGATTGAGAGCGAGGGGGTTTTGATGATATCTCTCGAAGTGGGGTTATCTGAGCAGATTTGGACTTGCAGGGAGGCTTCTTGGAAAGTCCATCAACAAGTCCACCACCTCCGTGAACCATTCCCTCATCGGCCAGAACGGAGCTATCAGGATCATTCGTCCCGAATCGAGGAGAGCGAATTTCCTGACTACCAGATTGATGATCTTGAACGGGGAAAAAGCATAAGTGTCCATACCCGTCCAATCCATCAAAAAGGCGTCTACTGCTATTGCCTCCTTGTCCGGAACTAGGGAGCAATAGATGGGGATCCTCTTGGATAAGTTGGAGGCGAAAAGATCGATGAGGGGTCTCCCCCACAGCCTCAAGAGACTCTGACAGACCTGTTGGTTGAGGGTCCATTCTGTGGGAAGGACCTGCCCTTTCCTGCTGAGCATGTCCACCCTCACATTCTTCTGTCCCTGAACAAACCTCGTCAGCAGGCTTATACTGTTTCCTTTGCCCAAAGAAGGAGCTCTCTTGCTGTCTCGAACAGAGACAGAGTGAAAGTCCCTCCTTGCTTCCTGATGTAAGCAAGAGCTGTGGTGTTGTCTGAGTTGACCTCCACAATCTTCCCAGACACCAAGTCTTTGAAGGCCTTTAGCCCCAGAAAAATGGCCATCAGCTCCTTGTTGTTGATGTGCCATCCCAGCCGAATTCCTTCCCAATAGCCTGAGACCTCCTTGCTTCCTAGTGTTGCCCCCCAACCTGACTCTGATGCGTCTGAAAACAACACTAGGTCTGGGTTCTTCTTGTGTAAGGAGATCCCTTCCCCTAACAAGGTTGGGTCCAGCCACCACTTCAGAAGATTCTTGACTTCTGTTGGAATGGGGAAGGAAAAGGAGTCTTCCTGCGTCTTTCTGTTCCACGTCTTCGAAAGAAAGTGCTGCAGAGGCCTTAGGTGGAGTCTCCCCAGAGAGACAAACTGTTCGAGGGAGGATAGAGTCCCCAGCAAACTCATCCACTCCTTCGCTGAGCACCTCTTCTTGTCCAGGAAAGTTCTGACTTTTACAAGACACTTGGTCTGTCTTTCCTGAGAGGGAGAAGCCCGAAAAAGAACTGAATTCAGAATTATCCCCAAATAGAGAATAGTCTGATTTGGTCTGATCTGAGACTTCTCCCTGTTGATGACCAGGCCTAGATCTTGAGCCATCATAAAAGTCTTCCATAAATCCTCCAGACATTTCTCCCTCGATCGTGAACAAATCAGCCAATCGTCCAGATACAAGGATATCCTTATCCCCTCCTGATGCAGCCAGCCTGACACATTCGCCATTATCCTGGTGAAAACTTGAGGAGCCGTGCTGAGACCGAAGCAAAGAGCTCTGAATTGGAAGCACTTGCCCTGCATTACAAATATCAGGTACTTCCTCTAAGTCGAATGGATGGGGACATGGAAATACGCGTCCTGCAAGTCGAGGAACACCATCCAGTCCCCTGGACGTACTGACGCCAGCACCGACTGAGTCGTCTCCATGGAGAACTTTGTCTTCTCCACAAAGACGTTGAGAGAGCTGACATCCAGGACGGGTCTCCATCCGCCCGAGTTCTTGGGGACCAGAAACAGGCGATTGTAAAAGCCTGGGGAGGATAGATCCCGAACCGGTTCTATCGCTCCCTTGTCTAGCATTTGGTCGACAAGGTCTATTAGGGCCTTCTGTTTCCCCGGATCCGAGTACCGGGCTACTAAGGCCAGCGGAGCATCTGCGAAAGGAGGTTTTTCAGAAAGGGGATCTTGTATCCTTCCTTGATGACTGAGAGGGATCAGGTGTCCGCCCCTCTCCTCTTCCAAGACTGCCAAAAACCTGACAGTCTTGCGCCTACTGTCTGGAGGAGACGAACTTCATTTTCTGGAGCGAGGTGTGAAAGAACCCCTGGTAGATCTTGGTCCTGATTCTTGCCTTCTCCCTCTAAAATCTGGTCTTGAAGAAGAAGTCCTGCCCCGAAAGGGCTGCTGGAATCTCCTTTCCTCCCGTTTCGAAGAAGGAGGAGGAGCTGCCAAGGGCTTTCGAGCAGAACGAGATAAAAGGTCTTGGGTGGCTTTTTGGGCCAGAGAAAGCGTAATGTCATTAACCAGGGACTCGGGGAAAAAGATGTTGAGAGAGTGGGGCGTAAAGAAGCTCAGACTTTTGTGCAGTGGTAACAGACCTAGAAGCAAAAGAGCAAAGCAGGGCTCTCTTCTTTAGGATCCCAGCTGAGAACAGCGCAGCCAACTCATTCGCCCCATCTCTGAGGGCCTTGTCCATACAGGACATAATACTGGTAAGGTCCCTAGATCCTTCCATCTGGTCAGTTTTCCTTGCCAGAGTCCCAAGCGACCAGTCTAGAAAACTAAAATCCTCAAAGGCTCTAAAAATACCTTTGACGAGATGATCCAGCTCCGACATCCACCACATGACCTTGGCTGAGTTGAGAGCATGCCTTCTAGCAGAGTCCACTAAGCCAGAGAAGTCACCCTTGGAGGAGGAAGGCACTCCCAAACCCAAAGGTTCCCAAGTTGCATACCACATACCCGCTTTTGAAGCAAGACGAGCTGGTGGAAACGAGAAGGAAGTCTTAACTGCTTGTCTCCGCTCCTTCATTCAGTCATCAATCTTTGTAAGAGCCTTCTTTGCTGAAATAGACAGTTTCATCTTGATGAAGGCCGACTGTTTCTTGGCCTTCTTTCTGTTCAATTGGGACTGAGGAGATTGAGGGGCAGCAGGTTGGAATTCCTCTCCAAAAAGTTCAAGAAGGGAGCGAGAGAGAACTTTGTAATCTCCCGCAGCGTCGGCAGGATTATCATCGTCATCAGAAACATCCTCGAGGTCCTGATCCACATCTGCAATATATTTTGAACGAGAAGGTTCCTTAGAACCCGACAAGGGTAAATCAAAGGCATCGTCCTGCAAAAGACGGGTTGCATCCTGGAGTCCAGCGCTAGAAGAATCCTTGGAACGAGAGGCAGTATCGTCCCGAAGAGGAAGGCTGGTATCACCCTGGCACCGAGAACGAGAGGCAGAGTCGTTCTGGTGTCGAGAGCGAGAGGCGGTATCGTCCTGGCGTCGAGAACGAGAGGCGGTATCGTCATGGCGTCGTGAACGAGAGGCGGTATCGTCATGGCGTCGAGAACTAGGGTCGGTATCGTCGTGAACGAGAGGAGGTATCGTCCTGGCGTAGAGAACGAGAGGTATCGTTGTGGCGAAGCGAACGAGAGGAGGTATCGTGCTGGTATCGTGAACGGGAGGCGGTATCGTCCTGGCATCGAGAACGAGAAGCAGCATCGTTTGATAAAGTATCGTCTCGGTATCGAGAACGAGAAACCGTATCGTCCTGGTATCGAGAAGAAGTATCGCCTTGTGAAAGCACACATTCCTCATCCTGGCGTAGAGAGGGAGAAGTTTTCTTTAGAGAAGAACTCCGTTCTCTCTTAGAAGCAGACTTCTTAATAGGTAACGGGTCGTCTTTACGTGTATCAGACTGGGCGTGAGGGCGGCTAAATGCTTGCTCTAACATAAAAAGTTGTTCCTGCATGACAGACAAAGGATTTAGCAACATCAGCTGGGTCTTGCGGACCCGAAGTGGAGGGCTGACGAATAACACTCATAGAAGGGGGAGGATCTTCGGCAGTAGGCTTAGGCTTCGCCCTTTTCACAGGCACGGAGTCGAAATCATCCTCCGACGGACAAGGTTCATAACTGCTAGAACCGGGAGAGAAAGAACGAGACCGTTCGTCGCGGTTCCATCTCCTCTTAGTAGGTCTTGAAGCTTCAAACTTCCATTTACGTCTGGACGAATTCGGAGAAGAAAACAACACATACGACACGTCTTTCCCGTGACGGTCAAGAGCAGCCAGGGAATCGACAACAGGACTGTCTGAGGCGACGGCTGACCGAGGGTACATACCTCTCACCCCCTTTCGGTCATCGACGTACCTTCTCCCTTGGTCCTGGGAGCTTGGTAGAGGTCTAGGCCTAGGGTAATGACAGGTTCGGTCAGTCGCCACCTCCACTGCACTAACACAAGCACTTTCACTTTCCTTACCTTTAAAGGCCTCCAGTTGTTCTTTAATGGCCTTCAACTCGGCAGCCAGGCTAGCGTACAGAGGGTCATCCGTAGATACGGAACCTGTAGGAGGTGCTGGAGTTACTAACTCAAGGGAAGGATCAACTTCCAAAGAGGAATCAATTATAGGTTCAAAAGATAAATCTACACTAAGTTCGTCTTCCTTACCACTAACATACTTAGACTTAGGCCTAGAAGCTCTCCTAACTCTATCGAGCTCTAGTTTATGCACCTAGCGCTTCATAATCAACCAATCTTTCTCCTCCAAAACTTTACATTCCCCAGACCTATTATTAAGGGCACAAACAAAACCCCTACAATTCAAACACACAGTGTGAGGGTCTACCGCCATTTTCAGTAGTCTCACCTTACATTCCCCATTCGCACAGACACGGTAATGACTTTTTTCACTCATAATGAAAACAGCAAAAAAGCTAAGAGATAACAAAAAAACACGATCGCCAAAACCCCAAATCAGAGTACTTCACCAAAAAGCAGACTGGTACACCGAGCAGGGAAAGCAAAGAAAAACTCTTAATGACGGACCAACGTGTTGTCGATCCGGCCGGCAGAGATGAACTGAAGAACAGAAAACGGGAATGATTCCTCCTACCACCCTTTAACGGGTGTTACCATCCAACCACCACAAGGCGGTCGCCATGTTTAGAAAAATTCTGCCGAAATAGAGATTATTAGCTATGTATATATAACTGCCAGGTAAGTTCTATTCATAAAAATTTCATTTAAAGGCTTAAAGGCCACTCATGAATGGCAGAGACAAGGGATAGTGGCATTGTCCTATCAAGCAGAACAATGCCCTAGGGACTGACCATCTTACAGATGAGCAGTGCCCAAGCCCATCTCTACCCAAGCTAGGACTAAGGAGGCCCAGGCAATGGCTGCTGATGACTCCGCAGACAGACCTATAGGCTCCCCCAAAACCACCAATTCTTAGCTCACAAGGATGGTGAGGTTGCAGCAACCAAAGGAACTAATGATTTTAAGCGGGACTTAAACCCCAGTCTGGCGATTACCAGTCAGGGACATTACCACTCAGGCCACCACAACAAGATTTTTTCTGAAAAACTACCTATTATGAAAAGGAACACAGTTTCACGGTGAACTACATTAAAACTTCCAATGTACAAAACACACTGGTTTATCCTAATATTACCATTTACTCCTAAAATAAGGTACATCCTCCATTCATAGTGCAAACGAATCTTACCTGGATAGAAATCATTAGCTTTTGACATCTTCACCCTGGCCGAGGTGTCTTTCTGTAGCTGAGCTATGGTTTCACCCCCTTTTCCGATAATTGCACCTGCTGCTACACTTGGCACGAGGATCTTCAAGTGATATGTCCCATCACTCTGCATATCTATGAAAAAGATAGGAACATTTATTAACTTAGAACAAACAGAGCCTATGGAAAAAAAAATATTGTATAGCCAATGATTAAAAATGTACAGGTAATTACAGCTTTAAGATAATATACAAACCAATGTGATCCAAATCTACTTGTACCAAGCCACAACAGTTACAATTGAGAAATGGTATTTATCATTAATCCTTTACTCATCTAATGATGCACTATGTTACATCATACAGTTTTTTCATTAACATTTTACAAAATCCAGACATTTTATTACATTAAGTACTTGCAACATATTTTAGTCACCTCCCTCTTTACATGTATACAATGTTATTTTCCCCAGCAGGGTCCAACAGTAAGTCCATTACATAGACGGACTTCGTATGTTTAAATATCACTAAAAAGCAGAAAATACTAGAAATAGGTCAATGCTTAACAAGGTAAATATGAAAAATTTGGAAGTAATTTGTATTTTTTCTAACGATACAAACCTGTAGCTATTCATAATGATATACTTTCGGCAAAGCTGGAAGACTAGCCATAAAGACTTCTTAGCAAGGTATAACTACAGACATGCTAGTTAGCAAGGGAGGATAGCCAGCTACCCCACTCACTCATACACCAGTGTCTGACCCACTTTTGATTGCAGACAGGACTTTCCAGGGGGACAGGTGCTGGCAGGACAACTTTGTATAAATAGCTACAGGTTTGAATCATTAAGAAAAAAAAAATTACTTCCAAATTTGTTATTTGTTTTAACACTAAATACAAACCTTCCTAAATAGGCAAGACTCATCCATTGGGAGGATGGAAGTCCAAGCTAACTGCTAACTGGCTTGGCATTTGACCCAGGTTTTTCCCATACGTGCTCTACACATAACCGAGAGAAACTTTACACCTCGCTAAAACATCGGGCGATGCATGGATAGCGGCCTGAGCAACCTGTCTGCTTGTGATACTAGCAATGTGACTGGTCTAGATAAGATTTCCTCAAGACGATAGGAATCTTAGGATCATCCACAGACATTACCCAATCCCACTTCGCACGGGGTATGGACGTAACAAGTCTTATTTCTATACAAGATTTAACAAGGGAAATTGTTATCACCTACAGATAGCAAGGCTAGCTTGCAGAAGACCATAGGTGCTGTTCCCAAGGAAAGCGAAGATGAAAGAAAGAGCCAGCCATTCTCACACATTCATCTCAGATTAATCCCAGGTAACCTATGCCCTCAACAATTTGCTACTTGTCCATCAAGGAGCATGAGGTGTTTAAACCACTTGTTATGCAGCCACCACAGGACCAATGAAGAACCTGTGTCACAGAGTAAATTTTCTTGAATGCTAGGCACGTACCAATAGCCCTAACATCATGAGCTTTAGGACGTTAAGTATGAAGTGTATCGGGATTCAAAGCACGGTCTATGACCCTGCGAATCCAAGCAGATATGATGTTCTTTGTGATCCTCCTCTTGACACTCACAGTGCTGACACCTGGGGATGAGCTCCTGCAGTACATTTAAGGTAATACAGTACCTCAAACTCTTCACTGGGCAAAGTAACAGTTGATCTGGATCATTAGTTACAGAACAAAAACTCCCATCCGAAAGGGCCTGAATCTAGGATCCACAACACCTGGATTTTGAGTCTTTGTAATAAACTCAGGGATGAAGCCGAGTGTTACCTGCCCCTATCCACTTGAATGGGCAACGACTTAGGATACACGATCTGTTGCCTGGCGTAATGGTTCGTAAGGAGCACCCTAGAGATCCAAGGACACTGACCATAGTAGGAGGTCTAACTTCCAGCTGGGGGCAAGCAAGCTCATAACTTCCTATGAGGAGAGAACTCCAACGAAAAAGAAATATCAATTCACTTCAGTCTAAAAGCGAGGCTAAAGCTGAGCGGTAGCCTTTCACCGCTGAGACTGAGAGAAGCTTTTCCTCCATAAGATAAACAAGGAACTTGGCTATTGTTGGAAGTGGCATCAAGGGGCAAGATACCCCTTCCACAACACTAACCACAGAAGACAGTCCACTTGGCCAGGTAAACAGAAGCCGAAGATCTTCGCCAGTATCCAGGCATCCTTGAAACCTGTTGCGAAAATCCTCTCTGAGAGGAGGCGCTGGCTAGACTCCAGGCATGAAGACGAAGCGAAGCTACTGCTTTGAGAAAGATGTTCACACGTGGCTTTTTGAATAAATAGTGTCGTGGAGCGAGCTCCCTTGAAATCTCCGTCAGGAGCTGCAGAAGGTCCGAGAACCAGTCCGAGTGATGCCATAGAGGAACTATGAGCGTTATAAATAGGTTGTTGGATGCTCTGGTATTGTTGAGCACCCTTCTCAGACAGAATGGGGAAAAGGCATACACGTCAATGTTGTCCCGCCATTGTTGGAATGTATTTTGCCAGAGACTGAAGGTCTGGACTGGGGAGCAGTAGAGCAGGATCCTGAAGTTCAGGCCATCGCGAACAGATCCAAGGTCGGGGAACCCAACAAAGTCAGGACTTTGTTGGCTACTGTATGATTCAAAGACCACTCAAGCCCACAACCTGAGTCACTCTGCTCAGATTGTCAGCGAGCACATTCCACTTGCCTGGAATAAAGCAGGTTGATAGAGACACCTAGTTGTCATCTGTCCATTTCAACATCTCCACTGCTAGATGGCATAGGGCTGCGAAAAGGTACCGAATTGCTTGTTTATGTAAGCCACTACTGTGGTGGTGTTGCTCATAAACACCACAATGACCAGGCAGGAACTTTTGGAGAGCCAGGAAGGCTGCCCTCTTCTCTAAGAGATTTATATTCTGGTACCTTTCCAACTAAGACCAGAGCCCCGAGGCCATGTGGCGCAGCATGTGGGTCTCCCATCCTTCTTTCGATGCATCCGAATAGATCACCAATTCTGGGGCAGGGACGAGAAGGTTTGAACCTCTGCGAAGGTTCTCGTCTGCCACCCACCAGTGAAGGTTCGTCTGCTGCTGTAGTCCCGTGGGGAACAACATGTCCGGGGAGTCTGTGTGCTGACTCCACCTGCATTTCAGCCACCACTGGAGAGATCGAATCCTGAGGTGGCCGTTGGGCACTAGACGGGCCACTGCTGGGCTGGAGGCTCTTCATGTTTGAGGAAGAGGCTTGCTGCTTTCCTCAGCCTCTGTATCATGTCTGATGGAAATATTTTCTGGAGGTCAGGGTCTATGATCATGCCGAGATATACTAGTCTTTGAAAAGGAAACAGAGAGGACTTCTCAAGGTATACCACGATCCCTAGATCCTGCCAATAATAATAATAATAAAAAAAAAAAAGTCTGCTTCAGTGTTGAAGAAGGGTTGCCACAGAGCCTGCTAGGATCAGCCAATCGTCGAGATATCATAGGAGACAGATGCCGATCTAGTAATCCCAAAATGAAACTAGGACGAATACCCTCGTGAAAACCTGGGGTGCTGTGGAAAGATCGAAACACAGCACTTTGAACTGGTATTGTCTGTTCTTGTGTAAGATCCTTAGATACTTCCTCAAAGAAGGATGGACTGGGACCTGGAGTATGAGTCTGAGATACAGTGAGCACATGAAGTACTGTGATCTTACTGCTTGTCTGACCGTGTCTGCCGTCTCCATGCCGAACAGTGTGTGCAGAACAAACTTGTTCAGGGCCGAGAGGCCATTGACTGGTCTCCAGCCTCCATACGCCTTTTTCACAAGAGTCCACTGAAGAAACCTGGGGAGCCATCGGAGAGCTCTTGGAGAGCTCTCTTCTCCAAAAAGTCTGGACTTTGGCCCAAAAGGGCCAGCTCCTTAGTGGATCCTTTCACATAGTACCTAGACGGGACTGGAGCCAGAGTCAGTGGAGGGAGAGATTGAATTAATGGGACGCGATACCCTGAATCACGGAGACTGTACAAGGTTCAGTTCCAAACTGCAGCCACTTCTGCCAGTGGCGTTACAGGCATCCCTCCACAGGTGGACAAATGGGAGGATTGCCCTCCTTAGCAGGAGCAACCTCGACAGCTCACCTTACTCCCTTTTCCTCCACTGGAGGACTCTGAGCCCTTCTAGTAATGTGCAGGAAAGGGCTTCTTCAACACCCTTTTTGAGGACTCTGCTATCCTACTACTTGAGGATTTGCCTTGTGGCTGTTTCTTAGGCGGTGGTGGAGCCTTACCATAAGGCCAGGATGTAAAGGTACTATAATGAAGTGTCTCCTGGTTGGACTTCCTCCAGCGTTCAGCCGCCCTCTCGACTTCTTCCATCTTGAACAAGGAAGAACCGTCCAAGGTACAGTTCCTGAGCCTCAAGACCTCTTCTGTGGAACCTCTCTATCACCCCCTCCCAACGCCCAAGTACCACGTTCGCCCACAGGTTGATCACCTGGTGAGAAAGGAACTCATGGTTCAGGTGCCCGATAAAAGGAAGGTTTCCATAGAATTCCTCGTAGAATCCTTGGACGAATCCTTAGTTCTAACGAGGTGCCCCACAGATCCTAGGCTAGGTTAGGTTAGATTAGATGGTTTGTTTAGGTTAGCTGGTGATCTTGTTTACTCCTAATTCTGGGTGCCATTAATTGTACTGTATGTTAAAACGGTTTCTTCAATTCACATTCTCCACCCAAAAATCCTGGTTTCCCACTGGGGTCCCCCAATTTTGGAAAGGTTAACAAATTGGGTAAAAATACTGTTCCTCCTCCTCCTTTGAGAAAAAAAAAAAAAAAAAAAAAAAAAAGGTCAGCTTTGGATAAGCACCAAGTATTTCATCAAAAAAAAAAACATCTTAATTATTAGTGGCAGAGCAATTGTATAGAATTATGCAAATGAGTTTAGCAACAAAGCCCTTGGAGTCACCAAACAAGATCAGACTTATTGAACCGTAAATAAATGTTATTAGAGGGCATGTTTTGGGAGCTACTAACATCAAACGAAGGGGAAAAAAAAAATCTAATAGTTTTCAATAATTACTGGTTTCATGCAATTTTGACCTTTATTTCTAATAAAAATAATTTCTGTACAGTGCAGTATTGTAGTTTTACGAGATAGAGGACCCCTTCCAAAGTCACAATGGAGGAGTCTCACAGTGGGAAACGTGGTTTTGGGGTAGCAAAAATAAAGTTATAAAAATATCTTTACCTAACATGGGGTGCCAGATCCACTATCTAACCATGGGAAATCCCCATCAACATAATCTCACTACAATTAACATGCGCTTGGACATTTTGACCCACTGCAATATATAAATACAGTGCCAGGGGTGTATGTATGATGACGGACACCTGTATATACAATGACAGCCGGCTAAGAGTACAGCAGTGTAAGGCGGGGTCGCATGGGGGGGGGTTAGCACCCTGTTAGATAGGGACATGGCTTGTAGGTTAGGTTATATGGGGGGAACTTTAGGTTAGGGGTGTTATTGTGTAGAGGTCTTGCTGAAACCGGACTAGAATATGTGAAGAAAATTTCCATTTTCTATGCATGAGGGAGGAGCTGCTGATACACAAAGGCTACAAAATACAATATTAATCATGTGATTTTGCATGACAGTAAAGAGCTTGCATAGATTTCATATATTTGTGAAGTCTAACTTTTATATATGTATACAGTATATCGGGAATATATCTGTAAAGCTAAATCTCACTTATGGTCATGTTTACTAATTGTGCTAAGTAAATCAAGACTTAAAAATGATGTAAAATAAAAACAAAATACTTAAATCCACCACCTCCCAACACTGCTCTTCATTCTTGCCAACAGAATCCTTTCACATTACACACTCAGTTAGGCCTATAAACCTTCACTTTACTGCTGACGATAATCTTTTATAAATTTAAAACATACTCTCCAAGTTTTGGATAAAATTAATTTTAGCAAAACAGTACACAATTTATGAATAATGTACTGGATGTAATTCATGGTAATAGTATAGAAAACCACGCTCTCCATTTACTCCAAAATAATGTAATCCTGCAGTTCTCACCTTCTTGCACAGTAATAGGTGGTTATTTAAATTCTGGGAAAGC
>NC_090746.1:16160742-16168242 GCF_036898095.1 Palaemon carinicauda
AATAATAATAATATCTTCGGTGAAAGGCAGCATCAAACCCTATCAAAGATGCACCACACCTTTAACCCCAGGACAGAAGAGAACAAATACAGTATCTGATATCAGTCGATGATAACGGGAAATCTACTATACACCGGCCAGTAATTTGATTAGATTAGATTCGATGCATGAATTTGGACCAAAGGAAACAGCGCTGGGTTTGGGAGGCTATTCGACACTGGTGACAAATAACCGCAGTTGCACTTTGAAGTAATTTAGAAAAAAAGTTATGTAAGAAAAGGTAATTAGGATAAAGTAAAAAGTGGGTGTTGCAAAGAACCTTCAGTTAGGCCTATGTCTATCGGTCATAAATACAATAACCCTTTTCAGTGGAAATGCAATAAAGATCGGTCTTTTCTTTTTTCAATGTTTGATTTCCTTAAGATATTTTTGGCAACTACAAATCCCTGTCTAATCAGCAGATAAAAAACTGCAACAAATACAAGTTGCACATATCGATTATTCTTAATCATTCTAAGTGAATGGTCGTATCAGACAAGATAAACTCGAAAATACAGAAGGTGAAATGGCAAATGAAAACAAGTGGGAATAAACATGCCGATAACTGACAATGGATAGGACCCGTATGCTGGACCTAATGTGGAGTCAAGAGAACAAATAAAAACAATAAAGAAAGAGATGACGATGACAAGTGTGGAATGTGGAGGGATGTAAAGAGTTGAGCTGAAACAGCGAATAACTACATCGAAATCAAACGTTCGATTGGTTGGTTTCTGCAGAGTGGCGTTACAACAGTAATGGTTAGCAGAGACGTACGTCGACATTTTAGCGTTGTTGTGAGAAAAGTATATAATACAATGTAATAAGATAATATTAAGGCATTACTAAGAAGTCTGGGAGATACAGTCTAAAGGATGATAGTAACACAAAGGCTTATCAAAGTTTACTCTTCGAGTAGAGATTATAATACTAAGTTGTGTCATTATCTAAACATATATTTATTTGTATAAAGGGGGTGGCTATATATGTGTTTGGAGAGAGAGAGAGAGAGAGAGAGAGAGAGAGAGAGAGAGAGAGAGAGAGAGAGAGAGAGAGAGAGAGAGAGAGAGAGAGTTTATAAAGACTTTGAGTTGCAAATGCACCGTTTTATATGAAATATGAAAATAATAAAGAGAGTACCCCAAATCTACTTTGAATAAAGAAGAATGTAAGCTACTCTTAAGAACGGTGTGAATAAGAATAATGACACAAAATATGCACATATACAGCCACGAACCAAGAAAGCAATAATGCAGTATGGTAAAGCTGCTGCGGCCAAAAAATATAGAGGAAATCATAGATAAAGTGGGAGAAGAACGTTTGAGGTGTTTGAAAATTGAAAAATATGATAAATTCTTTAAAGGATGTCCTCAGAAAAGCTACTAGAATCAGTGAAGGCTGACACGCAGGTCTGTAAACAAAGTTTTCATGATAAGTTAGAAGATATGATTTATTGTCAAAACTATTAGAATTTGTCCACTCACAATTCAGATCAGACTCCAATATCAGTGTTTTATCTTAATTACGTTAGATTTCACAAGTTAGTAGCGAAAGATCTTATTCGATTAGAATTTTTTAGCGGCACTTAACAATAGCTAAGAAAGAGCGCTTTTGGTACCGTTCCAGAAAACCTCAAATCAATCAATCAATCGTAAGGCTTCCCATATATCTACAGATATAATGGTAGTGTTGCCACTCGTCTCATATATCATATAGGTTACTCGCTGAAATGTTCAAATTGTATCCCTACGTCCTCTCAAAAATTCCACAAGGCAGTGCTATCCTTTCGGTCATAGTACGAAGACACTCTTTCGAACTAGCGAATGACGCTGATTTTAAAAGAACCTCGGCGTCGTTGTCATATTGGAGAGTAGCCTACGCCCACCAAAGACAATAAAGGACCTTTATTGCAGTCCCATACGTCGAGTTGTATTCCTTCTACTGCAAAAGTGTTGCACAGTTTGACAGCTCTCCTGTCAGCTTTCAGAATGGCGATGCTCATATGTTCAAGTGAAGCTGGAACACTACTTTAAAGTACCGCAGTCACTTAAAGTGTATTGCACCAAGCTACCTCTCTCGCTTTCTTCTTTTTTTTTTCTGCTTTGCTATATATATAGCTATATATATATATATATGTATATATATATATATATATATATATACATATATATATATATATATATATATATATATATATATATATATATATATATATATATATATATATATATATATATATATATATATATATATATATATATATATATATATATATATATATATATATATATATGTATATATATATATATATATTGTGGATTACCCTTTTTCGACGTGTTGTGGCCTTGCAAAAATTTACCAATGAGTACAAAAAAATACGACTATATAGGTAATAACCTGCAAAATTTTACTTATGAGCATGGTAATATTTTGTAACAATTTACAGACAAATATGATATAGCTTTGCAACATTTGACAGTAAAATATAATGCTTAGCAAAATTTTGCTGATAAATCTAATTCAACTTAATCTATCTAAAACAAACCCTGACATTGATTAGCATTTTTTTTTTTTTTTTGCCAAATAAGATATTGCTTTGAAAAACTATGTCACTTTGAATATAATATAATAAAATTAAATAAAAAAAAGAGTTATTCAAAAGGAAAAAAACTAATATAAGCACCATGTTGCTTGATAACTCGCCTTGGAAATGGACCCCTGATTGAATTAAAGTAGAAAAGACGAAATATGCCACAACGAAAAGTGAAATGCCTGCCCATGAAAGGTGATAAATATAACTTAAGTATGAATATCACTAAACATTATAAATGAAATATGATAAATTAACTAGAAAATGACGTACAGAAACTCAATATGTTACACTATAAACATTACCGGGAAGCTGGGATTAATGCTAATAGCATAAAATATCACGCAATACTTATTCATGAAAGTGAAGAACATATTTAAAAATGAATGAAAATGTGAAATTGTGAATAATGTATCATAAACCAAGACAATATCCCTCATCAAATGCTTTAATATCGTATTATAGTACTATAAGATGTAGAATATTTACGGACTACCAACGCAAGAGCCCGTGTCTTACACAAGGTAAGGCATCTACACACTCAGTAGAATATTATTGCTGTCTGTCTAAAGGCGAGTGCACATTTATACCCTGTGGAACAACGATGTAAAAAATAAAATTGAAAATGTAATTGATGAATATATAAAGAACATTCTCTGAAGTGTGCCATAAAGAAAGGTTAAAAAATAAAATTGAAAATGTAATCGATGAATGAATAAAGAATATTCTCTGAAGTGTACCATCAAGAAGGGGCATTCCAAATTCATGGAAGGTCATTGTATAATGGTTGCTGCAGAGCCAAACTGAGATGACCAGGTTGAGCCTGCAATTGCAAACAGCAGTGAGGATAACGGAGTCAAACAAGTAAATAAGTAATTGGAAGAAAAGGTTCGCTGGGTTCCTTCAACTATCCAACAATTGAAAAAAATCTCTATATCTTTTAGAAACAGATAATTAGTGCATAAGAATCTTGATCTATCTTAGGCCCTTGGTCTATCTTGTCACAGGATGGAATGTTTTCAACAGTTAGATAAATAACTGGGTACCAAAGCTCTTCACAAAAATGTTGAAATCTACAATAAAACTTATATCGCCACTTCAAAAAAAAAAAATCATAACAATAGATTAATTTCCACTCAATAAGCGAGGGCACAGGAAACCCCATTAACCTGAAACTATTATTATTATTATTATTATTATTATTATTATTATTATTATTATTATTAGCTAAGCTATAACCCTAGTCGGAAAAGCAAGATGGTATAAGCCCAAGAGCCCCAATAGGAAAAATAGCCTAGTGAGGAAAGAAAATAAATGAACGATATGAGGAATAGTTAGCAATAAAATATCTAAAAAACAGTAACACCATTAAAACAGATATGTCATATATATACTATAAAAAGACTTATTCCGGACTTTTCAACATAAAAACATTTGCTGCAACTCTGAACTTTTGAAGTTCTACCCGATTATTATTATTATTATTATTATTATTATTATTATTATTATTATTATTATTATTATTATTATTATTATTATTATTATTATTATTATTATTATTATCCAAGCTACAACCCTAGTTGGAAAAGCAAGATGCAATAAGCCCAAGGGCTCCAACAGGGAAAAATAGACCAGAGAGGAGAGGAAATAAGGAAATAAGTAAATGATGAGAATAAATTAAATTAACAATATATCATTCTAAAAACAGTAACAGCGTCAAAACAGATATGTCCTATATAAACTATTAACAACGTCAAAAACAGACTTGTCATATATAAACTATAAAAAGACTCATGTCAGCCTGGTCAACATAAAAACATTTGATAGATCATTCCACAATTTGGTCACAGCTAGAATAAAACTTTTTAGAATACTGTGTAGTATTGAGCCTCGTGAAGGAGGACTGACTATCAGAATGAACTGCATGCCTATAGTATTACGAACAGGATGGGAGTGTCCGGGAAGATCTGAATGTAAAGGATCATCTGAATTATGAAAAATCTTATGCAATATGCCTATCGAATTAGTTAGTTCTTACCTGTTTCACAATGCCCATTGTACACCCATCAGTCTCTGCCATCGACGTGGCATCTGACATCGTAGGTCACCAATGCTCACTTAAATCCGAAGCACTGGTGATGAAACACTTAAATTGATGGAAACTCTCACCTCGGGATCTTTTAAGATGTCCAGATGTAGAGGATAATCTTTCTGTATCGGCAGACCTCTGGTAAGGAGAGTTTCACTTGGTAGTCCGTAACTGTCCGTTGGGTCGACTGTTTTGTAGTTAAACTGTTGAACTATTAATAGAGCTTTGACAGAAACGAATGAATTAGTCTTTAATAGATAGGCCGTTCTATTTCACAATAAAAAACAAAACACAATGAAGTGTGGTTTAAAACAGAAATAACATTGAATGGAGAGGAAGGCGCTGAACTCGAACAAATCAAAGTCTGCTTTCTGGTAATAAATCTATTTGGTCGTTACCCAACACCGGTAATCTACGTACGTGAAGATTAAAAAAGCAAGCGAAAAAAGCAATAGCCTAATAAGATGAAAAAATAACCTTTAAGTAAAGTGATAAAGTTATTAAATTTAGTTTGAGAAACAATGCAGATGCAAAGAAATGTAGACCTAATACTTGTAGGCTATTGCGCTTGAAAAATATAACCTAATTGTTACATATTGTGCAGCCAAGAAATCGAGTCTACACAAGAATAGGTACAGATGATTTCAAATTATTTGATCCTGGATATATGTCTACTCTGAACTCTAGAGCCTTTAAATATGCGGCCCGAGACTACACAAAAGCTCCGACGAGACATCCGAATAATTAACGACATTAAGGGTTTCAAGAAGAAACTGAAGAATTTCTTGTTCTCCTAGTGCTTATAGTGTCGATTTGATTATGAACGAGCAATACTCGGTGTGAATTGTTGAATGCTTTCGAACTTTACTTTATTTGATGGCTGATTTTCCGGTTCCATACTGCAGGAGAACCCCACTTTCTACAGAACCTCTGCTGTCGTTATACTTTGTCCGTTCAGAGTATTTATCGCTTCAGATCACGTATCGTTCATTTACTGATAAATCTTCACTGTTGTATGATTTTTTAAATAAGAAAGTCTTCAGTTTCCTCTTGAAAGCAGCAATGTTTTCAATCATTCGAATGTTTCGTGGGAGCTAATTATGTAGTCTCGGGGCAGCATATTTAAAAGCTCTAGAGCCTAAGGCCGGGAGCACACTAGCGACTCTGTGGCGCCACAAAGCCACAGCATCGTGTGGCGGGGATGTGGTCTCCCATAGGTTTCCATTGTTTTCAAAGCCACGTCACGCCTGTCGCGGGGATAAGCGACAGAGAGCCACATTCGCTTGCCACAGTCGCTAGTTTGCATGGCAAAACTTGAAAACAATGGAAACCTATGGGAGACCACATCACCGCCACACGATGCTGTGGCTTTGTGGCGCCACAGAGTTGCTAGTGTGCTCCCGGCCTAAAGTAGACATATATCTAGGTTCCAACAGTTTGAACCCATCTGTAACTAATCTCGTGTCGACACGATTTGTTGGCTGCGCAATATGTAGCAATTCTGTGGGGGTCCTGTAGAGAGTAGGGTTCCCCTGCTGTATAAAACCAGTAAAGCCAGGCTTAATGTAAGTAAACAGTTGCCATTTTCCAAGTAAATTTCTATAAAAGTTTTCATTGCGGGAAATAAAAAGAGCAGAGCGCATTGTTACAGGAAAATCTGTTAAAGAAACTCACCCCTTCATTTGCAAATTGCACTGGGTGCCAAGAGCAGCAAGCGCCATCCTCAAGATCGACAATTAATCATATCTTCATAAGAAATATAATTAGTAAATCCGTAATTAAAAATACGTAATGAGATGCGCCACTATTCATGAAGACTCGCAAACAATATTTTACAACAGTATTCAGAACTTTATGAATAATCTAATTTACAATCAAGTTTCAAAATTCAATTTTACAATTACAATCTGACTGGACTTTAATAAACTCAAAACTTTTTCACAAACTCTTTAATATAGACTTTTATCTTTCGTACTTCACCTATACACACACACATACACACATGTATGTATGTATATATATGTATATATATATATATATATATATATATATATTTACACTCGCACACAAATAAGTATATACAAATATGTGAGTGTATTTAGGCATATATATATATATATATATATATATATATATATATATATATATATATATATATATACACACACACATATATATATATATACACATATATATATATATATATATATATATATATATATATATATATATATATATATATATCATGCTAGGCGATATATCTTCGCAATACATGTTCGCCAATGGTTATACTCGTATAAGCGGATGAGCAACTTGGTGAAGTAATGAGAACTTTGGATGTGGAGGAAATGCCCCCTAAATGTCGATGAAGTCACTGGCAGCAGGGTGACGGATGGGGCTTAAGGAGATGGAGAAACCGTCTCTTCGGCTTTTACTCCTGATGTCTGGCGGTTGATCTTACTAGAATTAGTATGGACCGGTATGGGTCACTTGTCTTAGTTAGATAGGCACTGCACATCACAAGGAACTGGCTATCCTTTAATGTATATAGCCAATGATTCCTCTATGGATTTAGTCAGTCATGCAAAGAGAAGATGAAAGAGTGCCCCCCCAGGTTGCTAAGAATATCCCAGTTTATAAATGCTATAGAAAAATTGAAAATAGGTAATTGGAATGTTAGAACCATGAATCAGATTGGGAAGTTATAGCAAGTGGAGAGTAAATTTATGAAATATAGTTTGGATAACTGAGCCCTAGGTGAAACACGTTGTGAAAGGATTGG
>NC_090746.1:16173242-16253242 GCF_036898095.1 Palaemon carinicauda
GTATTTATATTTCGTTTTCTTATCCTACAACTTTGATTATGTTTCTAATTTCCTTTCTCTGCTTTTTTCCTCAACAAAACTTTTGAATCCTCAAATAGATTTATCCTCTATAAGGCCGGAATTACATAGGATGATATTCAAATGAACATAAATAATGACTCGGTGCCGATATCTAGTAAAGTTCGAGATCTAGGTGTATTTCTTGACTGTAACATGTCTCTAAATGCCCAAATGAATAATAATAATAATAATAATAATAATAATAATAATAATAATAATAATAATAATAATAATAATAATAATAATAATAATAATAATAATAATAGGGAAGTGGGGAATATGGGAAAAGGAAGAGTACCCCTGGATACAATCCAGTTAATAGCTCAAAAGCAGGTACTCGGTATGGGAAAGATTAAGGAAATAGGGAGAAAGAGAAGTACAGGAGAGGAATAAAAGAGAGGGGCAGACCCTCTTGCGATATTAGGGAATTGGTATTATTATTAGATATCCGTATTATTTTAAAAACTGTTGGTTATCATCTAAGCAATATAGCGTTTATAAAAAAAGTACCTGGACAAAAATTCTGTAAAGAAACTTGTGATAAACTGTGTTATTACCAGGATTGACTACTGCAACTCCATCTATTACAATTTACCAAAAGTGCAACTTAAGAAATTACAAAACAGTAAACAGAAGAGCAAGACTGATAAAAGGTGTCCCCCTTAGAGAAAGGATCCCCTCTATACTAATCGGTAACCAATGTAAATCGATTAGTATAGGGGTAATCCTTTCTCTCGGTGGGACACCTTTTATCAGTCTTGCTTCTCTTTTTATTATGTTTTATAATTTCTTAAGTTGTACTTTTGGTAAATTGTAATGGACAGAGTTGCAGTAGTCAAACCTGGTATTAACACAGTTTATCACAAGTTTCTTTACAGAATTTTCGTCCAGGTACTTTTTTATAAACACAATATTTCTTAGACGATAACCAGCAGTTTTTATTACATTATTTATTTGGGCATTTAGAGACAGGTTACAGTCAAGAATTACATCTAGATCTCTAGCTTTACTAGATATCGACACCGAGTCATTATTCATGTCCCTCTGAATATAACCTAAGTTTCTCAAGCCGTTTCTCTTGCCCACCACCATGAATTCAGTTTTGTTCTCATTTAATTTTAGTTGTTTAAATGTCATCTATTCTCTAACACTCAAGGATTCGGTTTAGAGTTTCAGTAGTGTCATGTATATCATTTATGGAGAAGTAAAATTGTGTGTTATCTGCAAATAGTTTAAACTTCACGCCATGCCTTTGTAGCATTTTCGATAGACCAATAGTATAGATGCAGAATAAGATTGGGTTAAGTACACTATTTTAAGGGGGAATGTCGCATTTCGACGTTTCCGTGTCTAGTGTCGCCTCACTTCCTATATGATTTCAGCCCAACGTACATTCTGAATATCCTCCATATTAACTATATTGTTTTCATTACAAGTTGTTCATAGTAGAGAAAATAGATTTTCTCTTTATTTTCAAAGTTATCGTATGCCTAACAGAACTTAATCAAAATGCATTTTTCCTTGTCTATACATTCTGTTACATGTTTTTGGTTAAGCAAAATAAGTCCCATGATATAGTCTACCTTTCCTGACAATAGCGAGTAACGCAATACCCTTATAATACTATACTTGCATCTCTATTATCTTTACTTTTATACGGTGGAACAAAGCCCTTAGTAAAGCGTTTGATAATCATCATCCGATCATACCCTAAATTCCAAGTCGTCCACTTAGCCATGCCATACCCACTTTAGTCCAGGGTAGGTTGAGATCGTGATCCAGGGTATTACTTGGGGAACCCACCAACCTCTAGAAAAGTAGTTTAAGACTCTGGGTCCAATTCTTCGGAAACGTAAAGTAATTTACGCACGGTCTGGTAAAGCTAAACGTGCTGTTGCTAATAAATTCAATAGTTGGTTTGTACCTGGTAGTTGGTAAACTACATAGGCCAAAGCCAGGATGAAGTGCATTGAGATATGCAACCTCATTAGAGGCCAAACCATTATCATCGTTAGTATTTTAATTACTGATTTAGTTATTTTATTTCCATCAAACAAATTCCTTTATAATAGACAAATAACACTTAGTAATAGTACCCTTATTACATTGATGTTCTCGCCAATCGGTGAGAAACTACACTAAAATTTGCATTGTTTTGAATAAGAAACATCATTAGGCTTCAGATGATAACGCCGCCCCAGGAGGCATAGATGCCAGATGGGTAGTCTAAAAATCCCCAAAACAACACAAAAATCCCCATTTCCAGAAATATATATTCTTCTGATTCTGTAGACTTTACTAATATATAAATTACAATTGTTCTCAAACGAATCTTGTTACGTAAATTAGCTGTGTATGAATATCCTACAATGTACTCATTCCCATTTTCTGGCCAAAAATCCCCGAATTTGTACAGAATATCCCCATCGGACACCCAAAATCGCCAAATCTAGGGACAAATTCCCATATCTGGCAACACTGCTGGCTTCTCTAGCAATAATCAGATAACTTTCTCAGTATTTATTGACTGCATTGCTTGCGTGACTCATTATTGCTGAAAGCTCGTGAGGGTCATTAGTACAAATGAATAGCATAAAGTTTCTATATCAAAGTAAGTAAAGAATGTCGAATTACCATGTTTCTTGATTCAATCCATGCCCGATTTACAATGTCATAGTATAGACCAGACAACTCAATTTAGCTTATTAAATGTTTGTAGGGCTATTGAGTACTACTGGTAATTAGTTTATCACAGTTATTTAGAATTCCTGACTCATTTTCTTCATTCAAATAGCTATGGATTATCTCTAGGCTACAGAGTCAGTTCAGTACAATTCCAGTGTAGAAATTTATGGCTAACTGCCAATTATACGTGTCAGTGATATGGTCTTTGTAAATATTTTATTTTATTTTATTCAAGATTTGGGATATTTAAATTTCGTGATTTATTTGGTATCATCAAAGGCTATGTATTCTACTGTAGTAAGCACTAGCCTATGTAGGTAACCAGTTGGCTTCAGCAACCTAATGTTTATTAGCAATTGCTATTCAGTAGTTTATCATAATAGACAATAGCAAACCAATGTTAGTCAAGCTACAATGGATGTAATTTCCTGAATGTAACTAGCCTACCCTAATCAAGAAACGAGTTTTGAAAATTTTTACCCTTGCACCATCACTCCTAACCCAACATACGACCCCATGTCTATATTAATTGAGAAAGGCTTCATCGTCTTGTAACCCCCTGACTTGCCCATAAAGACATGGGATGCTCCCTTTTCTCAACATAATTCCAGTATTTGTAAACGATGCATGGGGAAAGATATATAAACAAGCAATTGTTTTATTATATTTACGAATCGTAAATTTACTGGTACAATACTGGAGAAGTTAGTAGCCTATATGCACATATTGGCCTTTTGAATTTTTGCACCAGGTTGTCTTGTCAAATTTTGATACTGTATATTCATTCTAGTTATAACCTCAAATAACATTTAGTAATTATAAATCTACTAAAGAGATCTCAGTGGGACACTGTAGTTTTTAGGTGCCTATTGCAGTAAATCTGGTCAATGATATAGGTGATTCGGTAATATTACAATATATACCACCCAGTGCTTTTCTTGTAATTTATATTTTTCTTGGGTACAACACTAATCAAACAAAGAACGCTATGGTCCGAGAGTAGAGGCTTCTCTTCTTTGTATTGACGGATCTTCCAATATTGTTGTAAAGTTCCCTGACTCCCCTAGTTATTCCACCTCCCTCCACTTCCAATCTTCATCATCCAGTATTGATGTAAAATCTCCCAACTCCTTTAGTTTACCCAATGCCTCTCAATTTTCTCCTCATGAAACTTGCCTGTCTTTGTGGCTAATGCTAATTGGTCACTTGTCTTTTGATATGCTAATTATCAACTCTTAAACTGATTACTGTATTGTGTCTTAATTTCTTTTAGGATGCTGTTAACCTCATTCATATGATGAAGGATTTATGAAAGTTACTTGTGAAAGGTTCTAGTTTGTATAAAGAAATTTGACGTAAATATATTGTAACCTGGTGGACATAGTGACTGTATAATGGCTATTTCATAACCTGCTACATAGTTTCCATTTGTTGTTTACTCAATGAACATCTTCAGGAAAATGTAATAGCTATTGCAGTTTGTGGTGATTTATTGTATTGGCTGAAGTAACCAACTGATAAGAGAGAATGAATCCTGAATGTGATCGTTTTGTAGGGTTAGGCTCTATTATTATTATTATCACTAGCTAAGCTACAACCCTAGTTGGAAAAGCAGGATGTTTTAAGCCCGTGGGCTCCAACAGGGAAAATAGCGAGGAAAGGAAATAAGGAAACTACAAGAGAAGTAACTAACAACCAAAACAATTTATCTTAGGAACAGCAAGAACACCAAAATAATTCTTTCATATTTAAACTATAAAAACTAAAAAACAAGAGTAAGAGAAATAAGATAGAATAGTGTACCCTCAAGAAAGAGAACTCTAACCCAAGACAGTGAAAGACCATGGTGCAGAGGCTATGGTACTATCCAAGACAAGAGAACAATGATTTTATTTTGGAGTGCCCTTCTCCTAGAAGAGCTGCTTACCATAGCTAGAGTCTCTTCTACCCTTACCAAGGAAATTAGCCACTGCAATTACACTGCAGTAGTTAACCCCTTGAGCAAGGAAGAATTTTTTTAGTAATCTCAGTTTTGTCAGGTGTATGAGGACAGAGGAGAATATGTAAAGAATAGGCCAGACTATCCTGTGTACGTGTACGCAAAAGGAAAGTTAAGGCGGGTTTACACGGCCGAGCAGCTCGCCGAGCCCGGTTGTCGAACCTACTTGTAGAACGGCTCGAAGAGCTTTCAGACAGTACATCGAGCCTCAGTGTGCCTCGTGCTAAAACAACGTCAACATGTCTCTCGACCAGGACGATTTGATAGCCATTGCTTTAGCAGTGGCACTAAGAAGGAAAAAAAAAATCAAAGCGGACGAAGGATTGGCTACTATAAAGAGAGAAATTTTCACACACCAACTTGCTTATGGCTTTAAAATTAGTTCTTTCAATATTTCATGCAGAGCCGCTATTCCTTTGTTTCTGGCTACTTTATTGGAATAGTCTTTTGATTTAACTTTCCATAAAGCTGGATGAGCCCGATATGTATGTATGAAATCAAAGTACGACTTCCTTCTCATTCTTGCTTTCATTAATGGCAGCCATTATTCATTTCTTTGATGATGTTTCCTCTAGCAGGTTTGAATAACAACTGAGGTTCGATGCTCGACACCCGTTCACACCGCTCGTCAAACAATGTAGCTCCGCCCACAAAAGTCAAGATGAGCCGGACTTTCATCGAGCCGTTCGACGAGCGCACTCGACAACCAAATAGCCCGTTTACACGCTCGAACATCAATTCAAACACAGGGTTGTCGAGCCAGGCTCGACGAGCTGCTCGCCCGTGTAAACCCCGCTTTAGCCATAACCAGAGAGAGAGATCCAATGTAGTACTGTCTAGATCCAATTACTCTAAGGGTAGAATCTTAATGGGTGGCTGAATGAAACCCTGAGTGAAAGAGTTGTAAAAAGTAATATAGTTTGGGTTAGTGTGTAAAACTCTACTGAGCCTGATTGCTTTTACAGTACTAATAAACTTTTAGACTTGGAACAACAGTAAATATATTTGGATGGATAATAAAAAGAGCAAAATTAAGTTATTAACAGTTAAAAAAATGGAAGCTTTTTCAGAAATTGAAAGCCCGGAAAAATTAGAACCAAAACTTGATGATGATAATCTATGCAATTTCATCTAGGAATACATTTGATAAACCTAAACTTAGTTTGTCCCGTTACACAGTATAGGGATATTACTTAATATGAAGCTGAAAGACAAGCTATAAGACTTTTAGTGAGGGGTAATCACCCAACCTGCCAGTTAGCAGGAAGGGTTGGGGGTTAGCTGGCTACCCTGCTCACTCACACACCTGGGCTGAGCACCTAGTTTGCTTTTAGCTCGGTGGAGAACGGACGTTAAAACTCTCCTCCATTGCTTTTTGACTTGCCATTGACTTTTTTTTTTTGCTTTTTCTTTTCAGACGGCTTGTGTTTCTTCCTTCTCGGCCTCATGCGAACCTATCCTGGGCCTGAGGGCTGCCCCTGCAGTACTGTAGAGAGAAACCCGCACCACCTGCAGAGGCCAACGTTGTGACTAACACAACTCCTGCCCTGAGTGTCGGGAGTGGTCTGCCTCCCAGAGGTTTAGGCAATGGAGAAAGAAGTCCAAGAGAGACTTCGTCTTCAGGGTCTTCCTCAAAGTCGAAGAAACCTCGGAGTTCATCTTTGACCCCCTGATCTCTTCCCAATGCTACTGCTCGATCGGTTTCTCCCAGGGAAGGGTAGAGTATGTGTGTAGACCGTTTAACATCAGGTCAACCTTGGGGTTCGAGAGAAAAAACTGCTTCCCCTGGCAAAGCAGTTCTGCCCCTCCCCATAGGCAGTGCCTGCTCTTTTTCTGAAAGTTTACAGGTCTGGCCAACATTGGATATGGCTGTTACCCCTTCAAAGGAGATTTTGTTGGAGCTCCAACTAGGTGCTGAGAGGAAGTGAACACCGGGTTCCTCAGAGGTGGACCTTCGCTGATGAGGGCTGTCCATAGCGACCCCAGAGTTTCGGCCACCTTGTCTGCAGAAGGGACTTCCCCTTTGTCTTTGCCTGCTGACGCCAAAGACGGCACTCCCCCCCTTGGTGGGCCAACTCTTCCGTTGTGGGTGGAGGAAAGTCCAAGGAAAGTATCTCCTGCTTGTGGTCCTCTTTTTCGTCTGCGAGTGAGACCCCTTATAGAGACCCAGATCCAGAGATCTTTTAAAGAGCATCATAGATCTCCTCTGACCCCATCAGAGCAGGTTGCCGCCAACGATCCCCTTGGGAGGATCGTCACTCTTCTTGGGAGCATAGTCCTCCTCACCGTGCTAGATGATCTTCTTCACTGCGGTAAGGTGACGTCTCTTCAGTGTTACTAAGGACATTAGATCTTCACCCTTTCTGGCAAAATGTTCACCTATGGGCCTTCATTACTCACCTTGTGACCACCAACATGCTGCGCGTGATTGTCAATCTTCACCTCATGATATTCACCCCTTGCAAGATTGCCAGCCAGCACATGCTTGCCGCTCGTAAGAGTCCCAGGTCTCTCCCCGAGCTTGCTGCTCTTCTCTTCCTCTGTGTTCACCAATGCGGCACTCGCCAACTTCCTCACTCACTAACGCATCAGTCTCTTGGACCGACTGCTTCTCCTAGACACCTTTCGGCACCCAAGCGCTGCTCACCAGGAGTGTCCCTCACCAAGGCAAGATGGCCACCCTACTTCTCCTCCTTCCAGGTCTGCTCGTGATCATCAGCCTGTGTGCGAGTGTTGTGGAGACGACACCCGTCCCTCTCCCATGGACAATGCATGTCGTCGGAGATCCCCGCTCCTTCAAGAGGAGTTGCAAGTGTCAACAACTAAGGAACCCCTCCATGGAGGACGCGTGGGTATGTTAACGCACCAGAGGGAACCCTCAAAGCTCCAGCATCTCTCCACCTTTAGGGATCAGCGCTCTTCTAAGACAGGGCTAGCTGTCAGGCCGGTGCCATTGGTACCAGTTAAGGAGTCTAACCCTACTTCTTTGCAGGTTCCCAGACCTAAGGTTCCACTTTTGAGCCTGCTGACAGATCCCACGGTTAGCTCGTTAGGTGGGAAGGAACCCGCTTGGTTGGACACACTGGTCAAGGCAGTGCTCAAGTCGTTACAGGAGTCGTCCTGCTGAAGCAGTCCATGGCCAGTACACCAAGGATTCCCCAGGTAACATCAACTATTGTACAGTACTTACTCCATAGCCTCAGCCACGTCTGATCCTAGACAGAGGCCCGAAGGGGCTGTCCACTCCAGAGCCACTTTGGAAGAGATGTTTTTCTCATCCCCTCAAGAGGAAACGGGGAGCTATGGAACCAGGTATGTCGGAAGATCTGCCACAGGTGCAGTTGACACCGGTCACCGGTACTGACGGCTAGAAAGAGGAGAAAAATTAAAAACCCGACTCCTCCTCGGGGAAATACTCAGCATCGTCGCGTTAGCCGAGGCTGTCAATCTCCCAGGGAGATCTTGCTGACAGACTCGTCGCCTCTCCCCCATCTAGGTGTTCCCCCAAAGCTCCGTCCGGCCATATACCACCCAAACGGATGTGGTCCCCGTTGCAAGAGAGGATTAACAGCCTCCCAGGAAGGAAACAGCCTTCAAACCATCTCTTTTGGAGGAATACCTCCTACCTTGCAGGGAGACGAAGTACACCAAGACTGTCCCTAAGTCCTCGGTGACGGCCTCTAGACCTCAGCAAGAGAGGTCTCGAAGGACCTCCCCTCCACCCACTAGGACGTCAGTAAGTGATGTTCATCCAGTGGCCGGCCCTGACTACTTTGACCCACCCTGGACTCCTATGGGTGAGAGCTCAGAGGTGGATGATGATTTGGAATACGAGGACGAATATCTCTCTAAAGCTACTAGCTCTATGTTGACGGAAGTGAAGTAGGAGTCATAACATGGCTTCTGGAAGGTCTTGACCTGCATGAGTGCCATCAATGGCTTGGCTGATCCATCTGCGGCCCCTCAGGATGGCAAAGACATGGTCCTTGACTTTGTCTATGGCATGCTCAGACCTCCAAGGGCCAGTGCAGCCTTGCCTTGGTCCAAGGGGAGGAGAAGTGCCCGTAGAAAGGCACTCTCTCAGATCACCGGCTCCTCCAGCTCCCTTTGCACAGGTTCCTCCTAGAAATTCCTCCTGCTGCCCTTCGTGATGTAGACGAGGTATTATGGACCTCTTCCAGCTTTGGTTTTGGACCACTCTCTGGAGGCATTGACCAGAAGAGCTCCCTTTGAAAGGCAGTCTGGACTCTCAGTCTCGTTCTCGGCTTGATGAATCATTAACCGGAAAAAGGGAAAAAGTTGCGGAGTACGCCATGCAGGCTACTTTGTGGAGTTGAGTTGCCGATGTGGTAACGTCCCTGAGTGGTGAACACTAGACTGGGGTTCGAGTCCCGCTCAAACTCGTTAGTTCTCTGTCACTGCAATCTTACCATCCTTGTGAGCTAAGGATGGGGTTTTTGGGAGAGCCCATAGGTCTATTTGCTGTGTCATCAGCACCCATTGCCTGACCCTTCTTGGTTCTAGCTTGGGTGGAGAGGGGCCTTGGGTGATCAATAGGTATACATGGTCAGTCTCTAGGGCATTGTTCTACTCGATAGGGCAATGTTACTGTCCCTTGCCTCTGCCATTCATGAATGGCCTTTAAACGTTTAAACCTGTAAATCTCTGGTTTGGGTCAGTGGGTCATTTGATTAGGACTGAGGACTGGTCCTAACAGTCCACTAGGAAGTCAATGTAAACTTTCCTATTGTCCAGCACCAGGACTATTGAGTTCCTCTTCCACCAGGTGTTAACCCGTGGGCCATCTTTATGCTTAGGGACTCAATAATAGAGAAATTCCATCGGCGGGTCCCATAAGCTGAGGTTACGAGGCTGAGAAACTCCTCTTTCAAAGGGAGTTCACTCTTTGAACAGGAAGATGTTGAAGGGGTGGCCAAGAGATGGAGGAAGTCCAACCAGAACTCCCTTCTCCATAGGGCCCTTACATCTAGTCTCAACCGTGCTTTTATGGCATTATTCCTGCAATAACGTAGTTCCTTGTACACCTTTGGGAAGAAATGCCCCTCTTGGTTTCGGTAGTAATAGGCTACTGCTCACCATTGGGTCTTGCCTTTAAATTGAAAGGAGTAGATATTTCCTCCTCGGAACTTTTTCTCCTTGGAACTTTTTCTCCTCATACGAAGTTATGAACCTACCTGCCCCCAGTCAGAAGTGAGACATCCTCCATGGAACGTGGTTTGCGTCTTTGTCTCTGAAGGGTGCTCCGTACGAACCATCATGTCAGGCAATAGATCGCCACCTCACTTTGAACTTCATGGTCTTTCCTGTGACATCACCCGTTCAAGAGGATTGGGGGAAAGAATCCTCAACTTCATTCCCTGAGTTTATTGCAAAGACTCAAAATCCAGGAGTATCGGATCATAGATTCGGGCCCTTCCGTAGTGGGAGTCTTCGTACAGTAACTGATGATCCAGCCCAACTGTTAGTTTACCCAGTAACGAGCTTGAGGTGTTACCTCAAAAGAACAGCAGTCGCTTGCCCTGTGTATTGGCACTGTTTGTCAGCACGGGTAATTTGTATTTTTCCTAACGAAACAAACCTGGAGCCATTTATATAGATTGGCCCGCCAGCACCTGTCTCCCAAGAAGTCCTACCTGCAAGCAAAGTGGGTGCTCAGCCCAGATATGTGAGTGAGCAGAGTAACCGGCTACCCCTCACCCCTCCCGCTAACTAGCATGTTAGGTGATTACTCCTCACTAAAAGTCTTATGGCTCATCTTTCAGCTTCACCGAAAGTAATATCCCTATAAATAGCTCTAGGTTTATATCGTAAGGAAACATACAAATTACCTTTGAATTTGTCATATGTTTTAGTGCTATCTGTCAAGACTGATATTTCTCTAAGATCTACTCTTGAATGCATGAAGTAGCATTTGTTTCAGTTCATACCACAGTCACAGTGTTCAAAGAAATTGTCTTATTTGAACCAGAACAGTACAGTACCATGACATTGTACAGAGAAACAGTTTTGATTTAGAATGATATTGAAGAATTTCAGCAGTACTGTAGTAGTGTGTGTAATATATACAGTACATTATTTGAGCTCTTAAATATGCAAGATTTCTTAATTCCTGCTAGTGGATTGTAAGTAGCTTGAACAACATGACTATTTTTTATTTTTTTTTAAGGTTATTTTCAAAGACCTTTTATATTATGCATATTATTTTCCTCCAGTATTCATATGTATTTTTTTAACTTCATAAATTTTTTTCACCAATTTTATCTATTTATGGCAGTAGATAGCTGATTTAACTAACAGGTATTTAACTCGAGTATAATGTACTCAAGTAGTCTTACCCATATAATACAGCTGATATTTTTAACTACTATTTTATGTTTTTTTTCTTTTTTTTTTGGTTTTTGTAGGATAAGCTCAATGCAGAATGATAAGGGCTTATATTCCACGTTATCGACTAGTGGAAGGTGAAAGTGGACGAAGTCATTATGTGTATACAATTGAAGTCTGTTACTTAGGGAAGGTTCACCGTATTGAGAAACGTTATTCTGCTTTCCATAGTTTGTATAAAGAGGCAAGTATTGTTCTCAAACTTTGTTTTTTTAAATTGTCAACTATGCTAATTATCATCGTATAGATTTCTTTTTTATTTTACTGAAGGTCTGTGAAAAAGTATTGCAGTGGCTTGTGAAGGATGCTAATCCCGGTTAATAATAGCTAGCATTCCATTAGCATGGCTTCATATAAACTACATTTTCTGTGGATGATTATACAGGTATGATTTAAAAGACCAAGGGCACTGTTTGCTCTGACACTAAATACAAACCATCTGCTGTTTATAGGGATATTAGTTTCAGCGAAACTGAAAGACGAGCCATGAGACTTTTAGTGAGGGTTAACCACCCACCCACTATTAGGGGGGCGGGTGTTGAGGATTGCCGGCTGCCCCGCTCACTCACACACCTGGGTTGAGTAACCACTTTGATTTTGGCTCGGTGGAGAATGGACGTTGCCACTCTTCGTTCCAACTAGACTTGGCATAATTATTGACCTAATTGTCTTTTTTGAGCTTTTTCTTTTTGAGTGTGTTTGATTTTTTCCTTGACTGTTCTCATGTGGACTTGTCCAACCTAAGGGCCACTCCTGTGGGGCGTTCCTGTTTTCCATTGAGACGGACCCGCACTTGTTGCATCCGTCCTGCTGTGGGCGATGCTGTGATCAGGACAACACCTGTCCTGAATGTCAGCAGTGGTCTACCTCCCAGTGGGAGTGGTTTGGGTCATGGCTCAAGAAGAAGCCTAACAGTGATTCTTCGCTCCGAGTCGAAGAAACCTCGGACTTCTTCCTTGACCCCCAATCTCTTCCCAAAGCTCCTGCTCAATCAATCTCTCCTAGGGAATGATCAAACAGAAGCGTAGACCAGCTAACACCAGGTCAACCTCGGGGTTCGAGGGACAGGACTTCTTTTCCCTAGGGAAGCAGTTCTGCCCCTCCCCTCTGGAGCCTTTTCATTCTCTGATGTTTTCCAGGTTTGGTTGTCACTTGGTTTGGTCGGTCCCCCGTCGAAGGATGTATTGCTGGAACGCCTTCAACTTGGTGCTAAAAGGAAGCACTCACAGGCTTCCTCCGAGGTGCATCCCCCTTCATCGATGAGTGTAGAACAGTGTGACCCTGGAGTGTCCTTTACCTTTTCCACTGAAGGGTCCCGCCCTGTGCCTTTGCCTGCAGCTACTGCTTTTGCCGGAGACTGTGCTCCCCCCAAGCTGAGCCGACTTTTAATGTTGGGGGTGGAGCAAAGTCTGAGGCAGGTCTCTCCTGCGGGTGGTCATCTCTCTCGTCCACTAGAGAGAACCTTTTTAGAGCCCCCGTTTCAGAGAATTTCCAGACACCATCATGACTCTCCGCTGAGATCCCCCCGTTCAGGGCAGGTTTCCTCTTCGGAGAAACCTTTCCCCCACCGATGAACTCATACTCCAGGGAGCGCAGTCTTCCTCGATGTTCCAGACGTTCCCCTTTCCCTGCGGTTAGGAGACGTCTCTTCAGTTCTTCCAAGGACCTACGATCATCTTATTCACCCGCCAGATGTTCACCTTTGGCCTCTCATCATTCGCCAACTGCTCGTCCTCCATCTCCAGATGACTGTCACTCGTCACCTCGTGTCCTTCACTCTTGGCACTCTCCAGCACAAGATCGTTATTTGCAATCTTGTTACCCGCCCATTTCTCTGGTCACTTCTTTGACTTGTTGTTCGTAAGCCTTGCGGCATTCATTAATTACTCGTCATTCTACTGTTACATGTCACTGACCAGCTGTTCGTCATTTGCCAGTTCACAAGCGTTCTCCTTCTGCACGTTCACTCACTTCTTGCAGTTCGCCGGCCCATTGCTGTTCGCCAACTCCTCGCCGTTCTCCAAGATCTCCTGCTTCACTTCGTTGCTTGCTGGCCCGTGAGCGCCAATCGCCATGCCCCAAAAGTTGCTCGCCAAAGCGTGAACGTCACTTTTCTGTCTATTATAGGTCAACCCGTGATTGTCGTTCACCAGTTCATGACAGCTACAACACTCACCGTCCTTCTCGTGAGAGTTCCCTTGTCAGCGATCATCAAAAAATTGTTTTGTAATAAATGGCAATAATCTAGATGGCAATAAAATGAGAGAAGTAACAAATGCCATATCTCCTTGGAGATATGACATGATGCCCCGTAAATGGGAGAAGACTCTTTCCCGTCTCCGTATTGGTCACACTCGGTTGACACACGAGTTTCTTCTGAAGTGCTAACACCAACCGTATTGCGAAGACTGTTTAGTACCTTTAACAGAGGCATTTGATGACCGAATGCCCAATTATAATAACTTAGGAAATAGATATCTATTTGAGGCTCGAGGTGAGGGTGGCAGGTTTATCCTTGCTAAGATTCTTGGACACGATGTGTCCTACTATGCGAGAGGCATTTTTAGATTTATTTCAGAAGCAGATCTTCTGAAAACTATTTAACTTCTATAGTGACATCCAACTTTTATGGTTTTAATTGAATATTCTTTTAATTTTTATATAAAATAAATGATATCGGCATCAATAACCTTAGATGTCAGGATGCCTGAAAACTTTAAATCAATCAATCAATCAAGAGGAGCCTCCTGTTTGCAGGTATAGTCCTGAGACTTCTCGCCCTACGGAGATTTGTTTCCCCGGCGCTAGGCCAACCTGTAACATTTAAGTTCCAGGGCCTCCCTACCTGAGAAGAATTCTCTTCATGTCCGTGGGGACCACCCACCGTCGAAGGACCTTCAGCATTGCGGACGCCCGGTCTCGTTCCCTTCCAAGAGGGAACCATCAAATTCAGTACTTAGCAACCGTCCACTTTGAGACCTTCTCACTCAACTAAGCCAGAGACACGAGTCATGCTGGTGACAATTGTACCAGGTAAGGAACCTCTGGTTCAGGCCATAACCAGCACTACGAGGATTCGTCTGGAAAAATCAGCTCCTCCGTCTACAGCCTCCTCCGCCCCCCGTCTGACCCCAGACGGAAGTCCACAGGCCAGTCTAGGAAAGGCCCCCTTCCCCTGGGATGCTCGTCTTGCTTCTCAATAGGAAACGGGGAGCAGCAGAGACTAGTTCCAGGAGGACTACTCGCAGATACAACTGACACTGGCAATGACAACAAAGAAGAGGAGGATGAAACATCCAACTCCTCCTGAGGGGGATACCCTTCACGATGCTTGAGCTTAGGCACTCAATCACCGAGGGAGTTTTCCTTTACGGAATCGTTCCGCTTTTTCAATATCGAGGTGGTTCCCACTACGTCCTGTCTCAAAGAAGGCAAACCAGCCCGTTGTAATTTCCTCAAGAGAGGGACAGCCTTCTTCTAGGAAGGAAGAACACTCCAGGCCTTTGCTCCTGAATGAGTAGCTTCCATCCCAAAACGAGTCGAAAGACTCAAAGACAGTCCTGGAAACCTCCTCCAGGGCATCAAGGCTTCAGCAAGGAAGGCCTCGGGGTTCCTCCCCTTTACCACCAATAACGTCAAAAGCAATGTTCCTCCCGCTGCCATACCTGACAACTTTGACCCACCCTAGGCTCATATGGGTGAGAGCTCGTTGGTGGAAGACTACAACGACGAGGATGAGTATCTCCCTAAGGCTGCAAGTCCTAAACTTACAGAGGCAGAGCAAAGGGAGGCGGAACATGCCTTCTGGCAGGTCTTGGCCTGCATGAGAGCCATCAACAGGTTGTCCAACTGGCGATGGCCCCTTAATAGACCTCCCAAGGCCAGTGCAGTTTTTCCATGGTCTAACCGATGGAGGGGTGCCCAAAAGAAGGCATGGAGATCACTGGCTCCTCCAGTTCCTTTCGTGTGAGCTCATTCTTTAAGCTGCTTCTGCTGCCGTTTGTGTTGCAGAGGAAGTATTATGAGGTCTCCAACGAGCCCCCTCCGACCCTGCTTCTGGACCACTCTATATAGGCAATATTCAGAGGAGTCTCCTTTGAGAAACTTTCCGGACTCTTCGTCTCTTTCTTTGTGAGAGATTCTTAACCAGGAGAAGGTTGCGAAGTATGCCATGCAGGCTACTCTGTTGCTAGATCTCTGGTTAGGCTCTGTGGGACACCTCATTGGGGCCAAAGACTGGTCCAAGGAGACCACGAGAAAGTCGATGGAAACCTTTCTGTTATCGGGAACTAGGATCATTGAGTTCCTTTCCCACCAGGTGGTGAACCTGTGGGCGAATATGAACCTTCGGCGAAGGGACTCGCTAATAAAAAGATTCCACCGACAGGTCCCACACGTAGAGGTGACAAGACTCAGGAATTCAACTCTAAAGATTTCCTCTCTGTTTAGGGTTCACATGACACCTTGCCTGAGGGATTCCTTCTCCCTTTAGGTAACGATGACATGTTCCTTCGGGTTCTTGTCATCCCTGGTTGCGTAAACCCTGTTGGTTCACATGACACGTTGCCTAAGGTTTTCCTTCTCCAGCCAGGTAACAATGGCGTAGTTCCTTTGGGTTCTTGTCATACCTCTTGTCGTGTGAACCCACAATTCCTAATGGTTTCGTTACGACAATCAGTTAGGGTTGCGCAAAATGGGTTCACGATCCCTTAGGGTCGCTTGAAATGGATTCAGAACCCCTAGGTTCTCGTCGCGCCGAATCTCACGGTTCGCGCGATCCAGAGTGTTCTCTGAAAGATCTATGGTTGACACCCCACCTACGGGATTTGTCATACAGCGTAGCGTGACTTATATTATCATTCTACTCTCCCAGCTGATTACTTTGTGGCAGCCAGGCTGGTTCTGCCAGAACCAATCCTTCCGTTTTCGAACAAACCACCGTTTCCTTCCCTCCACCCTCTCACTACTAGTGGTTGGGTTAGCAGGCGGCTTGTGATCATCTCTCGTCATCGAGAAAGTCTCAACTTCCGGGATGTAAGGCAACAGGAAGAATTTTTACATTCTAGTCCAATTTCCCTGGCAGGTCTTGCCTGCATTAGACGGTAGTTTTTCTCGCCAGGGAGAAAGCGTTCAATGGCAACCTCATACGGGAAAGCGGTTTATGGCAACCAAATGTATGGTCTTCTTGAAGCAAACTCTTACATACGAGACTTCACCCTTTTCGGGAGACTCATACCTGAGAAGTTTTACATAACTTTTACAGGCATTGTTAAAACTTTATAAAAGCCATAAGAACTCCATCCTGGAGCATGCGCTCTCTCCAAGACAAAAACGTGAAGTTATTGTCACAAACTTGGTTTCTACCGATTGATTGAATCTGCTGCATCCCGTCATAGTACCCCTGGGCACAAGAACTTATCGCTTACACGATAGGCTTCTGAGAATTTTTATTTTACCCTTACAGGGTTATTGTCTTAAGCATTTAGTCCTAAGGGAGTAGTGTTAGCCTACGTTTTTGAACGATAGCAACAACGTTTACGAACGTTACAAATCCCACCTACAAGGGAATCGGACATCCTTGTCTGTGTATGAACGTTGGTGAGCCCCCTCCCGCAAGGAGGATAGGCAAACCAAAGGAGGAATGATCGCTTCAATAACTGTATATGTTGTTTGAGTGCATATGCACTCACATTCTAAAAAAAACTACAGCTAGTCGACGATCAAAAATTCCTTGGGCAATAATTTTGCGATTCCTCGCACATACATTATTCCTGCAACCGGATTCGTGGCAAATGTTTTCCTGGAGGCAAAGATTATGCATGCGTTAACGCAGATGGGCAAGTTCATATGTGTGCAAGCGATCTTTCTGCCAATAAGGGCTATAATACATCTTACAATTAGAACTCCGTTCTAATAAGTTTTATGGCTATACCCCATACTGAAACCAGGTTATACAGTACATTACAAGTCTACCTTCCTGTAACCAGACATACAGCATTTACATTCTGCCTTTTTAGGCACACCCTTCCTTTCTTCCTGATCGAAGTTCCTTGTCTACAGTATTACAAATACTTTGACCGAAAACTTCTCATATGCTTGTCTGTTCCCATTTATGGAACATTCAATACTTATGCCAGGTTACTGATCGAAGATGAAGAAATACAAAAATAATTTTCGTCTTGAGAAGGAGTAATCTTGGTTACGAACATTTTCAACATTCTCCAACTGAGTTCCGGACAAAACTTTATTTCGGGCTACGCCCGTATACTTCTCCTGCTCAGTTCTGTGTCACTGCTCTGTAGATAGACTTATGCACATATTACCCGTCCAATAATAGATTGAAGATATTTCTCGATCTCTTCCTTTGAGATTAGTTGGATGCGTTCGCTAGTTACCGACTGGTCTCTGGTCCAGAAGGTGATATCTATGGAGAATCGCTGTAATAACATAAGCAGTACTGGCTATCTGGCAGTTAGAGGGAGGACAAGATCCCCCCACCCCTTCATAGCAGAAACGTGTAAGCAGTTGCACGTCTTGACATCATTTTGAGATGTTTTTTCTTGTTATACAACCTTCCGACCTCTGTAGACAAACCGTAGATGGTGGGTGGCAGAGGAAAACCTCCGCAAAGAGGCCAATCTTCTTGTCCCCCCTCTGGAACTAATGCTCTCTTCAGATGCATCTAAAGAAGGGGGGTTGCCATATGCCGCACCAATCCATCTTCGTCCATTGGCCCGAATCAGAAAGGTACCAGAATATAACTCTTAGAGAATCATCTAGTAGTAGAAGTACTCAGATGGACAGAGGACAGCTAGGTGCCCCCATCCACTCACATCATTCCTGGCAACAGGAATGTACTGTACTTACAGATAATCTGAGAAGGACCACTGAGATAGTGGGCTCCTAGTGTCTGAATCATCTTGTAGCCAACAAAGTCTTAACTTTGTGGGGTTCCCCGACTGTGGCCCTGCTGGCAGCGACCCTGAACTTCAGGCTCCCGCTCGACCGTTCTCCAGTCCCAGAACCCCAGGCTCTCGAGCAAGATGTATTCCAAGAACGGTGGGATGGCTTAGAGGTGTACGCTTTTCCCCCGTTTGGTCTGGTGAGAAAATCCTCAAACAAGTCAGAAAAAGTAAGAACTTATCTATGACTCCAATATCTTTTATGGCATCACGCATAATGATCCAGACACCTCAGACGCTTTTCAACGTCAGGCTTACAGGTGAAGTATTCGGTCCTTTGTGACTGATGTCGTGGAAGGGGGATCACTTCTTTTGATGCCTCTACTCATACAAAGTTTGAGATGACTTGTCCCCCGTCGTATCTTCCCCCTCCTGAGAACACGGTTCGGGTCCTTCAGTCCCTGAAGGCCCCTCTCTACGAACCTTTATGCCAGGCAACACATCGCTTCCTTACATAGACAACAACTTTTCTTCTCACTTTGGTTTCGGCCAAGAGAGTTAGTGAGTTGTATGATCTATCTTCTGACGTCTTCTACTGTAGGAGATGGAGAAAAGTAATTCTCAGGTGCATCCCTGAGTTGATTGCTAAGACTCAAAATCCAAGTGCGCTGTACCCTAGGTTCGGCCCATTCCGGATAGAGAGTTTTCGTTCTGTAACAGAAGATCCAATCCAACTGGGATTTTGCCCAGTGAGGAGTCTGTGGCATTTCCTTTAGAGAACGACAGCAGCTCGCCCGTGTCAACACTGTTGACCAGCATGTGGAAGGTCAAGAGGTGGGTCACAAGGATTTCCTTCCCCCTCTGTATTGGAAGGCAATTGAGTTTGCTCTCAATCCAGACTCTCCTCCATCCTATGACCCAGAGCTCATGACGCCAGTGGCGTTGCTACGTCCCTGGTGTACAAGAAAACTATTTTGTAGCGCAGGTACTGCAAGCAGGCGTGTGGAAGCGTCGGTCAACCTTCACTGCTTACTACGGTACCTGCAAAGACGTAACCCAGGGAACATGGAGACCTTATCCATTGGTCCTGTGGTGGTCGCACAACAAATGGTCTAAACACCTCAAGCTCCTTGATGGACAAGTAGCAGAGGTTTGAGGGCTGAGGTTACCAGGTTAGTCTAGGGTGAATGAGAAAGAATGTATGGCTCCTTTCTTCCTTTCACGACCTCAGCATAGCTGACTTCACCTCTCTGCAGGTAAGATTCATTTCCCTTGTGCATCCTGAGTATTTTACATAATACTTTATTACGTCCACAATACCTCTTGAAGGAGGGTATTGTGTAAGTGTTAGAACTCTAGGTTTGTACTAGAGTTTCCATGTAAAGACGAGCTTTTGCAGGCCGCTATCAGTACGTTCCTTTGTATTGACATTTGATTTTAGTGAGGATAAGGTTCCTACTACTTCGATCTCAGATCAAAATAAAGAGAACCCCAGGTCATAGCCAAGGCCAGTTGGTAGGACTTCCTCCCTTCCAAGAGTAAGTCACCCCAATAAATGGCGAAGGGTTTGTATTTGCGCCAGAACAAATACTGTAACAAATTTGGAGATAATTTGTATTTTTCAATATTAAACTTAGCCGGTGATCATATAGCTGCAACTCTGTTGCTCGACAGAAAAACCTACGGTCAAAATACGCCAGCGATCGCTATGCAGGTGGGGGTGTACATCAACAGCGCCATCTGTCGAGCAGGTACTTAGTACTCCAAGTAAACAAAGAACCAATTTTCTCTCTGTCGGGCTACTGACAAGACCTACTAATACGCTGTTACTAACTGGATTTGTTTTCACAACTATTTGGTGAAGTACACTATTCTAGTTTTGAGCTTTCGCTATGCAGGGGTTTTATCTTCATCTCAAAACTTGAACTCGTTTTGGATAGATTTAATTATGGTGACAAAGAGAGTATGGACTCTCTTTCACTTTTAAATGGCCGACCCTTCCCTTAGACGGAAGTGTGTTTAGGTTTTTAGTAATTTTGCTTAACACGTTATAGATCTATATATTTTATATCTCTCCGCCTTTATTAGGCCTCTTCGATTAACTTTCCATTTATTATAAACATATAAAATAAATTTTTATGTTTTGTTTATATGCGACCTTTCCTGATAGTAGGCGGTCCTAACTTGGAACCGAAGTTAATCAACGTTGAGCCCGTTATATCGTATTTAGCCTTTAAAGAATTTAAAACTTTTTAAATTTAATGTTTTATGAAAGAATTTCTTTGATAGTCTTCGTACTGTTTTCAAAGATGAACTAACGTTTAGTTTTTTAGACTACGCAGTTGTTGACGTTCAGGACGTTCAACATGCGCTCTATCGTTACGATAGAGAGAGAGTGTATCACGGTTTCACTTTGCAGTAAGAGTAAATCGATTCTGACGTTTCGTTCATTCTTTCTTAGCTTAAATGGTTTAAATTCTAAATTAAAGGAACTTTTTATTTGGAAAACCTTTCAGTTTTTTCTTTTAGCCAAATAACATGTTTTTTTTGACGATACAGTATATAATTGGGCTCTTCTCTCAGGTGCGAAATCAAGAGAGAAAGAGAGAGAGAGATAGAGACGGAGGGAGAGAGAGGAGAAAAAACGTTCCGTTCAAGCGGGTAACGTTGTTCTCGTGTTACTCTCCTCCCTAGTCGCTGTACGGGGAAGAAGGTAAAACGTTTCTAGGGTTTTATTCTTGTCCCCAGGCTATGTGCGGTGAGAGATTGTAAACGTAGTTTATTTGAACTAGTGTTTAGTCTCTTTCCCAGCCACTGAATTCTTTATCTTTATATATGTTTTTCTGTTTTTGCTAGTATTAATGAGCTGCATTATACGACTGTTTTCGCAATTACTACCTTTTAATGAAGGGTAGAATTGCGTGTTTCAGGTAGAAATCAGTAAAAGTTTCGATTTCAGTGAAATAAGTGCAAAACAGAAAATCGAAGTGATAAAGTGATATGCGCAAAGTGTTACAGTGTTGCGTCCGAGGGTTCGTCTGTTCGTGCCTGTCGTTCACCTAGTCCGGGACCTCTTGCAAGCTCCCAAGCCCAGGGGAGAAGTAATGTCGAACGACTTATGGGTTCGTCAGGCCTTGATCAACGAACAGACGTTTCCCTCCGTGGTTTCGGGCGTATCTACCCAAGATCGCCCCACCCACACAAAGACGAGAGAGCCCATTTACTTCCCGTCTGCGGAAGAGGGTTCTCGTAAGAAACCATGGACCAAGGTCTCGCAGCTTATTAAGCGCAAGTCGGTCCCTTCCGCGCAAGTCCAACGGCCCAGTTGTAGCCACTGGGTCAGTTCGGACTCGCTGCAGTCTTCCGACGACTGCTCACCTCCTAAGAGAGGCAAAGCGGTACCGCAACAGGCAGTAACACCGTCTGTTGCCGCACCTGCTACTGTAGACCCTAAGTGGTCTTTGCTGCAGACCATGCAGACACAGTTAACATCTTTAATGCAGGACTTTCGTGCGGAGAAGGTTGACGCTGCACCCGTTAGCCTATAACCAACCACGGTTGTGCGTTCAGTTGACGCTGAGGCTACCTTCTCCCGCACTCCAGCTGTGAGAGTCCCGCCACCCATGCGCAGTGTACCCTGCCAGCCGCATGTTGACGTTCAGCGACGCACGGAACCCTCCGTTGACGTTCGCGAGTTACAACAACAACCTAAGTTGTTTTGTTTTGACGCGGTGCGTCAACCTCCGCATTCTAGAGTTGTTTTGACTGCTCAGTATAGACAGTCAAAGCAGTCTCGAGTGAACACTGTATGTCCTCACGCACCTGTTGTGGTTGACAGTTCAGTTGTTGACAGTTCACAGACTGTCAAGCAGTTACATGACGTTGCCTCCTGGTCTGCTACTAATGCACCAGTGCTGTATGTCCTCACGCACCTGTTGTGGTTGACAGTTCAGTTGTTGACAGTTCACAGACTGTCAAGCAGTTACATGACGTTGCCTTCTGGTCTGCTACTAATGCACCAGTGAGAGACTCACTGAGATAACCTAGCTTTTATCGGACAAGGTTCCTGTAGATGAGAAAGTGCTGTTCTCCCTCCTACTGATATTCCTTTGAGGACTCTGTCATTTGGAGAGGAGCCTTAAGCTGCTTAGCCTCCTATGGACTTTAATTAAATCATGATGATTTTTTAAGGATCTTCGTCCGGATCTTGTAACTGCTGCTCCTCGTTCGCCTAAACGTCAGAACTTACACTAGGCCTAGCTACTTCGAAGCCGTTGTTGTTAAGCTAGTGCTCTCTCGCTCTCCTAGAGAGCGTTACGTTGGCTAGGCGACTGGTTTTTGCACCAGGAGGAGTTTTAGGGATACAGCCTTTGATTTCCCTTCTTTTAAACTGGCTTATAGAGCGAGAGTCTGATAGGACACGAGAGAAGTTCTCGGCTTGGGAGTTCATGCCTCTGCCCAGATAGACTTCTCAATTCTGGTAGACTCGCCCTGGCGCCTAGCCAGGAGACGCTCCAAGTTGTTTACAGGTCAACTTCTCAACTTTTGTCGAGCCTTTGAAGTTTTGCTGTACTATTATGTCACACATAACAAGGCTTCCAGGGATGGTAAATGGTTCCGCCTCAGTCGCTATCCCCGTCTGTTGCCACACCTGCTCCCGTAGACCCTAAATGGGCTTTGCTGCAAGACATGCAGTCCAAGCTTGTGTCCTTGATAGAGGACTTAAATGCGGAGAAGAACCTTCTGGCCAACAACCTTCCAACCGGTTGGTTTTGCGCCCTGTTGACGCTGAGGTATCCTACTCGCGTCTGCCAGTTGAGGTGGTTCCTCCACCGATGCGACCCAGTGTGGGTTGCCAGTCGCACGTTGACGTTAAGCGACGCTCGAAGGTGGTTGTTGACGTTCAGTGTGTCACTAGGAAGACGTTCAACAACCAGCATAGGTGACTTGTTGTGACGCAGTGCGTCAACCTCAGCAACCCGGTAGGGTGTTGACTGCACAACCCAGACAGTCTAGACAGTTTCGGGTTGACGCTGTACTTCCTCGCGCACCCATGGTTGTTGACAGTTCACAGACTGTGCAGCAGTGCCATGATATTGCGTCCGGCTCCGTCACGCATCCACCAGTGCGACCGGATTCAGCGAGTCAGACGTTGCCCACTCCGTTGCCGTTTCCTCATCAGTTTCGGATGAGGAACCCTCTGATGAGGACGTTGCTGAACAAGACGATCAACCCCCAGCCCTGCTATCCATCCAGAAGATGCTGAAGAAGGAACGCTGCCCAGTCAGGCTGTGGATGAGTCTGGTAGGGACACTGTCATCCATGGATCAATTTGTGTCACTAGGAAGACTACACCTCCGTCCTCTTCTATACCATCTAGCTTTTTCACTGGAAAAAGGACAAGACGCTAGAAGCGGTCTCGATCCCGGTTTCCGGAAAGATAAAGTCTTGTCTGACTTGGTGAAAGGACTATATCAACCTTAGAGAGGGTCTTCCCCTGACTGTTCAGACTCCCAACCACGTTCTCTTCTCGGACGCATCGGACGTAGGCTGGGGTGCGACATTAGACGGTAGGGAATGCTCGGGATTATGGAACTCGAGTCAAAGGACAATGCATTTCAACTGCAAGGAGCTACTGGCAGTACGTCTGACCTGGAAAGCTTCAGGTCTCTCCTTCAAGGCAAAGTGGTGGAGGTGAACTCGGACAACACCACGGCTTTGGCGTACATCTCCAAGCAAGGAGGGACCTACTCTCTGACATTGTACGAGATCGCAAGGGACCTCCTCACCTGGTCAAAAGGTCTAGACATTTCACTAGTAACGAGGTTCATCCAAGGCAACTTGAATGTCATGGCAGATTGTCTCAGTCGGAAGGGACAAATAATTCCAACAGAATGGACCCTCCACAAGGATGTATGCAAGAGACTTTGGGCCACCTGGGGCCAGCCAACCATAGATCTCTTCGCAACCTCGATGACCAAGAGGCTCCCAATATTTTGCTCACCAATCCCGGACCCAGCAGCAGTTCATATAGATGCCTTTCTACTAGATTGGTCACATCTAGATCTATATGCATTCCCTCCGTTCAAGATTGTCAACAAGGTACTGCAGAAGTTCGCCTCTCACGAAGGGACAAGGTTGACGCTAGTTGCTTCCCTCTGGCCCGCGAGAGAATGGCTCACCGAGGTACTTCGATGGCTAGTAGACGTTCCAGAACACTTCCCCTAAGGGTGGACCTTCTACGTCAGCCACGCGTAAAGAAGGTACACCAAGGCCTCCACGCTCTTCGTCTGACTGCCTTCAGACTATCGAAAGACTCTCGAGAGCTAGAGGCTTTTCGAAGGAGGCAACCAGAGCGATTGCTAGAGCAAGGAGAACATCCACCCTTAGAGTCTACCAATCGAAGTGGGAAATCTTCCGAAACTGGTGCAAGTCAGTATCCGTATCCTCGACCAGTACCTCTGTAACTCAAATAGCTGACTTTCTCTTATATCTGAGGAAAGAACGATCTCTTTCAGCTCCCACTATCAAGGGTTACAGAAGCATGTTGGCATCAGTCTTCCGTCACAGAGGCTTAGATCTTTCCAACAATAAAGATCTACAGGACCTCCTTAAGTCTTATGAGACCACGAAGGAGCGTCGTTTGGTTACACCTGGTTGGAATTTAGACGTGGTACTAAGATTCCTTATGTCAGACAGGTTCGAACCGCTACAATCAGCCTCCCTGAAAGATCTCACCTTTAAGACTCTTTTCCTGATATGCTTAGCCACAGCTAAAAGAGTCAGTGAGATTCATGCCTTCAGCAAGAACATCGGATTCTCATCCGAAACGGCTACATGTTCTACAACTTGGTTTTCTAGCCAAACACGAGCTGCCTTCTCGGCCTTGACCAATATCGTTCGATATTCCAAACTTATCGTATGGTTGGAAATGAACTAGAAAGAGTCTTATGTCCTGTAAGAGCTCTTAAGTTCTATTTAAAAACCTTTACGAGGCCCGTCTGAAGCTTTATGGTGTTCAGTTAAGAATCCATCTTTGCATATGTCAAAGAATGCTTTATCCTATTTTATCAGACTGTTAATACGAGAAGCTCATTCCCATCTGAATGAGGAAGACCAAGCTTTGCTGAAGGTAAGGACACACGAAGTTAGAGCTGTCGCAACTTCCGTGGCCTTTAAACAAAATAGATCTCTGCAAAGTATAATCGACGCAACCTATTGGAAAAGCAAATCAGTGTTCGCGTCTTTTTATCTGAAGAATGTCCAGTCTCTTTACGAGAACTGCTACACTCTGGGACCATTCGTAGCAACGAGTGCAGTAGTGGGTGAGGGCTCAACCACTACAATTCCCTAATTCCATAACCTTTTTAATCTTTCTCTTGAAATGTTTTATTATTGTTTTTGGGTTGTCCGGAAGGCTAAGAAGCCTTTCGCATCCTACTTGATTTGGCGGGTGGTCAAAGTCATTTCTTGAGAAGCGCCTAGATTAGAGGTTTTGATGAGGTCCTGTTGTATGGGTTGCAACCCTTGATACTTCAGATCCTAGGGGTCGCTCAGCATCCTAAGAGGATCGCGAGGCTTCGTAAGGAAGACGTACTTAAAAAGGCAGAGTAATTGTTCAAGTCGACTTCCTTACCAGGTACTTATTTATTTTATGTTTGTTATTTTGAATAACTGCTAAAATGAAATACAAAATACTTAGCTCATAATAATGTAAACATGTAATGCTGGTCTCTACCCACCCCCCTGGGTGTGAATCAGCTATATGATCACCGGCTAAGTTTAATATTGAAAAATGTTATTTTTATTAATAAAATAAATTTTTGAATATACTTACCCGGTGATCATATATTAAAGGACCCTCCCTTCCTCCCCAATAGAGACCCAGTGGACCGAGGAGAAAATTGGTTCTTTGTTTACTTGGAGTACTAAGTACCTGCTCGACAGATGGCGCTGTTGATGTACTGTACACCCCACCTGCATAGCGATCGCTGGCGTATTTTGACCGTAGGTTTTTCTGTCGAGCAACAGAGTTGCAGCTATATGATCACCGGGTAAGTATATTCAAAAATTTATTTTATTAATAAAAATAACATTTTTCCTAGCATACGGACCTGGAGCTATTTATACAAATTGGCCCGCCACCCTGTCCCCCAAGAAGTCCTGCCAGAAAGCAAAAATGATTACTCAGCCAATTGGTGTGAGTGAGTGGGGTAGCTGATCTACCCCACCCCCTACCCGCTAACTAGCGGATGGGGTAATTATCCCTCACGAAAATTGTCTTGGTTTGTCTTTCAGCTTCGTCGAAAAGTAATACCCTTATAAATATCTCCAGGTTTGTATGCTAGGAAAAATACAAATTATCTCCAAATTTGTTATATTTAGATGTTTATACAATACTGTATAGGATCATATATGAACTAGGCATTACTGTACTGTAGTTACCAACTCCCAATGCTTGCTTTCCTATGTAAGTATAAGCTTCATACTTTTATTTTAGATACTTTAGTAGACGGTAAAACTTTCTATCTAAATTAGGATAGCATCTTTGGAAATGTTAATGATAAGTATTGTCTTTCCCAGAAAGGACATAGTCATATACATTTGTTCCGTAACTGGAATACAAACCTACACTTTTTATTAGGGGTGTTACTTTCGGCAAAGCTGAAAGGACGAGCCATTTAAATTTTTGCGAGAGTTAACTACCCATTCTGCTAGTTAGTGGGGGTAGGGGGGTTAGCTTGCTACTGTTCCCGCTCACACACCTGTGATTTAGCTCGCTTTGCTTTTGGGTCGGATGGTGAACGGTTGTAGCTGTTCTTCATCCTCACCAAGTTTTTTTAGACTGCCATTAATGCTATTTGTTTGTGCTTTCTCTTTATTAAGGTGTGTATGTGTTGACTTCTGCCGACCATGCGTACCTGTCCTGGACTTGAAGGTCGGCCCTCCGGTACCTTCATGTCGGCCATGGACACAGATCATCACACCCTTTGTCCCGCCTGCAGAGGTCAACGGTGTGATAATGAAAACAAGTGTAGTGAGTGTCGGGAGTGGTCTGCTTCTCAATGGGAAAGGTTTATCGGCGGCAGAAAAAGAAGTCAAAGCGGGATATTTCTCCTTTGAAGATTTCTTCGAAAGGAAAAAACCCAAGGCTTCTTTCGCTTCCCAACCTTTCCCTGAAGCTCCTACTTAATCGTCCTCTTCCGAGAGACCGTTGAGTAGTAACGTAGGCCCTTTAATTGATGGTCAAATCCGGTCTTCGAGAGATGGTGGTGCTTCCCCTAGCGAAGCAGCCCCACCTCTCTCCCTGGGTGAGGTTGTGTGTATTTCTCCTTTTGTACAGGTGTGGTCGTCCTTGGGGCTTTTGGGTCCGCCCTCCTAGGACTCTTTACTGCAGCTCATCATCCGTGGTGCTAGTGTTCAGCCTTTGTCGACTTCGAAGGTGGATTCTCTCATATGTCAACGTAGTGGTGTCTGAGGTGTCTTCTGTTGCTGCTGCCGAAGCACCTGCCTCTGCAGACTCTTCAGCTGTTGCTGCCGACTACACTTCCCCGTTTCTGATCATCCTTCGAGGGGGAACCAAAGTCTTTCGTCTATCTCTCTTGCGAGTGTATCTCCTCAGAGTTCACTCATAGAGACTCTTCTGTGGAAGTTTGTTGCTTCTAAAAGTCATTAATCTCGCAGAGCCCACCCTCCACTTCACCTTAGAGGTCGCCCTTTGTCATCAGTGAAAAGGTGCCTCTTTGGTTCCTCAGCCTCATCTTCGCAATCTTCCCCCGCAGAGGAGCCTCCTCTTGTGTCGTTTTCTGGCCCTCGACCTTCGCCCGTTCCTGGACCTTCTCCTGACGACGCTGCCACTAGTTCTCGGACTTCGGCCTTGGACTCTTCTGATCCCCCATGGAGGATGTTCGCCCTTCCGAAGTGCACACATCTGTTCCTACATATCGCCAACCTTCTGACCTGCCTTCTCCGTTCCTGTCTTGTGATGTTTCAAAACATCACTTGCTCTCGAGAACGCGCCTTCCTTCACAGCGTTCCAGACCTTTGGCTGGAGGCCAGCATTCTCCATTGCACCAGTGCTCATTAGTACACCAGTGCTCACCAACATCTCGTCAGCGCCCTCCAATACCCCAGCGATCTCCTGATCGCTGGTGCTCTCCAGCACGTTCTCGCCGTTCGAAGCACCAGCATTTGCCGGCTCACCAGAGCTCGCTAGCTTATCTACAATCGCCAGCACACCTGTCCTCACCAGCGTAACAGCTCTCTCCTGCGCTCCAGCGCTTTCCTGCGCATCTACACTTTCCTACTCGTCAGCGCTCTCCAGCTCGCAAATGCTTTCCTGCTCATCAGCGCTCTCCTGCCCACCAGTGCTCGCCTACGCACCCACGCTCGCTTGTGCACTTGCGCCTGCCTGCGCACAAGCATTCTCCGGCTCGCCATCACTCGCCTGCGCTCCTTCGCTCACCTACGCACCAGTATTCGCCTGCTCACCAGTGGTCTCCTGCGCAGCACTTTTCTGCTTGCCACTATTCTCCTGCGCACAAGCGCTTTCTCAGCCCGCCAGCACTCGACAACGCGCCAGCGGTCGCCGAGACGCCAGCATTCTCTTGCTCACTTGCGCAAGAGTCAAAAGAGCAAAAGGGCAAACTTTTTGACAGGTCACCATTGCCCCATTCCCCTCCCCGCAAACACATTACAGCATGCCCGCCAGGAAAAGGAGGAAGAGGCTCCACAGAAGGGTTCAAGATTCGAAAGATTCCATCTTCGAAGGCAGAACCACCACATCAACTACAGGGATCCTCACAGGAATCCATTGATCCCATTTTCTTCAGGAGCTCTCTCTGACAGTGCTACCGTCAGAAGACAGCCTTTGTTCATTGCCATGGTCCGAGCAGTTGTGCAAGCCTTCGGGCCTGCTTTATCATAATGCTCTTCGGAGACCTCACAACATCCGACGGGACCAGCAGATCTCCTGCAAAGAACCTTAACTTTTCCCTTGAAGAGAAAAAGAGGAGTCTCAGACACATTAACATCCCCTAGGGGGAAACTGATTCGTCTTAGGCCTTTGAGGGCTGTCCCTCCTGACTCGCCCTCCAGACGCTCTCTTGTCTCACCTCTGTTGAGGGAGTCTCATGAGGTTAAAATTTCCTCTCTCACATACGGAGGAAAATTCTCCTTACACACAGAGTTCTCAACCACCGACAGAAGTCAGGAAGGACAACTCCATCCGGCCTTCGATGCTGTAGTCATTTCTCCTTTCTTGGAAGGAATCAAAGGACTCAAAGACACTTCTAAAGTCCTCTTCAAGGACCTCCAGGGCTTCAGGAACTACCAGTCACTCTACGAATGTTCACGACCCACCCTGAGAAAGGCTCTCTGTGGTGGAAGAAGGAGACTTCACTGCCAGTCCCATTTCAAAGGGGAAGCATAAAGAGTCAGAACATACTTTCTGGCAAGTCCTAACTCTCATCAGGGTACTCAACGGGTTTACCAACCTGGAAATACCCCCACGAGAGGGCAAAGACACGGTCTTAGATCGTGTCTTTGGAACAGAACTCAGAAGCCCTCTAAGACCAGTACAGCCTTGCCCTGGTCTCAAGGGCTGGGTATTTTGAAATTTTGAATGAGCCTCGTCCAGTTCTTTCACTCCACCACTCTGTGGAAGAACTCACCTAAGGGAGTCTCTCTTGAAAGGCTCTCCAACCGTCAGGTCACTTTCTCGGCAGCTGAGAACCTCAACCAGGAAAATGTCACAAAGTATGCCATGCAGGCTACAGTACTTCGTGGCTTGATCTTTGGTTGGAGACCCTGGGAGATCTGGTGCGAAGCAGGGATTTTTCCAAGGAAAGCTATGGAAACTTTCCTTCTCTCAGGCACTCGCACCATCGAGTTTCTCGCCCATCAAGTAGTGAACTTATGAGCGAACACCATCCTTAAACGTCGGGATGCTGTGTCTGAGAAAGTCCATCAGCAGGTTCTGAATGCTGAGATCACTAGGCTCAGGAATGCCTCTCTTTTTGAGCCAAAAGACATGGAACAAACTGCTGAGAGTTGACGAAGTCTCACCAGGATTCCGTCCTCAATATGGCTTTGACATCCAAGCCCTATAAACCACCAGTTCCTCAGCAGTCCTGTCCAGCTAAAACCTTGGCGAACAAGACAGCAGCAAAGACAGTGGTGTCTAAGAAGCCCTTTCCGACCAAGGACTGGAAGGGCACTAAGTCCTCCAGGGGAGGAAAATTTCCTAGAAGAAGCGGCCGAGGCCGCATACGCTAGGATAGGCATTCACCCTAACCCTGGACAGTCTCCGTGATTCGTTCAGAGTCGTGTCTCATTCACATATCTCCCTCCACTGATCAGGAATCCAGAGTCAATAGACTCCTTTGCGATGGGATTAGCAAAGGGGCTAACCTTCCGGATAGAAGTCCAAACCCTGTTGAAGAAGGGCACTCTCCAAGAGGTCCTTGACGAGTCCCCAGGCTTCTTCAGTCAGCTCTTTCTTGTGGAAAAGGCGGCTGAAGGCTGGAGACCAGTCATCGACCTCTCAGCTCTGAAAAAGTTTGTCAAGCGGTAAGACCACTGGACTTCATGTGAACACTGGACCTAAAGGACGCGTAGTTCCAGATCCCAATCCATCCGTTTTCAAGGAAGTACTCAAGATTCAGCCTAGACAACAGAAAATACCAGTTTAAGGTGCTGTGCTTTGGTCCTTCTACAGCGCCTAAAGTCTTCACCAGAGTGTTCGCCCTAGTGTCATCTTGGGCACACATGATTGGCATCCGTCTCCTCCATTATCTGGACGACTGGCTAATCCTAGCGGACTTGTCAACCCTTCATCAACATCGAGACAAATTTCTGAGGTTTTGCCAAGATCTTGGGATCATGGTAAACCTCGAGAAGTTCTCCCTGCTTCCTATGCAGAGTCTGATAAACCTAGGCATGATATTAGACAGACACCAATATCCACAAAGCCTTCCCATCAGACGACAGGATAATGAGGCTGAGAAAGGTCGCAAGACCCTTTCGCAGACGAGAGGAATTTCCAGCCCAGACGTTGCTACGTTTTCTCGGGCACCTTTTCATCTCTGGCCCGTCTAGTTCCCTACGGTCGCCTCAGGATTCTATCTCTCCAGTGGCGAATCAAGTCCAGGCGGAATCAGGCTTTCAACTTCCCGGACATCCCGGACATCCTGATCCCCATGGGATCAGTGGAACAGATGGACCTCAAATGGTGGGTGTCAGACGAGAATCTACAAAAGGGAATCTATCTTCTCGTCCTCCCCCCAGATTTGATGCTGTTCTCAGACACTTAAAAAAAAAGGGTGGGGTGGCCCACGTGCTGCACCACACGATCTCAGGCCTCTGGGTAGAGTCAGAGCAGTACCTCCACATAAATCTCTTAGTTGGAAGTTAGACCTCCCCCTCAGAACATGGTTCGAGTTCTCCGGTCTCTAAAGAGACCTCGCTACGAACCACTACACCAGGCAAAAGATTGTCATCTGGCTTGGAAGACAGTGTTCCTACTTGCTTTAACCTTGGCCCAATGGGTTAGTAAACTTCATTGTCTCTCATACGACATCGCCCATTCAAGGGGAGGGGAAGAGGTAACGTTCAGCTTCATCCCTGAGTTTGTTGCCAAGACTCGGAATCCAGGGGTGATAGATACTCGATCCCCATGGGATCAGTGGAACAGATGGACCTCAAATGGGTTAGTAAACTTCATGGTCTCTCATACGACATTGCCCATTCAAGGGGAGGGGAAGAGGTAACGTTCAGCTTCATCCCTGAATTTGTTGCTAAGACTCAGAATCCAGGGGTGATAGATACTCGATTCAACCCTTACCAGAAAACGAGTCGCCTCTTTGTAACTGACGATCTAAATCATCTGTTACTGTGCCCAGTAAGGAGTTTGAAGAGAACAGCAACAGCTCTCCCCCGGGTGCCTTTGCTTGTCGTCAGCACCGGGAGAGACAAGAGGAGGATCACCAAAAACACCATCTCTGCATGGATTCATAGTCATCAATTATGCTCTGAATTCAGATACTCCTCCAACACGTCAACCCAGAACTGACAATGTTGGGCATAGCTACGTCCCTGGCTTTCAAGAGAGATTACTCTGTGACGCAGGTTCTACAAGCAAGGGTGTGAAAGCGCCAGATGACTTTCACAGCCCATTACCTGCAAGATGTGACCCACAGGAACTCGATACGTTCTCTATTGGTCCTGTGGTGGCTGCACAACAACTGGTTGAATACCTCAAGCTCTTTATTGTACAAGTAGCAGAAGGTTGAGGGCACTGTTACCCGTTTTCAGGATGTCAGGATGCCAGAAAACCTCTAATCAATCAATCAATTACCCAGTTTTAGTCTGCGTGAATTAAAATAATAACTGGTTCTTTTTCTTTTCTTCATCCTCTCCTCTCTTGGGGAAAGCAGCAGTATGGGTTCTCTGCACGAGCTGACCTCACCCACTGCAGGTAAACCATGCTCCCTTGTGTACCTAGTATTGTGTCAATACTGTTGCGTTCCCATACCCTGGTGAGGTGTTGTTGGAAAAGTCTTGGTTACCACAGTTACTTCTTACAAAGACTCATAATAACTTTTACCTTGACAGTCACACTGCTTATCTCAACACACGGCTTGCATAGGCAGCAGACCATGCGTAGCAAGGTTTAGTGAGGTGCAGGGACTCCTTGTTTTTGGTACTGACCTACTCAAAAAAAGGAGTCCCTGGGTAAAGCCAAAAAGCCAGATTGGCAGGGACGTCCACCCTCCTAATGGGTGAGTCACTCCTAATAAATAGTGTAGGTTTGTATTTCAGTTATGGAACAAAAGACAAATTCGGAGATGATTTATATTTTTCGTAACGATACAAACCTTTAGCTATTTATACAAACTTACCCTCCGACCCAGTCCCCCTTTTAGTCCTACCTCTTAGCAAAGTGAAGCACAATCACAGGTGTGTGTGAAGGAGGTAGCTAACTACCCCCTACCCTCCACTAACCAGCGGAATGGGTAGTTAACCCTCGCTAAATTTAATGGTATGTCCTTTCAATTTTGCCGAAAGTAATACCCCTATTAAATAGCTAAAGGTTTGTTTTTAAATATTAAACTTAGCCGGTGAATATATAATAGCTGACGTCTCCGACGGCTCGACAGATTCCTAAAACTCGCGAGCGATCGCCATGAAGGTTGCGGGTGTGCCCACCAGCGCCGACTATCGGCCAGATACCGCATATACTTGTAAACAGCTCCAGTTCTTCTCTGTCGGTCTTGTCGACAAGTTGGTTCCACTCGCTTTATGACCTCGAGTTTTCTACCGAATTGGTGAAGTACTTGGTTTTGGTTTTATTGCTTTCGCCGTGTTGGATTATTCAATACTATCTTCAAAAGAAATGCTTTTGAAAGGAGAGGAAAAGGGTTTTGCCCTTGCTCTTTTTTTTTTTTTATCTCTGGTTTTTCCATTGAGTAAAGATGGCCGACCCTTCCCTCAGTGTACAGAAGTGTGTTTAAGGCTTTTAGTAATTATTTTATCACGTTATAAATTATTGTTGATATTTATAGATTTTCCTCTATATATTTTATATCTCACCCGCCTTTATTAGGCCTCTTCGATTAGCTTTCCATTTATACTAAACATCAAGATAAATTTTATGTTTTGTTTATATGCGGCCGTTACCTATTCCTTGTAGGCGGTCCTAACTTGGAAAACGAAGTTAAACAACGTTGAGCCCATTCAACTTTTATTTTTGTTAAGTTTAAATCAATTGCTCTGTAAGAGTTATGAAATGAATATTTTTTTTAGAAAATATTTTAAGAAATATATTCTTTGAATAGTCTTCGTGCTGTTTTTTTCAAAGATGAACTAACGTTTGGTTTTTTTATGCAACGCAGTTTGCGCTCTATCGTTACGATAGAGAAAGAGAGAATCACGTTTTCACTTTGCAGAAAGAGTAAATCGATTTTGACGTTTTGTTCATTCTTCTTTCAAACTGAAGTGTTTTAGATACTAATTTAAAGGAACTTGTTAATTTTCAATTTCTTAGTCCTTTCAGTTTTTTCCTTTGGTCAAATTACCTGTTTATTGACGAAGGGTGAGTGGGCAATTCTCTTGTGTGTGACAAGAGAGAGAGAGAAAGAGAGAACGATCCGATCTTTATTCTCGTCCCAAGTCTCTGTACAAGGAGTTTGGGAGCGAGTAACGTTGTTCTCGATTCAGTTTTTTACTCTCGTCCCAAGTCTCTGTACGGGGAGAGAGAATAAAACGTTTTTAGTTTTTATTCTCGTCCCAAGGCACTGTACGGTGAGAGATTGAAAACGTAGTCTTTAGTGAACTAGTGTTTAGTCTCCTCCCCAGTCACTGATCCTTTTTAACTTTATATATTTCCGTTTTATTCGATATATATGTTTACTGATTTTTGCATGTGTGTTTCATTTTGTACTAATGTGCTTACATTATACGACTCATTTCGCAATTATAACCTTTTGATGTAAGGGAGAATTGCGTGTTTCAGGTAGAACTCAGTTTTATTCATGCCTAATGTGAAATTATTGAAAAATACGATATCAGTGAAGTAAGTGCAAAAAACATGTTCTGTGTTGCGGAGGGTTCGTTTGTTCGTGCTTGTCGCTCCCCTAGTCCGAGACCTCTTTCAGGCTCCCCTGCACCAGGGAGAAGTAATGTCGTAGGACTTAAGGGGACGAGAGGCTTTAACCAACGTACAGACGTTCCCTCTTTGGTATCGGACGTTTCTCGTCAAGATCGCCCTTACCATAAGATGGGTGAGACTGTGTTCTCCTCGTCATCCGAAGACTTTTCGCAAAAGAAACCTTGGCGCAAGGTTTCTAGACCCTTGAAGCGAAAGTCAGTCCCTTCAGGACAGGTCCAGCGTCCTGGCTGTGGCCATTGGGACAGCTCTGACCCTTTGCAGTCGTCGGAAGACTGTTTCGCCTTTTAAACGCAAGCGTAACACGGGGTCCGAGGGTCGCGGTAAAGACAATGTTTTGCCAACACAGACGTTACCGTCGTCTCGGCCCGTTCCGACTCCCGTTGATCCTAAATGGGTTGTCCTGCAGGACATGCAGACTAAGCTTGCCTCCCTTATGGAGAAGTTGACGTTAGTGCTGACGTTTCTTGTACTTTGAAACGTAATGTCAGTAGTTTTTCACGTCGGTCACGTGACATGGATCCTCCCTCGCTGCAGTCTCGTGTTGACTTTCAGCCGCTGCCGCAGTCTCGTGTTGACGTTCAGCCGCTGCCGCAGTCTCGTGTTGACGTTCAGCCGCTGCCGCCGCAGCCCCTACCGGACGTTCGCCGACCGGCTCAGTTGCCTCGATTTGACGTTGAGCGTCAATCACCGCAGTCGAAGGTTGTTTTGCCTGCTCAGTCTATGCAGTCAAGGCAGTTCCGACGTGACGTCGAGCGTCAATCAACTTCAGTTGTTGTTGTTGGTCAGTCACAAGGATTTCAGTCCTTTCAGCAGCGGCGTGACGTCGCTTCCTCTACTGCTACTGCTGCTCCTTTGCTTGTTGACATTGCCTGTCAAGCGTTGCCGCCGCGGCAGGTCTCTCCTTTTCATGAGACTCGGCAATTGTCGGACGAGGTTCCTTCAGATGAGGAAGTTGCTGATCCTCCTCCTACTGATATTCCTTTGGGGACTTTGTCAGACGGAGAGGAGCCTAAAGCTGCTCAGCCCTCTATGGACTTTAAAAAAATCATGCTGATTTTTAAGGATCTTTGTCCGGACCATTTTGTAACTGCTGCTCCTCGTTCGCCTTCGTCAGAGTTTACGCTAGGCCTAGCTACTTCGAAGCCGTTGTTTTCTAAGCTAGTGCTCTCTCGCTCTTCTAAGAGAGCTTTACGTTTGCTAGGCGACTGGTTGATCACCAGGAGGATTTTGGGGGAGACAGCCTTTGCTTTCCCTCCTTTTAAACTGGCTTATAGAGCGAGCGTCTGGTATGACACGGGAGAAGTTCTCGGCTTGGGAGTTCCTGCCTCTGCCCAGGGAGACTTCTCAAGCCTCATAGACTCTCCCCGTCGCCTGGCCATGAGACGCTCCAAGATTTTATGGTCGGCTTCAGAGCTAAACCATCTCCTGTTAGGAGTTTTTCGAGCGTTTGAAGTTTTTATTTGTTGGATTGGTCCCTGGGAGCCTTAAGTAGTCAATGTATTGCTGTACAATTATGTCATGCATGAACAAGGCTATCAGGGATGGCTCCTATGATCTGACAGCCACGTTCTCTGCAGGAACAAGGCTATCAGGGATGGCTCCAATGATCTGGCAGCCACGTTCACTGCAGGAGTACTTAAGATGTAAGTGCGTTCAATGTGTTCATTGTCAAGACAAAGTTCACGATGAAGACTACCAATTCTGTCTTGGCAGCAGTAAGGGAAGGCGACTGGATGGTCTCTCTCGACCTTCAGGATGCATACTTCCACATCCCGATTCATCCAAACTTTCAACAACATCTGAGGTTTGTGGACGGGAAAGTAATGTACCAATGTCGAGCACTGTACTTCGGCCTCATTCCTGCTCCTCTTGTTTTTACAAGGCCCTTGCAAAATGTAGCAAGCTTTCTACATTTTTTGAGGATTCAGAGCCTCCCTTTATTTTGACGACTGGCTAATCAGGGCGTCGTCATTATATCGCTGTCTGGAGAGCCTCTAATGGACATTAGACCTAACCAAGGAGCTAGGTCTCATAGTGAACGTAGAGAAGTCGTAACTTACAGTACCCCATCCCAGACTATTCTTTATTTGGGAATGGAGATCCAGTGTCTGATTTTTCGGGCCTTTACGTCTCCCACAAGAATGGAACAAGCTCTGTTAAAAGTCCTTCACTTGCAAGAGAAAAACAGTTGCTCTGTAAGAGTTTGAACTAGCCTCGTGGGAACTCTTTCATCGCTGGAGTAGTTTATCTCTCTGGGGAGACTCAACCTATGCCCTCTCCAATTTCACCTAAACCATTGGAACAAGGAGAAGGGCTTAGAGAGTGTCTCTTTCCCAATCTCCAACTCAGTCTAGACATATCTGACTTGGTGGGACAGCAACATCAGACTTCGAGGAGGTCTTTCTCTTGCGATCAAGAACCCAAACCATGTGTTGTATTCAGATGCATCGGATTTGGGTTAGGGAGCTCCACTGGACAGTCTGGAATGCTCATATCTTTGATCCACGGATCAGAAGGAACTCCATTTAAGGCAAGTAACATCTCTCCTTTGGCAAGATTTGTGCAAGAAAAAATGAATGTCTTGACGGACGGCCTCAGCAGAAGAGGACAAGTCATCTCCATGGAGTGGACGTTGCATAAGACTGTGTGCGAGAAGCTATGGATGACATGGGGTCAACCCACCATAGATCTTTTTGCGACTTCTCTGACAAAGAGGCTCTCGACTTAATGCTTTCCAGTTCCAGATCCAGAGGCAGCCCACATAGACGCTTTCCTGCTGGACTGGTCTCACCTGGATGTTTATGCCTTTCCACCTTTCAAGATCCTAAACAAGGTGCTGCAGAAGTTCACCTCTCACGAAGGGACCAGGTTGACATTGGTTGCTCCACTCTGGCCCGCGAGAGAGTGGTTCACAGAGGTACTTCAATGGCTGGTAGACGTTCCAAGGAGTCTGCCTTTAAGGATGGATCTATTACGGCAGCCCCTTGTAAGGAGTCTTCATCAAAGCCTCCCCGCGCTTCGTCTGACTGCCTTCAGACTATCGAAAGACTCGCAAGAGCTCGAGGATTTTCGAAGGAGGCAGCCAGAGCGATTGCGAGGGCTAGGAGAGCATCTACCATCAAGGTCTACCAGTCGAAGTGGGAGGTCTTTAGAGACTGGTGCAAGTCATCATCCATTTCCTCTTCCAGTACCTCTGTAGCCCAAATTGCAGACTTTCTCCTGCATCTGAGAAATGTTCGCTCCCTCTCTGCTCCCACTATTAAGGGCTACAGGAGCATGTTGGCTTTTGTGTTCAGACATAGAGGCTTAGATCTGTCCATAATAAAGATCTCCAAGATCTCCTTAAGTCCTTCGAGACCTCTAAGGAGCGTCGTATGGCAACTCCTGGGTGGAACTTAGATGTGGTCCTAAGGTTCCTAATGTCCGACAGGTTTGAGCCATTACATTCAGCCTCCCTGAAGGATCTCACCCTCAAGACGCTTTTTTTGGTGTGCTTGGCTTCGGCTAAAAGGGTCAGTGAGATCCATGCCTTTAGTAAAAACATCGGCTTCTCTACAGATAAAGCCACATGTTCGCTTCAGCTTGGTTTCTTGGCCAAAAAATGAACTGCCTTCTCGTCCTTGGCCTAAATCTTTTGATATACCTTGCCTATCAGAGATCGTAGGCAACGAGGTTGAAAGAGTACTGTGTCCAGTTAGAGCTCTTAAGTTCTATTTAGCTCGTACCAGATCCTTACGAGGTGGATCTGAGGCCTTATGGTGCTCCGTTAAGAAGCCCTCATTGCCTATGTCTAAAAATGCTTTATCGTATTTTATTAGATTTTTAATCCGAGAGGCTCATTCTCACTTAAGTGAAAAAGATCGTTGTTTACTTAAGGTCAAGACGCACGAAGTAAGAGCGATAGCTACTTCCGTGGCTTTTAAGCAAAACAGATCTCTGCGAAGTATTATGGACGCGACCTTTTGGAAAGCAAGTCGGTGTTCGCTTCATTTTACTTAAAAGACGTCTAGACTCTTTGTGAGGACTGCTACACACTGGGTCCATTCGTTGCAGCGAGTGCAGTAGTGGGTGAGGGTTCTACCACTACATTCCCTTAATCCCAATATCCTTTTAATCTTCTCTTGAAATGTTTTTAATCTTGTCTTGGGTTGTACGGAAGGCTGAGAAGTCTTTCGCAACCTTTTTGATTTGGCGGGTGGTCAAATGTCGTTTCTTGAGAGCGCCCAGATTAAGAGTTTTGATGAGGTCCTGTTGTATGGGTGGTCGCCCTGGATATAACAGCTCCTGGGAGTCTTTCAGCATCCTGAGAGGATGGCTGGGCTTCGTGAGGAAAGCGGACTAATAAGGCAGAGTTATCGTCAGAGTCAGCTTCCTTACCAGGTACCTATATTTAATTGGGTTTTGTTATGATATAATTGTCAAAAACTCTAAGCATATACGCCTTTATTGTATTAATACTGGTCTCTACCCACCACCATGGGTGTGAATCAGCTATTATATATTCACCGGCTAAGTTTAATATTTAAAAATGATATTTTGATTATAAAATAAATTTTTGAATATACTTACCCGGTGAATATATAAATTAAAGGCCCTCCCTTCCTCCCCGATAGAGACCTAGGGGACTGAGAAGAACTGGAGCTGTTTACAAGTATATGCGGTATCTGGCCGATAGTCGGCGCTGGTGGGCACACCCGCAACCTTCATGGCGATCGCTCGCGAGTTTTTGGAATCTGTCGAGCCGTCGGAGACGTCAGCTATTATATATTCACCGGGTAAGTATATTCAAAAATTTATTTTATAATCAAAATATCATATTGTTAGGAAAATACAAATTATCTCCGAATTTGTTATATCGGCTGGTTTTAGCTTCGCTGAGATAAATACTCCATAGTAAAGAGATCCAGGTTTGTATTGCTAGGAAAAATACAAATAGTTTCTAAATTTGTTTTGTAGTCTTACATTTTCATTAGCTGTTTGTATCTGCTATACAATATATTCATCAAGAATAAGTGTTTGTTAGAAATTGACATACTGTACAGTAGAGTAACTCATTGAATTTGTAATAATCATTGCTAGTCCATTTAATTTTTAATACATTTGATTTGACTTCTTTGGCACCTTATAATGACTGGTACTTGAATTGTAATATTTCATATAACTGTTTTGCAGTTACGCAAGTTATATCCAACAGCTGAATTCCCACCAAAAAGACTGAGAAATACAACTTCCAAAGTCTTAGAAACACGCCGAGCCGGTTTGGAGCTGTGGCTGCACTCAGCATTGCTTCTTCAACCATCACCTCCTGCCCTTTTATCATTCTTGCAGGTTTCCAATTATCAGCCACCCCATCAAGAGTAAGTGAGCCTTTTTTTTTCTTCGTCCTTTTATATGTATGTGTGTACTGCATTCCTCTTCCTCATTCTTTATCGTCGTATGTTAATTTGTTTTTGCTGAAAAATTTCAAATGTATTATTTTCCATGTTACAGTGTTTTTGTTTTGTAGCTGTTGAGTCTGTTTTCTGTTCTATTTAGCTTATGTATCTTATTTGTTCTGGCACCAAATACAAACCTTTCAACTCTTTACTACATAGATATGTTTCGGTGATAGCTGAAATTACCTGTACAACTTTTAGTGATGTGTAACTAAATTTGGACCCCCCCACACTTGCACTAGCCAAAACAAGCCACTTATATATTGGCTCGGAAAAGAGCAGACATCTTTCTACCCCGCTTATTTGTTTTTCAACCTTATCAGCTGGCCTAAAACAATGTCTTTCCCTTCTCTTGTATGTAAGAGTATTTTTCTATTTTGACATAAAATGCAGGTTTGTCCAGGCTGGGAAAGTCACCGTTGTGACGCCTTCATGTCTGCATTGGAGACGGATCCCCATTCCTTTGTCCTGCGTGTAGGGGTTACAGTTGTACGCAGGAGTCTGTTTGTAATGTGACCTCCCTCCCAGTGGCAGCAATTTAGCTGACGGTGGAAGAAGAATTCTTCTCCTTTGGGGTCATCCTCAAAGTCGAAGAAATCTTACCAACTAAATCCTGTCACTCTGACTCTGCCTAATTGGTCTCTTCTGGAGACCGCTTGGCCGTGAGTTGAGATGCCTTGACTCCAATCTATGTGCCTGAAGTCTGTTGCCTCCCCTGGAGAGGCAACGCAGAGTTCAACTGTAGGGGACGCTCTTTATACTAATGCAGTACGTCCGTTGTGGCCCTCCTCAGGAGTTCTATGTTCCCCTTATAAGGAACGGCTTCTTGAGGTCCTTCATTGAGGGACACGTGATGACTACATAGCTGCCTCACCCAAGGGGGTTTACTGTCCTTCTCCCTGACGCTCCGGCAGTTTAGTACCAAGAAGAATCTTTTGGGTCTTTCGCCGGATTGCCCTCAGCACCTGCGCTTGTTCGTTCTGCTTTGGTGGACGGACGGGAGGGCCTGCAGATGGAGAGCCTTTGGAGTCTCCCGTCAGTGGATCCCTTCACAGGAAAGCCTCCAGGTGTCGAACAACCTTTCCGTTCGCGGGACGGGCGTTCTTCACCAGCTGTTGTGGGATCGCTTTCCCATTCGCACAATGTCCCTTCCACTTCGGCAACAGGTGTTGTTTGTCCTTTCTACCCATGGGAGAGGCGTTATTCACATGAGTGGTTGCTTTTTAGAGGCTCTAGGAAACGAGCACGTGATTCGTCAGTACCTCATTCCAGCTCTTCAAAGTGTAGCTTATCGGAGCTAGACAATAGGGGATCAGGCGGCTGTTCACAGCTCCCGATCCCTGGCAGCATGTCCTTAGGACACATCAAGAGTGCTCGCTGCTTTGCAAGACCAAGTTCCACCTTTGGGCCTAGGATTCTACTTCTCGCAAAGTAGAACTTGCTGTCTTGCCTACTCGTCAGATCACAGCACAACCTTCTATTTCTGAACACGCGCGTACAACCTTGCATGCAAGAGAAGACGAGTACAGTACATATTCTCCCCTAGGGCAGAGGAGGAGTATGTCAGATTTTCTCCCTTCTCTTGGGGTGAGAGCATCCAAGGAACTCTGCAAGCTGTCCCCTCTGACTGCAGGTGGGTACCATTGTTCCTTATGTAACCTGATACATGTAATAGGTATTTGTTATAATCCCGATCTCCCAGCAAGGTAGGAATGTGGCAACATTTAGGTAAGTGAGGAGCTTAGCTCCAAGATACATCCTACCTGGTCGAATCACAATGCTTAGTTCTCATGCCTTTGCACTAATTGCTCAGACCGATATCTCTTAATAAGAGATAGCGAGATGATAGGGTGCGCTCTTCCACAGCTCGTGCAAAGCACAAGAGTTGCATCCCAGGTCAGTGACCTGCCAGTTGATTTTTTACTTCCACCCACCTAAACGTGAATTTCCATAGTACAGAGCTGAAAGCTTTGTTTATTCCTATGCGGAGACAAACTTGTGAGTCATTTATATGGGATACTTCTAGTTTCGTTTTCTGTGACCAGGCAATTGAAAAAAATTGGTTTGATTAAGTCATGCGTCATGCTTCATTGCAAGGCAACTGCTGCGCATGATGCATAACCCTTGTTCAAAGTGCTTCCCCACAATTCTTTTGGTCGGTAAGAAGGTCAAACGTGCCTTCTTCCTCTCTGTGATCAGACATCTGCATCACCCTCATCATACCCTTATAGTGCTTGTGTCTTTGATCTTCATTGTCACTTGCATGGTATCCTTATTTGAAAGATTTCAAGTGTGTGCCTTACGATGATTACGTCAAATAGCATGCATTCCTGCCCTAGCTAAGATGGTCGCACCTGTGGTACATTTATGAGCAGGGTAGAAGTAGATCCACACCCGGTTTTTCCTTCATGTAGGTGTAAAAGATGTTCTGTGGAATCACCATTTGAGTACTGTAGGGAGAGGTCGTACTTCCAATAGGAGAGATATCGTTCGTGCCACAAGACACGCTCTGAGAGAGATCTTTCCCCTTCTTCGTCTTCTGTCAGCATTGAAAAGAAGCGTAAGATTGATACCGTACTGCAGCGAACGTTATCCCCCTTCTAGGTCCTTTGTGTCAGGAGCCCGCTGAGACTTCAGTCACGGATGACGAATGCCATAATTTTGTTAACATTTTATCACCCATTGTTAATAATATTCAATATAAGCTCGAACCAGTTCTTATTGCGGATGCCCTGGCTAAGGCTGCTGTGCTCCCTTAGCCGGATCTTTTGTTGTCCCATCTGTCCCTGATTATTCTGTAATGTCTAGATCTCCCCCCCACAAGTGCGTTGAGTGGAGATTTATATACTGTACTGTATTTCAAAATATATGGATAAGATGTTTCCCTCTTTAGAGGTGTCTCCTATCAGAGCAGTGAAATTTTCTCCGAGTTCCCTTCGGAAGCCAAGAATAAAGCATGTCATTTTCCCCCCTACTGAGGCAGTCTTACTGAAAGACCCTTATTACCAGTCTTTAGCTCGAAATAACAAGCAAGGCATGCCTCTTACGCCTAGGAGTACTCGGCAGAGGTCTCCTCAGAAGAGTCCCTGAGATGCATCAGTAGACTGTCATCTCTCTGTTATGTGGGCTTTGGCTGTCCCTCCCCCCCCCCCAAGAAAACTCGGTAATGTCTACATGTTTTAAACAAGTTTCTCCTTCTAAGCCTAATAACGCTGTAAAGTCGAATACAGTATAACAAATCCTGCATTATCCAGAATTTCAGCTATTAATAATTCAGTTAAGCCGACCTTTTCTGCATCATAATCCAACTCCTCCGTATCTTGAGCAGGCTGACAGATCTAAGCAAGTTGTCACCCCCTAAACACCATGAAGTCACTAAACGCGCCGCTATTTTGTATTTTGACAGTAATCCTCCGCATCATAATGATGCTCGAGTTAATGTTACTACTGTATACGCCCTTCGTTTTCCAGAGGACATGGTAGATCATCTCCACATTACAGTTCTTTAAAGTTCCTCTGGAGTTTTGTAAACTTTCGGCTAGGAATCAGTATGATAAAACCTTGACTTATGCTAATAACCTGTGTCTTACGCTGATGACATTAATTGTCAGGATAGACCACACATTAGTGCTCAATCTGATGCTCATGAGGATAATGATACATGTTCTACAGAACGTCATTCTATTTCAAATAATTCTTTGCAGGTACAGAGTGTAGATAACGGGCATGGAAAATTTCGCCCCTTCCCAAAAATTACTCTCCCATCTGAAACAGATGAAGGAAATAATGGTAGACAACGTAGACGTATTCCTTGCAGTGAAAAATTAGCCAAAACAAATTTGGTCATTGAATATAATCAGAATGAAATTAATGCTAGGGCGTTCCCCGCAGGCGACGCGTTGGGACGTCGCCTGATCCCAACGAAAAATCGGCAAGGGCTACCCATTAATGGGCAGGCTGGGTTAAAGAGGCAAGCTCACAGGAAAATATCTGAGGAGAGGGTGAGAGTAGCAACTCTGAATGTGGGGACTATGACCGGAAAAGGGCGAGAGCTGGTTGACCTCATGGAGAGAAGGAAGATTGGAGTGCTGTGTATGTAGGAGACCAGGTGGAAGAGAAATAACGCAAGAGAACTAGGCGAAGGTTGTAAATTATATTACAGTGGAGCAAATATGGAAGGAAGAAATGGAGTAGGAATAATATTATCGAAAGAGTTGAAGGAAAGTTTGATTGGGGTGAATAGGAAAAATGACAGAATTATGAGTTTAAAGGCATTCTAGATGACGAGTTTTGATAACTTCGTCTTCCCCACCGTCATCCCTACATTAAGAGGTCGGTTGCCTGATGCGCCCTCTCCAATGCCTTCTATCAAAGGTATCCTCTTCCACCAAACCTCTTCTCTCCATATCATCCTTCACCTCATCTTGCCATCTAATTCTCTGCCTCTCTTGATCTTCTCCCCCTAAGAGGTTCCTCTCAAGCCCTCCTCACTCCCTTTCTACCATCCATCCTCAACACATGCCCACATAATCTCAGTAGTGACACTCTTATCATATCTTTAATCTTTACTACACCTGCCATTCTTCTTATTTCATAATTTTTTAATCTTTCAAGCAGTGATATTCAAGTAATCCACGTCAGCATTCTCATCTCGGTTCTCTTAAGCTTTGCCGCCTCTTTTCGTCTCAAAGCCCAAGTTTCTGATCCATACATTAACACTGGTCTTATTACTGTGCTATAGATATTGACTTTTACCATGATTGGCATTTTCATATCACATACCACTCTTGCTACTTCCCTCCACTTTCCCCATGCTGCTTTTATCCTACTATCAACTTCAGCCTCACATCCTCCCTTCTGATTTATAGTAGATCCTAATTATCTAAAATTTTTCACCTTTTTTATAACTGCACTTCTACTTTCATGTATGGCTATCCTGTCCTTACCTTCCTTACTGCTCACCATAGTTTCAGTCTTATTCACATTTACTTCAAGCCACCCCTTTCCAAAGTCTCTTGCCACTCTACCACCCTTCTCTGTAATTCTTCCTCATTTTCATCCGTAATTACCAAATCATCTGCATATAGCAACACCCATAACTCTTCATTTCTGATCTCTTTACTTGACACATCCAAGACCAACACAAATAAAAATTGTCATAATGCTGATCCCTGGTGTAACCCAACACTAATCTCAAAGGTTTCTGTTTCTCCAACAGCTGTTATTACTTTTATCCTTTTTTTTTTTTTTTTTTTGTATATCATCTCTGCCATTCTTACTAACTTTTATAGGACTTTCCTCTTCCTCAAGCACCAGAACATCACTTCTCTTGGTATTCTATCATGAGCCTTCTCTAAATTTACAAAAGCACAGAGCATATGGTTTTCCTCTCATCTCTTTTCCTGTAACTACCTTACTATGAAGAGGGCAGCCACAGTCCCTCTCCCTTTATGAATCCATACTGTTGTTTCCTAATCTTTACAATCTCTCAATCTCTCTCTCGCTTTGTAAATTAAGTTCTGAGAGACTTCAATTCCTCCGCCTCATGCTCACTTAGTAGAGGCAAACGGTCTTACAACAGGAGTGAGCTGGACTCCTCGCGCTTCTTCTCTGCCTCCTTTTCCCGTCACAATAGAAATGACTCAGGGAAAAAGAAGGACGTCCAAGTAAGAGTTAAGAACTCTACAACCATTAAAACAGAACAACCGAATCATGACATAATAAGTATTGATGACTCTGGAGAGCCTCAGTGCATGCACCAGTACTAGCTCTGCTGATGTAACCCCCCTTGAGGCCCTATTGTCTAGCTCTTAAGTCTCATACTTTATCAAGATTATGAGCTTCATCATCATATGGATTGATTGGATGAGCCTCCCCCTTGTGCAGATCGCAAACAGACAGTGCGCTATCAATTCAATCTTTCCACAGTTTCAAAGCCCATGACTCAGGTTCGATGTGGCGCTTTCAAATCAGACTAAGGATACACTAGACTTTCTGAATAGCCAAGCCTCTGCATCAGAAAACTTGCTGAATGCCAGTAGATCTTCAAAGCTCCCACCATTACCTCTGTCACGCCAGAGATGTTTTTACGTTCACTCTGGCGTCTTTCTGAGTCCTCCTCCCATTGACGCTGATGGAGCTAATCTAGTTCCATCAGTACCAGCTGAAAGGCTACCTAATCTCCCCTCCACTGTGTCAGGGCCTGAGCTAGCTGACATGGACATTGCAGCTATGTCAGCTATCCAAGCTTGCTCGTGGATAGACCACTGGTCTGGAGCAGTCTCTCACATTGCGGTATCACAGAACCTGAAGAACAAACATGGTGAACAGTTCAAGGATCTATCTAGATCTGGTGCTAAATCCATAGAGTTCCTCCTTCATCAGAACATCTTCCTTTGGGAAAATTGCGTTCTTAGAGACGTGACGCTGTCTTAACCAGATGTTCTTGGCAGGTGTCCTCTAGAGATACATTAGCCCAAAGGAATTTAGAACTAGTCAATTCCCCCTCCCTTTTCCCATCCTTGGATGTGGCAAAGGCAATTGAAAAGGTTGACCGGTTGGGATAGAGTCCTATGTTAAGTCGAGCAGTGGCACTGTTACCTGTTCCCCTGGAACAACCCAGGAACTCGCCCTTTTTAGCCAGTTCCCCCCAAAAAGACGACTTTTCCCTCCAATGAATGCCAACCTGGGAGGCAGAACCCTAGACCCACCTATCGACGAAAAAGACAAGGTCACAGAAGTTCATGCTAGGGAGGGCATGTTCCCCAGCTTACCACCTGGTGGGGGATGCCTACAAAGCTTGTAGAAAAGGTTGCAGGACTTCGGGGCCAACCTTTGGATGGTAGAAGTCCTCCGTTCAGGGTATCGGATTCCCTCTGACCAGGACTCTGACCTTCCAACAATGTTATTTGAAAGGATCGGTAAAAGACCTATTCTTGTTAGAGGAAGTCTCCAAATTGCTAACCAAACGAGCAGTGGAGGAAGTCTCGGACAACTCATCAATCTATTTCTGGTAGAGAAGCTGACAGGAGGTTAGAGACCTGTCATAGACCTCTCCCTCTTGAACCTCTATACTACAGACAAGGCTCAAAATGGAGACATCACCCTCCGTTCTCCAAACCATCAGGAAGAAAGACTATCTTCTGACCAAAGACCTGAAAGATGCCTATTTTCAGGTCTCCATCCATTCTGCCTCGAGGAATCACCTAAGGTTTCCCTTTCGAGACAAAATTTTTCAGTTCAGGGTGCTATACTTTGGCCTATCAACAGCCCCTCAAGTCTACACCAGGATCTTTGCCATTACTATTATTATTATTATTATTATTATTACTTGCTAGGCTACAACCTTAGTTGGAAAAGCAGGATGCCATAAGCCCAAGGGCTCCAACAGGGAAAATAGCTCAGTGAGGTAAGGAAATAAGGAAATATACTATTAGAGAAGTTTAAGAATAATAACATTAAAATAAAACTATTATATATAAACTAGTTCCATCAGTACGAGCTGAAAGACTACCTAATCTCTCCTCCACTGTGTCAGGGCCCGAGCTAGCTAACATCGAGGTTGCAGTTATGTCAATTATCTGAGCCTGGGTTCATGCTATGGGCATCAGGCCCCTGAGATACTTGGACGACTGGATTCTCCTAGCAGAATCCTGAGCCCTCCTGCTGAAGCACAGAGACATGTTCCTGGATCTGTGCAAGGAGTTAGGGATCCAACTGAACCTGCAGAAGTCCAGCCATATTCCCCAACAGTGCACCAGGTATCTAGGCATGGACATACTCAGTTTAAACCAAAACCTTTACATCAGCCTACAAAATCTTGAAGTTAAGAGTATTGGCAACAACCTTTCTGAAAAGAAAACCCCCTTCCTCCCCTCTCTTGGCAGAAGCTACTAGGCTATCTCTCTTTGTTAGAGTAACATGTCCATCTGGGGAGATTGCATCTGTGCTCGGTGCTGCGGGCTATGAAGTACTAATGGTCATAGGCTTCAGACCACCCTGCAGCCCTGCTACAAGTACCTTAGAAAATGGTAAAAGATCTCTTTTGGTGGTTGGATGAGGAGAACTTGTTAGTGGGAAACCCTTTTCAGGCTCCTCCACCACAATTCCTCCTGTTCATAGATGCATCTCACCAGGGGTGGGGTGCTCACCTAAGAAAGGAAAAAATCTCAGGCCTGTTTTCAGATGTGAACAAGACCTTTCGCATAAACTTCTGGAAATGATAGCAGGGCAACTAGTATTACTTCAATTCTAAAAGACTCTTGAAAGGTCACTCTGGGATGTTGATGAGCAACAACTCCATCACCAATCAAGGAGGTGCAATCTAGCAGTAGAGATAATCAATGGGCACAGTCCCAGGTGATCTCTCTCTTGGCGAGATTTATCCCCGGGAAGAGGAACTTCATAGCAGACTATCTGAGCCATCGAGGGACGACAGTTCTTTCAGAATGGTCTTTGCTTCATCTGATGGCGAGGAGACTTGTGACATTTTGGGGTTCGCCACTCACCTGAATCACAAATTCCCGGAGTGTTGTTCTCCAGTCCCAGACCAGGCTACAGTGGTGGAAGATGCATTTTAACACCCAAGGGACAGACTAGACTTTTACGCATTCCCACCATTCTGTCCAATTCGTTAAACATTAAACAGAATCCAAACATCCAAGGTAGTTAAAGCAATGCTAGTAGCTCCAAAGTGGCTAGCAGTGGGGTAGTATTCATTCCTGCTGGAACGTCTCACAGAAGTGCCAAGAGAACTTCCAGAATGGCCAACCTCATACTGTACATTTAAGAAAAATTATATTTTAATTATAAAATAAATTTTTGAATATACTTACCCGGTGAATATATAATAGCTGCTGCTCCAGCGGCTCGACAGAAAAACACACAAAAACTCGCGAGCGATCGCTATGAAGGTTGCGGGTGTGCCCACCAGCGCCAACTATCGGCCAGATACCGCATATGCATGTAAACAAGCCTCAATTCTTCTCGTCCCACTGCGTCTCTATTGGGGAGGAAGGGAGGGCCTTTAATTTATATATTCACCGGGTAAGTATATTCAAAAATTTATTTTATAATCAAAATATCATTTTTAAATATTTAACTTAGCCGGTGAATATATAATAGCTGATTCACACCCATGGTGGTGGGTAGAGACCAGAGTTAATTAAGTTTACAGCGTATATGCTTTTTGACAGTTATAACATAACAAAACCCAAATATATAGGTACCTGGTAAGGAAGTTGACTTAGACAATTACTCTGCCTTGTTAGTCTGTCTTCCTCACGAAGCCCAGCGATCCTCTTAGGATGCTGAAAGACTCCCAGGAGCTGAAGTATCAAGGGCTGCAACCCATACAACAGGACCTCATCAAACCCCTAATCTGGGCCCTCTCAAGAAATGACTTTGACCACCCGCCAAATCAACCAGGATGCGAAAGGCTTCTTAGCCTTCCGTACAACCCAAAAACAAGATTAAAAATATTTCAAGAGACAGATTAAAAAGGATATTGGAATTAGGGTAATGTAGTGGTAGAACCCTCACCCACTACTGCACTCGCTGCAACGAATGGACCCAGTGTGTAGCAGTCCTCGTAAAGAGTCTGGACATCTTTTAAGTAAAATGACGCGAATACCGACTTGCTTCTCCAAAAGGTCGCGTCCATAATACTTTGCAGAGATCTATTTTGCTTGAAGGCCACGGAGGTTGCTATAGCTCTTACTTCGTGCGTCTTAACCTTAAGCAAACATCGGTCTTTCTCATTCAAGTGAGAATGAGCCTCTCGTATTAAAAATCTGATAAAATATGACAAAGCATTCTTTGACATAGGCAATGATGGTTTCTTAACTGAGCACCATAATGCCTCAGATCTACCTCGTAAGGACTTAGTACGGGCTAAGTAGAACTTAAGAGCTCTAACAGGACATAGCAGTCTTTCCAGTTCGTTGCCTACGATCTCTGATAAGCAAGGAATATCAAAAGATTTAGGCCAAGGACGAGAAGGCAGTTCATTTTTGGCCAGGAAACCAAGTTGAAGTGAACAAGTGGCTTTTTCTGTAGAAAAGCCGATGTTCTTACTGAAGGCATGAAGTTCACTGACCCTTTTAGCCGAAGCCAAGCACACTAGGAAAAGTGTCTTGAGGGTGAGATCCTTCAGGGAGGCTGAATGTAATGGCTCAAACCTGTCTGACATGAGGAACCTTAGGACCACGTCTAAGTTCCATCCAGGAGTTGCCAAACGACGTTCCTTAGAGGTCTCGAAAGACCTAAGGAGATCTAGGAGATCTTTATTGTTGGAAAGATCTAAGCCTCTATGACGAAAGACCGAAGCCAACATGCTCCTGTAGCCCTTAATCGTGGGAGCTGAGAGGGAGCGAACATTTCTCAGATGTAAAAGAAAATCTGCGATTTGGGCTACAGAGGTACTGGACGAGGACACAGATGCTGACTTGCACCAGTCTCGAAAGACTTCCCACTTCGACTGGTATACTCTAATGGTAGAAGCTCTCCTCGCTCTTGCAATCGCACTGGCTGCCTCCTTTGAAAAGCCTCGAGCTCTTGAGAGTCTCTCGATAGTCTGAAGGCAGTCAGACGAAGAGCGGGGAGGCTTTGATGAACATTCTTTACGTGGGGCTGACGTAATAGATCTACCCTTAGAGGAAGACTTCTTGGAAAGTCTACCAGCCATCGAAGTACCTCGGTGAACCACTCTCTCGCGGGCCAGAGGGGAGCAACCAACGTCAACCTTGTCCCTTCGTGAGAGGCGAACTTCTGCAGTACCTTGTTGACAATCTTGAATGGTGGGAATGCATATAAGTCCAGATGAGACCAATCTAGTAGAAATGCGTCTATGTGTATTGCTTCTGGATCTGGGACTGGAGAGCAATAGATTGGAAGCCTCTTGGTCATCGAGGTGGCAAAGAGGTCTATGGTGGGTTGACCCCAAGTCGCCCAAAGACTCTTGCACACGTCCTTGAGGAGGGTCTATTCCGTGGGAATCACCTGACCCCTCCGACTGAGACAGTCTGCCAAGACGTTCAAGTCGCCCTGGATAAATCTCGTTAACAGGGAGATGCCTCGATTTCTTGACCAAATGAGCAGGTCCCTTGCGATCTCGTACAGCGTGAGGGAGTGTGTGCCTCCTTGCTTGGAGATGTACGCCAAAGCTGTGGTATTGGCGGAGTTGACCTCTACCACTTTGTTTCGAAGGAGACTTTCGAATTTCATCAAGGCCAAGTGGACTGCCAATAGCTCCTTGCCGTTGATGTGCATGCTCCTCTGACTTGAGGTCCACAGACCTGAGCATTCCCGATCGTCCAGGGTCGCACCCCAACCCAAATCCGACGCGTCTGAGAACAACGCGTGGTTTGGGTTCTGAACTGCTAGGGATAGTCCCTCTCTCAGACTGATATTGCTGTTCCACCATTTCAGGCATGCCTTTACTGGTTCGGAGACCGGGATTGATACCGTCTCTAACGTCTTGTCCTTGTTCCAGTGAAAGGCTAGATGGAACTGGAGAGGCCGAAGGTGTAGTCTTCCTAGCGAGACAAACTGCTCCAGGGATGATAGAGTTCCTACAAGACTCATCCAATTCCTGACTGAGCACCGTTCTCTCTTCAGCATTAGTTGGACTTTGAGCAGGGCTTGATCTATTCGGGTGGCAGACGGAAAAGCCCGAAAAACTGGACTGCGAATCTCCATCCCTAAATAAAGAATAGTTTGGGATGGGATCAGCTGGGACTTTTCTAGGTTGACCAAAAGTCCCAATTCCTTGGTCAGATCCAACGTCCAATGAAGATCCTGCAGACAGCGATGACTGGACGATGCCCTGAGAAGCCAGTCGTCCAAGTACAGGGAGGCTTGGATTCCCGATAAATGGAGGAATTTTGCCACATTCCTCATGAGCCTCGTAAACACGAGAGGAGCAGGACTGAGGCCAAAGCACAGGGCCCGAAACTGGTATACCACATTCCTGAAAACAAACCTCAGAAACGGTTGGGAATCTGGGTGTATAGGAATGTGGAAGTACGCATCTCGTAGGTCGAGAGAGACCATCCAGTCTCCCTTTCTGACCGCTGCTAAGACGGACTTCGTGGTCTCCATAGTGAACTTTGTTTTCGTAACAAAAACGTTGAGCGCACTGACGTCTAGCACCGGTCTCCAACCTCCTGTCTTCTTTGGGACTAGGAAGAGACGGTTGTAAAACCCCGGTGATTGAAGGTCCGAGACTTTCACCACCGCTCCCTTCTCTAGCAACAGAGACACTTCTTGGTTTATAAGGGCTTGTCTCTTTGACTCCTCTTGGTACCTGGGAGAGAGGTCTATGGGAGTTGTCACTAGAGGAGGTTTGCGTACAAACGGAATTTTGTACCCCTCTCTGAGCAACCGAACAGACTCTTGGTCTGCGCCCCTCTTCTCCCAGGCCTGCCAGAAGCTCTTCAATCTGGCTCCTACCGCTGTCTGAGGCTGTGGGCAGTCAGACTCTGCCACGTGAGGACTTGGCTCCTCTCTTCTTACCTCTCTTTCCCTCGGCACGAGCGCTTCCCCTGCTGGGAGCTCTGCTACAAAAGGGCGGGATAAATCTGGATGCCGGAGTCTCGATCCTGGGTCTTACAGCAAAGGATGTAGAAGGAGTCCCTTTGCGAGCAGAGGACGCCATCAAGTCATGGGTGTCCTTCTGCACAAGCGAAGAAGCTATATCCTTAACCAGTTGTTGCGGAAACAAGGACGCTGATAAGGGAGCAAAGAGCAGTTCTGATCTCTGACAGGGAGTAACTCCTGTCGAAAGAAAAGAGCAAAGGGAATCTCGCTTCTTTAAGACTCCCGACGTAAAAGTGGAGGCGAGCTCATTGGAACCATCGCGGATGGCTTTATCCATACATGACATGATAAGTAAGGAAACATCTCTGTCAGCAGACGAGATTTTCCTACTTAAAGCTCCTAATGACCAGTCAAGGAAGTTGAATACTTCAAAGGCCCTGTATACGCCTTTAAGCAGATGGTCAAGGTCCGAGGAGGACCAACTAATCTTCGAGCGTCTCATGGCTAGGCGGCGGGGAGAGTCTACGAGGCTTGAGAAGTCACCCTGGGTAGAGGCAGGGACTCCCAAGCCGAGAACTTCTCCCGTGGCATACCAGACGCTCGATCTAGACGAGAGCTTTGAAGGAGGGAAGGCAAAGGCCGTCTTCCCCAATCTCCTCCTGGTATCCAACCAGTCGCCTAAAAGTCGTAAAGCCCTCTTGGAAGAGCGAGAAAGCACTAGCTTAGTAAAGGCTGGCATGTTAGCAGGTAAGCCTAGAGCAAACTCAGACGGTGGCGAACGAGGAGCAACGGTAACAAAGTGATTGGGAAAAAGCTCCTTGAAAATTAACATGACTTTCTTAAAGTCCATCGAAGGAGGAACCGTCCTAGGTTCGTCTACATCTGAAGGATGATCATCATGATGAGGATCAGCAACGTCCTCATCTGAAGGATCTTCGTCCGACAACTGCTGAGTAACAAGCAAAGGGGTTGGCAATGCTTGACACGCAGAGTCCACACGCACTGGTGCATCAGTAGCAGTCCAGGACGCTACGTCATGTAACTGCTTAACAGCCTGACTGTCAACAACAACAGGAGCGGGAGGACGCTCGACGTCAACTCGAGACTGCCTTTACTGCCTAGACTGAGCAGTCAAAACAACTCTAGACTGCGGTGTTTGACGCTCAGCGTCAAAACAAGTCAACTCCGCTGGTTGGCGAACGTCCTGAACGTCAACAAGAGCATTAGGAAGCGGCTGAACGTCCATATGCGGCTGAAAGTCAACACGGGACTGCATCGAGTGAGGCTCTACAAAGCGTGACTGACGTGACTTAGTAACGCCAACGTCAACAGGACGAGCAAAGGCTCGTTTTGGCGGCTGAAGGCCAGGATCTCGATTAGCTAAGCGGCGAGGATCATCGTGAACCTTTTCAGCAGAATAGTCTTCCATAAGGGAGGCGAGCTTGATCTGCATGTCTTGCAGTACAACCCATTTAGGATCAACGGGAATGGGTGCGGTAAAAGACGGGGGTAACGTCTGAGACTGCAAAACCTTGCCTACACCAAGACTCTCGGAGCCTGTGTAACGTTTCTGCTTAGGCGGCGAGCAGTCTTCCGATGACTGCAAAGGGTCAGAGCTGTCCCAATGGATACAACCAGGACGCTGGACCTGTCCTGAAGGGACCGACTTTCGCTTTAAGGGCCTTGAAACCTTGCTCCACGGTTTCTTATGCGAAAAGCCTTCGGATGACGAGGAGAAAATGGTCTCTCTCGTCTTATGGTAGGGGCGGTCTTGATGAGACACGCCTGTTACCATAGAGGGAACGTCTGTTCGCTGATCAAGGCCTCTCGAACCCATAAGTCGTACGACATTACTTCTCCCCTGGGCTTGGTAGCTTGCAAGAGGTCCCGGACTAGGCGAACGACAGGCACGAACAGACAAACCCTCGGTCGCAACACTGAAAACACTTTGCGCACTAATCACTTTCCCACGATTTTCCGCTGTGGCACTCTGACACTTTAGCTCTTTAACGTCAGCCATGAGTTGATTACGATCTGTAGCTAACGACTCAACTCTTTCGCCCAAAGCATGAATGGCACGTAACATATCCCGCATTGATGGTTCCTGAGTGCTAGTAGAGGGTTCAGGCACAACTACTACAGGGGAAGGATTAGGTTCAGGGGCATGGGGAGAGGAAAAATCTACCGATCTAGAGGAACTTCTCCTCACCCTATCTCTCTCTAGCTTACGAGAATACTTGTCATATTCGAGCCAATCGAATTCCGAAAGGCCCACGCACTCCTCACACCGATCTCCTAATTGACAGGTTTTACCCCGACAATTAGAACACACAGTATGTGGGTCGAGAGAGGCCTTTGGAAGACGCCTATTGCAATCCCTAGCATTACACTTACGAAATCTAGGAATTTGAGAAGGGTCAGCCATTTTGAAAAAGTCAAAGAAAGTCCAAAAAACAATCCAAAGTCATCAACAATTAAATCTGTCCAAAAAAGAGTTCAAGAGTTTAAGTTGAGGATAAAACACCTGCACTGCGAAAGCTCAAACCAAAATGAAGTACTTCACCAAGTCTGTTGAAAAACTCCAGGTTATACAGCGAGTAATGGTACGTCTTGTCGTTAAGACCGACAGAGAAGAATTGAGGCTTGTTTACATGCATATGCGGTATCTGGCCGATAGTTGGCGCTGGTGGGCACACCCGCAACCTTCATAGCGATCGCTCGCGAGTTTTTGTGTGTTTTTCTGTCGAGCCGCTGGAGCAGCAGCTATTATATATTCACCGGCTAAGTTAAATATTTAAAATTCCACAATGCATTGCATTGCCTGTCCCTTCATGGCTGGAGACCATCCAGTGTTTTCTCTGAAAGAAAGGGTTTTTGAGACCGACCGCAAAGAAGCTTTTTGGATATCTCCGAAAGTCTTCCACAGCAGTTTACCAGGCAAAGTGGAAAATCTTCTGTGATGGGTGTCATAGTGGGAATATTGCTCCACTCAAAGCTGCTATTCCCCTGATTGCAGACTTTTTTGGTGTTCATAAGGAACAAGAAGGCCCTTTCAGTCACTGCGGTGAAAGGCTTCCGCTCGGCCTTGAAGGGACTTGATCTCTCCGACTCTTGGGAACTCTTAGCTCTAATTATGAGTTTTGAGCAGTCTTGCTCTCCTCGAGAAATCAAACCCCCTTCCTGGGATGAGACTTAAGTACTACAGGCCTTGAAACAAACCCCATATGAACCTATGCATAGACCTTTAGACAGAGACTTTACCTTAGCTTCAGCCAAGAGAGAGAGCGAATTACACGTTCTATCTCATATCACATTCCAGAGGATGGAGAGAAATATCTGTGTAATTTGTTCCTGAATTTGTGGCTAAAACCAAAAATTCAGTTGATAATAATCTTAGATTTGACTCTTTCACGATCTTGTCTCTCAAAGAGTTTGAGTCTTTCACGATCTTGTCTCTCAGAGGTAACTGATGACCCAGATGACATTTTACTATGTCCCGTAAGAGCAGTGCGTAAGTATTTGAAGAAAACACAGCATCTTAGGCCTAAAATCTCCAATTTGTTTATGAGAACTGGCCACACCAAAAACAAAGTAACCAGAAACACTATTTCTTTCTGGTTTAACGAAACTATCATGAGAGCCTATAAATCCAAGGGCCCCCCCTCGAGCACATGATATACGTGGGCTTGTCTCAACCATAGCATTCCACAAAAGCCACTATGTAACACAAGTTTTGAAAGCTGGAGTTTGACTAACCACTTACAAACCATTACCTTAGAGATTCCACACAGGTCTTTAGACACCTTTTCAAGAGGCCCTATTGTTGCTGCACAACAAATAATCTAACTATAAGCTGTTATGAGACACGTTACTGCTCTTATCTCAGCCATCTGTTCATTCTCTGCATTATAATGGTATGTAATGGGTATTAAGGTGGATGGTGATCTTGATTGGACTTTGAAGCCTTCACTTGGAATCCACCTTAAGAATGTCTTGAAGTTGAATAGTTGTTGATTTATTGGATGATACAGTATACATGTATTGAAATTTTTGATACTATGCAACACTTGATGTTCATATCACTTCACCCTGGCAAAGTATTTAATTCTCCAGAATTGAACGTAAGGTCCTGCCTTATACGAGCCGGCTGCACTATTCACATATAGTTCACTTTGATCTTTTGCTATTACTTATAGTAATTGTATCTTGAGAGAGAAAGGGCCGACCTCTTACCTTCACGGAGACTTCTTTTGTGAAGGAATAAACTACAAATTTTGTACAATTTGTATTTTTCCTAGCTATACAAACCTGATTCATTTACCAAAGGTCCCACCTCAACTCCCCTGCAAGTCTTTGATCAGGTGAGTGTTGTGAGGAACTGCTTTGAACAAGCATTATGCTTCATGAGCAGCAGTTGCCTAGCAGTGAAGCAAAACACAATCAAACCAATTTCTTTAGATGGCCTGGTCGTAGAAAATGAAATTAGAAGTACAGTAACCCAAATAAATGACGGGTTTGTATGGCTAGGAAAACTACAAATTATATAAAATGTGTAGTATTTGGTGTCGGAACAAATGACATTTTGAGATAATTTGTATTTTTCTTAACCATACAAACCTGATGTTCTTTACACATACTGGCTTGCCATCACCTACCCCCAGAAGTCCTGTTAGCAATTACAAAGTGGCTTGTTTTGGCTAGTGCATATGTCAGGGGTGGACTGGTCATACCACCTGCTATCCCCCCCCCCCCCCCCACCACCACTGACTAGTAGTGGGTAATTACACCTCACTAAAAGTTTTATAGCTATTTTCAGCTATCGCTACAATATATCCTCATAGAAAAGAGTTTCATGTTTGTATGGTTTGGAAAAATAGAAGTTATACTCAAATTTATCATGTTTTTCTTTTGTTTTGTTTTATCCTTCTTAACTTCTTTCAATCTAGCTCTATTGTAGGTTGATATATTTACAGAAATGTTGATAGTTTATTGTTCTGGTCACACATTTTGCATAAGGAAAAGAGGGGAGAAATACATATAAAGAAGCATCAGAAATTAAAGTCTCTGCAATATAGAAACTAATGAAATTACAAACTACTTTACAGTGAAATAACAGTTATATGCTGCTTCCAGTAAATGCAAAAGAAATTTTAAAAAATCAGAATGCATAACAATGTTAGAAATATTAAAGAATAGGACATATCAATAAAGAAATTAAGAAGTAGACTATTCACTGAGACCAATTTTTGGATTTAAGTATGATTTTTTGGCGACTAATGTCCTATCTCATATAATACAGCAAACTAGAAGTTATGAAGGTGAAATCAGGAACATTTAAGTTCCAGATCACAGGTATTATACTGGGAAATAAGTGATTAATGATATAGTGGTAATGTAATGTTACTTTATTGAATTAGGTAGCTCATTGAACACCATTTAAATAGACTTGTATGGCTTGTGTGAAGGTTTTGTTCCTGAATGAGAATTGAAAAGAGAACATGGTAAAGTTGAAAAGTTAGGCATTTCAGGTTGAATAAACAAAGGGAACTACTGAGTATTAAAAGGGAAAAAACAGAGAATGTAGGGCTGAACAGGCATTAATGAGTACCTTTGGTATTATCCACTGTTTACTGTGCAGGACACACTGTAAGCACTGTAGTATCCTACATTGTGGTAATAGTACAGTAGTTGATAAGTAAATTGATGTACTTATCACAGATTTTATACATACATACATATACTAAGGCACTTCCCCCAATTTTGGGGGATAGCTGACATCAAACAAATGAAACAGAAAAGGGGACCTCTCCTCTCTACGTTCCGACCAGCCTGATAAGGAACTCAACCGAGTTCGGCTGGTACTGCTAGGGGTGCCACAGCCCTCCCTCCCTCGTTATCCACCACAGATGAAGCTCATAACACTGAATCCCCTACTGCTGCTACCTCTGCGGTCATCCAAGACACCGGAGGAAACAGCAGGGCCTACCGGAACTGCGTCACAATCGCTCGCCATTCATTCCTATTTCTAGCACGCTCTCTTGCTTCTCTCACATCTATCCTCCTATCACCCAGAGCTTCCTTACACTCCATCCATCCACCCAAACCTTGGCCTTCCCCTTGTACTTCTCTTGCATTCATCACCTTCTTTAGCAGACAGCCATTTTTCATTCTCTCAACATGGCCAAACCACCTTAACACATTCATATCCACTCTAGCTGCTAACTCATTTCTTACACCCGTTCTCACCCTCACTGCTTTGTTCCTAACCCTATCTACTAGAGATACACCAGCCATACTCCTTAGACATTTCATCTCAAACACACTCAATTTCTGTATCTCCGTCACTTTCATTCCCCACAACTCCGATCCATACATCACAGTTGGTACAATCATTTTCTCATACAGAACTCTCTTTACATTCATGCCCAACCCTCTATTTTTTACTACTCCCTTAACTGCCCCCAACACTTTGCATCCTTCATTCACTCACTGACGTACATCTGCTTCCACTCCACCATTTGCTGCAACAACAGACCCCAAGTACTTAAACTGATCCACTTCCTCAAGTAACTCTCCATTCAACATGATATTCAACCTCGCACCACCCTCCCTTCTCGTACATCTCAGAACCTTACTCTTACCCACATTAACTCTCAACTTCCTTCTCTTACACACCCTTCCAAATTCTGTCACTAATTGGTCAAGCTTCTCTTCCGTGTCTGCAACCAGTACAGTATCATCCGCAAACAACAACTGATTTTCCTCCCATTCATGGTCTTTCTCATCTACCAGTTTCAATCCTCGTCCAAGCACTCGAGCATTCACCTCTCTCACCACTCCATCAATATACAAGTTAATCATCCCTGTCTCAGCCCCACTCTCACCGGAAACCAATCGCTCACTTCATTTCCTATCCTAACACACGCTTTACTACCTTTGTAGAAACTTTTCACTGCTTGCAACAACCTTCCACCAACTCCATATAACCTCATCACATTCCACATTGCTTCCCTATCAACTCTATCATACGCTTTCTCCAGATCCATAAACGCAACATACACCTCCTTACCTTTTGCTGAATATTTCTCGCTTATCTGCCTAACTGTAAAAATCTGATTCATACAACCCCTACCTCTTCTAAAGCCACCCTGTACTTCTAAGATTGCATTCTCTGTTTTATCCTTAATCCTATTAATCAGTACTCTACCATACACTTTTCCCACCACACTCAACAAACTAATACCCCTTGAATTACAACACTCATGCACATCTCCCTTACCCTTATATAGTGGTACAATACACGCACAAACCCAATCTACTGGTACCTTTTACAACACAAAACACACATTAAACAATCTCATTAATCATTCAAGTACAGTCACACCCCCTTCCTTCAACATCTCAGCTCTCACACCATCCATACCAGATGCTTTTCCTACTTTAGTTTCAACTAGTCCTCTCCTCACTTCCTCTGTTGTAATCTCTCTCTCTTATTCTCATTTCCCATCACCGGCACCTCAACACCTGCAACAGCCATTATATCTGCCTCCCTATTATCCTCAACATTCAGTAAACTTTCAAAATATTCTGCCCACCTTTTCCTTGCCTCCTCTCCTTTTAACAACCTTCCATTTCCATCATTCACTGTGTGTTCAATTCTTGAACCAGCCTTCCTTACTCTCTTCACTTCTTTCCAAAACTTCTTATTCTCTTCATATGAATGACCCAATCCCTGACCCCACCTCAGGTCAGCTGTCCTCTTTGCCTCACTTACCTTGCACTTTACCTCCACATTTTTCTCTCTATATCTTTCATACTTCTCTACACTATTACTCTGCAGCCATTCTTCAAAAGCCCTCTTTTTCTCTTCCACCTTTACCTTCACTCCTTCATTCCACCATTTACTGCCCTCCCTCATGCTGCCTCCAACAAACTTCTTGCCACACATCACTTGCAATCCCAACAAAATTTTATTTCACTAACTTCCACTCCTCTAAATTACCAGTTTCTCTTACTTTCACTTCGTCATATGCCATTTTCATCCTTTCTTGATATTTACTTTTTACCCCCGGTTTTATTAACTCTTCAACCCTCACTAGCTCCCTTTTACATCCACCGACTCTATTGCCCCACTCTTTTGCTACAACTAATTTTCCTTCCACCAAAAAATGATCAGACATACCATTAGCCATACCCCTAAACATGTGCACGTCTTTCAATCTTCCAAACATTCTTTTAGTTATCAACACATAATCCATTAACGCCCTTTCTACCACTCTTCCATTTGCCACTCTTACCCATGTATACTTGTTTTTATCTTTCTTTTTGAAAAAGCTAGAACTTATCATCATCTCTTGCTCAACACACATATCTACCAGTCTCTCACCACTCTTATTTTCACCTGGTACGCCATACTTCCCAATGACACCTTCTACCTCTCCAGCGCCCACTCTAGCATTTAAGTCACCCATGACAACTAAATTCCTTCTACCCACCTAGTTAATTCATTCCAGAACTTATTCCGCTCTTCTTCACTTTTCTCACAACCTGGCCCATACGCACTGACAAAAGCCAAACATTCCCTACCCAACCTAACCCTTACCCACATTAACCTAGATGATATCTCCTTCCATTCCACTACTTTATCTGTCATCCATTCTCTGGGCAATAAAGCCACATCTTCTTTTGCTCTTCCCCTTTCAATCCCAGACACTCTACCAGACATTTCACCAAACATCACTTCACCTTTCCCTTTTATCTGTCTCACACAAAGCTAATATATCCATCCTTCTATTCCTAAACATACTTCCAATCTCACATCTTTTACTCTCTATCGTACTACATCCACACATTCAAACACCCCAAAACTAGAGTGCGGGGAGCAGTCACTCTCCCCCCAGCTCCACCTCTTTGATGTCTCACAGGATTATAATACAGGAGAGGGGGTTCGCAGCCCCCTCGTCCCGTCCCTTTTAGTCGCCTCTTACGACACGTAGGGGTACATTGGTGCTATTCCAATTGTTTTTATGCCCCCGCGGCCACAGGGGGCTAGGGTTGATATACAGTATATGAAAAAAAATTAAAAAGGATTATGTTTTATATTGTATTTGAATTGTTATGGTATGGATGAACTCATTGGTGAGAGAATAGACCAGAACTCAAATTATAAGATGTAAAGTTTTGTTTATTTAGAACAGTACTGTAATGATTTTATTGAATCAGTTAGGTTCCAAGCTTGTTGAACCACTTGCCCTTGTAATGCAATGTCACTAATATTTCCATTATTTATTTCCAGGTGTGAGGGAAGTGGATCAGAGGAGAGTCCTTCTCATCAACCCATGCTAGTATTTCCACAAGATCCATATCTGATGACCCACACTAGTACTCCTAATTTGCCTAATATGCTTATAAAGGGTGTCATTACTGCCCTGTATGATCCAAATTTCCAGATGCCTGCTTAATATTTTGGAATCTGGGAGCATATGTGAAATGATTTGAAAATGCAATCTGATTCCAGATCAGGAAGGATGGAGTTGAGTCCGCTTGGCTTGTGGCAGGGAGCCGTGTTCATGGTTTTATGGGTTGCTTATGGCTCAACCTACCTCTTAAGAAAGCCCTTGGGAGTAATTAAAGATGACTTAGAGATTGACCTCAATATCAGCCCTACTAGTCTTGGTTGGGTAGATACAGCATTACTGCTCCCTTATGCTGTTATCTCCTTGATGCTAGGATCTTTGGGGGATTTATTTGGTCCTCGCATCACATTGGCTGGAGGTCTTATCCTTTCAGCTGCTGCTACAGTACCCATGACTATTTGTCATTCCCTTGTTCCTTTGTTAGTTTTGTTAGTATTTAGTGGAGCTGGTCAGTCTCTATGTTGGCCAGCTGCATGCTCACTTTTATCAAAGTGGTTTTCTGATGATGGTCGTAACTCTGTGTTTGGTATGTTTGGAACATGCTGCTTTGTTGGGGGTCTGGCAGGTACAGGTCTTGCTGTGTACCTACAAGTTCAATATGGCTGGCGTGGTGTATTTTTACCCCCAGCAGCAATTGTTGCAATTATGGGAGTTATAGTGTTGTTCATAGGTTTTGATCCAGGGGATCGTGGGTTAGTGGTTCCAGGAAGAGCTGCTGCTCAGCAGGAGGCATTGAATAAAAAATCATCAGGTAAAGCTTCATTTACAACAGTTTGGAGAATTCCTCTTGTACCAGAAATCTCAATTGCCATGTTTTGTGTGAAAGCAGTTCGCTTTGCTCTCATGTTTTGGCTTCCCCTCTATTTCTTACGTCATTTAGGATATTCCAAGATTAATGCAGGTTTGGCATCGACAGCTTTTGAAGTAGGTGGTGTTGTGGGAAGTGCCATGGTTGGAGTAGTAGTGGACCGTTGGATGGGAGGAAAAGCTATTCTAGCTAGTGCTATAGGGATTGGGGGATCTGCTTTGATGCTAGTTATTTTTATGATTACAGCATCTTGGGGGCCAATCTTTCATGCTATATTTTTGGCAATAGCAGGTGCATTCAACTGTGGCCCTGATGTACTGCTTGCTGGATCCGTTGCATCTGACATTGGTGAACGTGAGGGTGGTGCCTCATCTGCAGTTACTGGAGTAGTGAATGGTATGGGATCCATGGGAACAGTCTTTGAAGGTCCACTTGTTGCTGCAGCTGCTGCTTGGTTCGGGTGGTCTTCTCTTGTCCCTCTTATGATTATATTATCTGCTGTAGGGGCAGCTTCTGCTCTTAGAGCCAATGTCAAGCACCTCAAACTACATGGTCGAGTGAAGGTTCCAGGGGGAATAGAAACTGCTTAAGTTTTGTAATAAAGGTATAGTTCATTTGAGTGTTTTTCCAATGTTGATGTGACTGTTTTTCAATGTAGATAGTTTTCCACAATTGTTAGTCTCAAGGTTTCATTCAAGTTTTTACCAAGGCATACAAATAGTGTGTAAGTAGAGTTCACAAGTTTAATGTTTTTCAGTCCAGTGGTGCACATTTGTTTGAAAGTGTTCAAGGTCCCATTTTGATAACTTGCCTGCACCAATTTCCATTGCCTTATATTTAAATTGAGGCTGTTGCATGATGTACCCTTTTCACATTTAGGTATTAATGAATTCTGATAAATTACTTTTTAAAAGTTCTCAGATTTTGTGAGTTCTGATTAAAAGAAGATTATAAGTAAAATTGACAGTGATTGTGTATTAATTTTTTTAGGATAAGGAAAATATTATTTTGGGTCGTACATGTAGTTGACCATTTTATAATTGAACTTAACTCTGATTTGCCCCTATATATTGATATTTAATTGTGGTATTTTGCAACCTATTCTAAGGTTGAGAGATGTGTTGATAAATTATGACTAAACATAATGTAATTAGGAAGCATTGGACATCAAATCTGATGGTAATCAAATATAAAATAAATATATTTTGTTATGCAATATAACATCTTACTCAGTGGAATGGAATATTGGGAAGTTGATTATCATTTGGAAGTAATAGAAGTTCTTTACTTCAAAGTTTGCTGACAACTTTAGTTCATAGTTTTTATCATGAGATTATTTTCGGTAATTGTGATAGCTTCAGATTACTCTGTAATCAATTTAGGACAAAATATTTTAACTTTCATTTTACAATACAAATGCTGTTACAATGGTAATTATTGTTATTACTGTATGTGTTTACCAATGACAAGAAATAATCTTAAATGTTTAAATGAAAAGTGAAGTCACTCTTGTTTGGCTGCAAAAACATAACATAAGATGTACAGTACACTGTCATTATATTTGTTTTACACCACCTTTTTGTGGGATTTATATACAGTCAAATTTACACATACCATCCTATACGTGGTGTAAAGGAGAAAGCAGATCTGATATACTAACCCTAATTTTACTGACAAACTCTCTGCTTATGTTATTACTTTAATTTTGCTTTTGCCAACATTTTCAACGTCAAGTTTCATTTAAAGAGAGATTTTATTCAGCCTATGAATAGTACAGCACTGTAACTTCTTTTATCAACACAGAATTTCCACCTTTCAAATTCACAATTAAGGAATGTTCATTGTAAATATACAGTCATTGAAACATTTAGAATATTAATTGTATATTAATGAAGGGGATTTTCTAGATCAAATAGAGTTCTTGGATAAATTAAAAATTTGATCCTCTGAGGTTATATTGATCTATATGGTGTAAATTCAACTTGTTTAATGTTTTCCTTACCATGATATTTTATACAGGTATTCTATTTACAATTACTAGTAATCTGTTTTGCTCAAACTAATTTTCTTTTCGGTGTTAACATCATCTAGTGTAACACTACTGGTGTTTTGGTTACTTGGTTGTTTTAACATTAATATGATGGGAAATTTAATTATTTATTTTTTACAAATGACACCAAGAGTGAGAGAGTATATTGGGCTGCCTAACTTCTTTTATTGCTTTTTAATTAACTGACCCATTACTCTAATGACAGGTTTAATATTCTGACATTGTATGTATTGAAGAATTGGATAGATTGTTTGTCATATGTAATGCAAATTAGAATAATTTTAGAGCCCTTTATAGCAGTTTGATCAAATTATGTAACAGATCAAAATTTTGCCTAGAATAAAACATATTTGATTTAGTAAATTTAAAGCACAAGGTAGTTGTACTTAATATGTACTGATTTTTACGGTTTATATAATTTGGCGGCTTTTGAATTTACTTTCATCATGATGTTCTCTTTTTACTTTATATGTTTATTTTACAACATTATACATGTATGTCTTCTAGATTATATTTGAAATATTTTTCCAAACTTTTCTAGTCCACATTTTATGAGATAATAGTAGAAAAATAGAGCTCTGTCTTACAATAGCAATTTTAGCTAGTTTTCATGAAAATTGTACAATTCATATTACTCTTCAAAATATATAAAAATTGTTTTCTTACAGTATTTTAATTTAGCACTGTAATGACTGCTGGTTCAGTTGTTTCTATGATACTAACTTCATGTCTCTTCATTTCACCTGGTTGTGTAGTTATGTATTGTGACTAACCCTTATTTAATCCTACGTAATTGAATATTACCATTTAGTATTGACTGTTTTGGGTTTATTTGGCAGTTGAAAAGCCCATTGCTTTATGATGTACGATGACAAGGGGTCATGGGTAAGAAAGATAAGCTATTTATACTTTGGATTACAATTTGTCTCCTATGGATGGATTTGAGGTGATACAGTTCTCTGCTACCATCTTCAGTTGAACAATCTTTGTTATATTACATCAAGCTCTGATTTAGAGGTTTACATTTTTAGCTGGAAGATAGCAACCAGTTTTGGGATTACTGTAGCATATTGTTCCAAGTGCACCAAAAATGGAAGTTTTATGTATTTAATGAGTTGTTTATGCACACTAAATATATTTGGCATAAGATGACATCTTTAACTTGACAAATTTTTGCAATTTTAAGATACAAACTTGGCTTACATGGATTGCCTACCCTCCAGTATAGCTAATAAAAGCATGCACATGTTTCACGTGAGTTAGCTGAACATTTAGATGTAAATTAAGACATGTTCAGAAAGGTGATGTTATATTAGGAAGAATTTTAGCTGGCCAGTATGGTTAAATATCTTGTAATAGTAAGAATAATGATGATAATAATAATGATGGTACAGTACTGTAATAGAAAGGGATAGATGTGTTCAAGTTTAAACATTAAGGATTGAGTACTTGAAAGGTCCTAATGTAATAGCTATTACCTACATGATATATAGAAATCGACTACTGTAATAGTTATAAAGAAGTAACACCTCACATTTCATTGTATATGTTACTTAAAGAGGTTTACAATATTTTTTTGGCCACTAGTTATATCCACTTTTCAGCTTGCTTTATTTTCATACCCTCTTTCCTGCTTTCTTTTCATCCAATAATTTAGACTTTTACTTTATATTGCAACTGTGAGCTTCCCCCCCATAAATTTGGGTGCTAAATGGCCTCTCAGCTCCAGCATTGGGCCATAATGCCCAAAATTCCATGATTATTAATCCAAAGAAATATTTACCTTTTCTTTTATTAAGTTTAATTATGCTAATATGATCAAGAAATATACTGTACTAGTCACTAGTTTTTATCTTGATTTTTTTTTTTTTTGCCGCAGTCCAAGATTTGATGATGCAGAAAATATGTCATACCCAAACTAAGTTGAAGCTTGTTCCCAGTCTTGCAGGATGTTGAGATTTCAGTCTTACACATTTTTTTTTCAACTTGAATTGACTGCCAAATACACTTCATTTTCAAACTTCTAAAACTTCCCTACAGTAAAATAGCCTTAACAGGTGTTGGATATTGTACAATACTTGTTAGGGGCAGAAGTAAATCAGAATAGTTAGGGCATTCTTATGTAATACAATCTGTGTGTGTAACTCTTAATATGATTATTTTATGTTTAAAGATGATTTGGCACATCCCTATACCTGTACTTTTTAAATTTTGTTTTGTCTATCAGACTGTTTATATAGCGCTGGAACAGTGTAAGACACATTGAATCTAAATTATGGGTAGTACTATGTAAGTTGAGGTTGTGCTAAATTATTTGTGTCACTATAGTACAGTATACATTTTGGATATTTTCACTCAACTGTATTCCTTTTTTTTTCTCTCTTTAAAAATTCAGGGGCATTCTCTTGATATTTGCTGAACAATTTTTGTAATATTATGCTGAATGGAATAAATATTGGTTTTTTCCTTTAAGTTAAAACCATGAAAACTTTTTAGGTCACAGCTATGAAGTGCTATACTGTATGCATGTCTTTGTATGAAGAGCAAGTTCTATCATAAGTAACAAGAACATTCACATTTCTCTTGGTAGCGGTACTGTCAATTTCTTTTACCAACTTTTATTTAATATATAGTCATAGATATTGAAGAATCTCTTGTTGGATGTTCATAAACCTGAAATTTTTAATGCATGGCAGTTGGTTACTGTATATAAATTCTTTTATTGTCAAAAGTCAAAACATAATGAGTAAAGTTCTGTTTTGGAGAGAACCTAGTCACAACTTCTTTGTACAATATTGATAAATCATCATACGAGTCCTAACTTAGGCTATCATATATCAAATTATATACGAGACATTATACCTATTTGTATTATCATAATAAATCTTTATTATAAACTAACTTATATTGATCAAAAGCCTTGTATAACTTTGAACAAAAATATAGTTACGAAAGTGATCAACTAAAGCTAATTATTTTCCTATTCTCATTCATCAGAAATTTTTTGATGAATAGTATTGAATTTTTGAAAGGAAAAGATATCTTTTAAATATTTAACTTAGCCGGTGAATATATAATAGCTGCTGCTCCAGCGGCTCGACAGAAAAACACACAAAAACTCGCGAGCGATCGCTATGAAGGTTGCGGGTGTGCCCACCAGCGCCAACTATCGGCCAGATACCGCATATGCATGTAAACAAGCCTCAATTCTTCTCTGTCGGCCTTAACGACAAGACGTATCATTACTCGCTGTATAACCTGGAGTTTTTTCAACAGACTTGGTGAAGTACTTCATTTTGGTTTGAGCTTTCGCAGTGCAGGTGTTTTATCCTCAACTTAAACTCTTGAACTCTTTTTTGGACAGATTTAATTGTTGATGACTTGGATTGTTTTTTGGACTTTCTTTGACTAATTCAAAATGGCTGACCCTTCTCAGATTCCTAGATTTCGTAAGTGTAATGCTAGGGATTGCAATAGGCGTCTTCCAAAGGCCTCTCTCGACCCACATACTGTGTGTTCTAATTGTCGGGGTAAAACCTGTCAATTAGGAGATCGGTGTGAGGAATGCGTGGGCCTTTCGGAATTCGATTGGCTCGAATATGACGAGTATTCTCGTAAGCTAGAGAGAGATAGGGTGAGGAGGAGTTCCTCTAGATCAGTAGATTTTTCCTCTCCCCATGCCCCTGAACCTAATCTTTCCCCTGTAGTGGTTGTGCCTGAACCCCCTACTGGCACTCAGGAACCATCAATGCGGGACATGTTACGTGCCATTCATGCTTTGGGTGAAAGAGTTGAGTCGTTAGCAACAGATCGTAATCAACTCATGGCTGACGTTAAAGAGCTAAAGTGTCAGAGTGCCACAGCGGAAAATCGTGGGAAAGTGATTAGTGCGCAAAGTGTTTTCAGTGTTGCGACCGAGGGTTCGTCTGTTCGTGCCTGTCGTTCGCCTAGTCCGAGACCTCTTGCAAGCTCCCAAGCCCAGGGGAGAAGTAATGTCGTACGACTTATGGGTTCGAGAGGCCTTGATCAGCGAACAGACGTTCCCTCTATGGTAACAGGCGTGTCTCATCAAGACCGCCCCTACCATAAGACGAGAGAGACCATTTTCTCCTCGTCATCCGAAGGCTTTTCGCATAAGAAACCGTGGAGCAAGGTTTCAAGGCCCTTGAAGCGAAAGTCGGTCCCTTCAGGACAGGTCCAGCGTCCTGGTTGTAGCCATTGGGACAGCTCTGACCCTTTGCAGTCATCGGAAGACTGCTCGCCGCCTAAGCAGCAACGTTACACAGGCTCAGAGAGTCTTGGTGTAGGCAAGGTTGTGCAGTCTCAGACGTTACCCCCGTCTTTTACCGCACCCATTCCCGTTGATCCTAAATGGGTTGTACTGCAAGACATGCAGATCAAGCTCGCCTCCCTTATGGAAGACTATTCTGCTGAAAAGGTTCACGATGATCCTCGCCGCTTAGCTAATCGAGATCCTGGCCTTCAGCCGCCAAAACGAGCCTTTGCTCGTCCTGTTGACGTTGGCGTTACTAAGTCACGTCAGTCACGCTTTGTAGAGCCTCACTCGATGCAGTCACGTGTTGACTTTCAGCCGCATATGGACGTTCAGCCACTTCCTAATGCTCTTGTTGACGTTCAGGACGTTCGCCAACCAGCGGAGTTGACTTGTTTTGACGCTGAGCGTCAAACACCGCAGTCTAGAGTTGTTTTGACTGCTCAGTCTAGGCAGTCAAAACAGTCTCGAGTTGACGTCGAGCGTCCTCCCGCTCCTGTTGTTGTTGACAGTCAGGCTGTTAAGCAGTTACATGACGTAGCGTCCTGGACTGCTACTGATGCACCAGTGTGTGTGGACTCTGCGTGTCAAGCATTGCCAACCCCTTTGCTTGTTACTCAGCAGTTGTCGGATGAAGATCCTTCAGATGAGGACGTTGCTGACCCTCATCATGATGATCATTCTTCGGATGTAGACGAACCTAGAACGGTTCCTCCTTCGATGGACTTTAAGAAAGTCATGTTAATTTTCAAGGAGCTTTTTCCCGATCACTTTGTTACCGTTGCTCCTCGTTCGCCACCGTCTGAGTTTGCTCTAGGCTTACCTGCTAACATGCCAGCCTTTACTAAGCTAGTGCTTTCTCGCTCTTCCAAGAGAGCTTTACGACTTTTAGGCGACTGGTTGGATACCAGGAGGAGTTTGGGGAAGACGGCCTTTGCCTTCCCTCCGTCAAAGCTCTCGTCTAGATCGAGCGTCTGGTATGCCACGGGAGAAGTTCTCGGCTTGGGAGTCCCTGCCTCTGCCCAGGGTGACTTCTCAAGCCTCGTAGACTCTCCCCGCCGCCTAGCCATGAGACGCTCGAAGATTAGTTGGTCCTCCTCGGACCTTGACCATCTGCTGAAAGGCGTATACAGGGCCTTTGAAGTTTTCAACTTCCTTGACTGGTCATTAGGAGCTTTAAGTAGGAAAATCTCGTCTGCTGACAGAGATGTTTCCTTACTTATAATGTCATGTATGGATAAAGCCATCCGCGATGGTTCCAATGAGCTCGCCTCCTCTTTTACGTCAGGAGTCTTAAAGAAGCGAGAGTCCCTTGGCTCTTTTCTTTCGGCAGGAGTTACTCCCTGTCAGAGATCAGAACTGCTCTTTGCTCCCTTATCAACGTCTTTGTTTCCGCAACAATTGGTTAAGGACATAGCTTCTTCGCTTGTGCAGAAGGACACCCATGACTTGATGGCGTCCTCTGCTCGCAAAGGGACTCCTTCTACATCCTTTGCTGTAAGACCCAGGATCGAGACTCCGGCATCCAGATTTATCCCGCCCTTTCGTGGCAGAGCTCCCAGCAGGGGAAGTGCTCGTACCGAGGGAAAGAGAGGTAAGAAGAGAGGAGCCAAGTCCTCACGTGGCAGAGTCTGACTGCCCACAGCCTCAGACAGCGGTAGGAGCCAGATTGAAGAGCTTCTGGCAGGCCTGGGAGAAGAGGGGCGCAGACCAACAGTCTGTTCGGTTGCTCAGAGAGGGGTACAAAATTCCGTTTGTACGCAAACCTCCTCTAGTGACAACTCCCATCGACCTCTCTCCCAGGTACCGAGAGGAGTCAAAGAGACAAGCCCTAAACCTAGAAGTGTCTCTGTTGTTAGAGAAGGGAGCGGTGGTGAAAGTCTCGGATCTTCAATCACTGGGGTTTTACAACCGTCTCTTCCTAGTCCCAAAGAAGACAGGAGGTTGGAGACCGGTGCTAGACGTCAGTGCGCTCAACGTTTTTGTTACGAAAACAAAGTTCACCATGGAGACCACGAAGTCAGTCTTAGCAGCGGTCAGAAAGGGAGACTGGATGGTCTCTCTCGACCTACGAGATGCGTACTTCCACATTCCTATACACCCAGATTCCCAACCGTTTCTGAGGTTTGTTTTCAGGAATGTGGTATACCAGTTTCGGGCCCTGTGCTTTGGCCTCAGTCCTGTTCCTCTCGTGTTTACGAGGCTCATGAGGAATGTGGCAAAATTCCTCCATTTATCGGGAATCCGAGCCTCCCTGTACTTGGACGACTGGCTTCTCAGGGCTTCGTCCAGTCATCGCTGTCTGCAGGATCTTCATTGGACGTTGGATCTGACCAAGGAATTGGGACTTTTGGTCAACCTAGAAAAGTCCCAGCTGATTCCATCCCAAACTATACTATATTTAGGGATGGAGATTCGCAGTCCAGTTTTTCGGGCTTTTCCGTCTGCCACCCGGATAGATCAAGCCCTGCTCAAAGTCCAACTAATGTTGAAGAGAGAACGGTGCTCAGTCAGGAATTGGATGAGTCTAGTAGGAACTCTATCATCCCTGGAGCAGTTTGTCTCTCTAGGAAGACTACACCTTCGGCCTCTCCAGTTCCATCTAGCCTTTCACTGGAACAAGGACAAGACGTTAGAGACGGTCTCAATCCCGGTCTCCGAACCAATAAAGGCATGCCTGAAATGGTGGAACAACAATATCAGTCTGAGAGAGGGACTTTCCCTAGCAGTTCAGAACCCAAACCACGTATTATTCTCAGACGCGTCGGATTTGGGTTGGGGTGCGACCCTGGACGGTCGGGAATGCTCAGGTCTGTGGACCTCAAGTCAGAGGAGCATGCACATCAACGGCAAGGAGCTTTTGGCAGTCCACTTGGCCTTGATGAAATTCGAAAGTCTCCTTCGAAACAAAGTGGTAGAGATCAACTCCGACAATACCACAGCTTTGGCGTACATCTCCAAGCAAGGAGGCACACACTCCCTCACGCTGTACGAGATCGCAAGGGACCTGCTCATTTGGTCAAGAGATCGAGGCATCTCCCTGTTAAAGAGGTATATCCAGGGCGACTTGAACGTCTTGGCAGACTGTCTCAGTCGGAGGGGTCAGGTAATTCCCACGGAATGGACCCTCCACAAGGACGTGTGCAAGAGTCTTTGGGCGACTTGGGGTCAACCCACCATAGACCTCTTTGCCACCTCGATGACCAAGAGGCTTCCAATCTATTGCTCTCCAGTCCCAGACCCAGCAGCAATACACATAGACGCATTTCTCCTAGATTGGTCTCATCTGGACTTATATGCATTCCCACCATTCAAGATTGTCAACAAGGTACTGCAGAAGTTCGCCTCTCACGAAGGGACAAGGTTGACGTTGGTTGCTCCCCTCTGGCCCGCGAGAGAGTGGTTCACCGAGGTACTTCGATGGCTGGTAGACTTTCCAAGAAGTCTTCCTCTAAGGGTAGATCTGTTACGTCAGCCCCACGTAAAGAATGTCCATCAAAGCCTCCCCGCTCTTCGTCTGACTGCCTTCAGACTATCGAAAGACTCTCAAGAGCTCGAGGCTTTTCGAAGGAGGCAGCCAGTGCGATTGCAAGAGCGAGGAGAGCTTCTACCATTAGAGTATACCAGTCGAAGTGGGAAGTCTTTCGAGACTGGTGCAAGTCAGCATCTGTGTCCTCGTCCAGTACCTCTGTAGCCCAAATCGCAGATTTTCTTTTACATCTGAGAAATGTTCGCTCCCTCTCAGCTCCCACGATTAAGGGCTACAGGAGCATGTTGGCTTCGGTCTTTCGGCATAGAGGCTTAGATCTTTCCAACAATAAAGATCTCCAAGATCTCCTTAAGTCTTTCGAGACCTCTAAGGAACGTCGTTTGGCAACTCCTGGATGGAACTTAGACGTGGTCCTAAGGTTCCTCATGTCAGACAGGTTTGAGCCATTACATTCAGCCTCCCTGAAGGATCTCACCCTCAAGACACTTTTCCTAGTGTGCTTGGCTTCGGCTAAAAGGGTCAGTGAACTTCATGCCTTCAGTAAGAACATCGGCTTTTCTACAGAAAAAGCCACTTGTTCACTTCAACTTGGTTTCCTGGCCAAAAATGAACTGCCTTCTCGTCCTTGGCCTAAATCTTTTGATATTCCTTGCTTATCAGAGATCGTAGGCAATGAACTGGAAAGAGTGTTATGTCCTGTTAGAGCTCTTAAGTTCTATTTAGCTCGTACTAAGTCCTTACGAGGTAGATCTGAGGCATTATGGTGCTCAGTTAAGAAACCATCATTGCCTATGTCAAAGAATGCTTTGTCATATTTTATCAGATTTTTAATACGAGAAGCTCATTCTCACTTGAATGAGAAAGACCGATGTTTGCTTAAGGTTAAGATGCACGAAGTAAGAGCTATAGCAACCTCCGTGGCCTTCAAGCAAAATAGATCTCTGCAAAGTATTATGGACGCGACTTTTTGGAGAAGCAAGTAAGTGTTCGCGTCATTTTACTTAAAAGATGTCCAGACTCTTTACGAGGACTGCTACACACTGGGTCCATTCGTTGCAGCGAGTGCAGTAGTGGGTGAGGGTTCTACCACTACATTACCCTAATTCCAATATCCTTTTTAATCTGTCTCTTGAAATGTTTTTAATATTGTTTTTTGGGTTGTACGGAAGGCTAAGAAGCCTTTCGCATCCTGGTTGATTTGGCGGGTGGTCAAAGTCATTTCTTGAGAGCGCCCAGATTAGGGGTTTTGATGAGGTCCTGTTGTATGGGTTGCAGCCCTTGATACTTCAGCTCCTGGGAGTCTTTCAGCATCCTAAGAGGATCGCTGGGCTTCGTGAGGAAGACAGACTTACAAGGCAGAGTAATCGTCTAAGTCAACTTCCTTACCAGGTACCTATATATTTGGGTTTTGTTATATTATAACTGTCAAAAACTCTAAGCATATACGCTGTAAACTTAATTAATTCTGGTCTCTACCCACCACCTTGGGTGTGAATCAGCTATTATATATTCACCGGCTAAGTTAAATATTTAAAAATGATATTTTAATTATAAAATAAATTTTTGAATATACTTACCCGGTGAATATATAAATTAAAGGCCCTCCCTTCCTCCCCAATAGAGACGCAGCGGGACGAGAAGAATTGAGGCTTGTTTACATGCATATGCGGTATCTGGCCGATAGTTGGCGCTGGTGGGCACACCCGCAACCTTCATAGCGATCGCTCGCGAGTTTTTGTGTGTTTTTCTGTCGAGCCGCTGGAGCAGCAGCTATTATATATTCACCGGGTAAGTATATTCAAAAATTTATTTTATAATTAAAATATCATATTACAAAAGAAATAGTTTTAAGTATTCTCAGGTATATTCAAAACCTGAACTGTTTCTTAACTAGCAATTGTGTAGTGTATCAAGGCCAGATTTAGACCTGGTGATGGTAAATTATTTGAGATAATGAGGCCCTTTTTATGTCCAGATTCCAATGTCCTATGTCAGTTGCTGGTTTTTATTTAACGTAATATATGATATCAGAAGCCCTTTGCACTTGATGAATCATGTATTTTATCAATGTAATTGTTAAATTAAAATACCGTACAATTAAGAAGTACAATAATAGTGAAATGATTATTTATCTAACTAAAAATTATTTTTTATTCAAAACAAACTTAATAATGCAAACACTTCATTAAAAAACAAAAGTTCCTTAAAAAAACATTACAAGGGCCTAGATTCTAACCTCTAGTAACTTGCAATAGGGAATAATTCCTGTATATTGATTCATGTACACAATACCAATTGTATTGTATAATTTTATCAAGATTTATTGTACAGTACTCTGTACTGTATAGTGTACAAACAGAACATAAGCATGGTCTATACTAAAATACTTTCTTGCCTTTGTCAGAGTAAAACCACTTACGATAATGCCAACTGTTAGACTGCGTAGTTTGTCACTTTCTATACACATGAGTGTGAGGAATCATAATTGATCCCGAGTCATTTTTGTTCTAAATTCATTCTTTTATTGTGTTCAGAGCAATCGTCAAACTAACTTTCTTAAAATTGCATCTGCATTAGGGAATGTTGATTGGACATGATCGTCAAATATTACTTGATACAGATCCTGATGTGTCAGAATATCATAATCCTGTGAATAATGGTTTTGACTATGTTTAACATATTTATGAAAAGGCTGAAGTTCAACAACATTCATGTCTACATCTTCATGATATGTTTGGCATAGAGGACTAACTCCATCACGAATCTCTTCTTCTGGAGCATTTAATATTGTTAAGGACAAAAATGTTTTTACAGCATCATTGTACTGTATAATGTTGCCCTCTGAGCCAGATTTGACTCTAATGCATCCAACACTGCTATAAATGCTTTGAACTTGTCTCTTGGTTCAAGGTTCTCTAAAGTGTTGGTACAGTTGTGCATGAACTGCTATTAAATGATCTACTGTCTATCGGCGTTGAAGATCAAGCCTTCGAATACCTAAAAGACTACTTAGTTGGTAGAAATTACTGTGTACAAATTGGAAACTCTTATTCATCATATGAACCCTTAAATAGAGGGGGTACCCCAGGGGAGTGTACTTGGTTCAATCTTATTCTGCATCTATACTATTGTTTTATCAAAAATGCTACAAAAGCATGGCGTGAAGTTCAAAGTATTTGCAGATGACACACAATTTTACTTCTCCATAAATGATATACATGACTACTGAAACTCTAAACCGAATCCTTGATAGTGTTAGAGAATGGATGACATTTAAACAACTAAAATTGAATGAGAACAAAACTGAATTCATGGTGGTGGGTAAGAGAAACCGCGTGAGAAACTTAGGTGATATTCAAATGAACATAAATAATGACTCGGAGCCGATATCTAGTAAAGTTCGAGATCTAGGTGTATTTCTTGACTGTACCCTGTCTCTAAATGCCCAAATAAATAATGTAATAAAAACTGCTGGTTATCATCTAAGAAATATTGCGTTTATAGAAAATACCCGGACAAAAATTCTGTAAAGAAACTTATGATAAACTGTGTTATTACCAGGATTGACTACTGCAACTCCATCTATTACAATTTACCAAAAGTACAACTTATGAAATTACAGAACATAATAAACAGAGGAGCAAGACTGAAAAAAGGTGTCCCACCTAGAGAAAGGATCACCTCTGTACTAATCGATTTACACTGGCTGCCGATTAAAGCAAGAATTGAATTTAAAATGTGTACGATAACCCACCAAGTTATCAGAACTGGGCGTCCAAAATACTTAAAAGAATAGCTACACATTGTGCAGCCAACAAATCGTGTCGACACGAGAATAGTTACAGATGGCTTCACACTGTTGGAACCTAGATTTATGTCTACTTTAGGCTCCAGAGCCTTTAAATATGGGGCCCCGAGATTATATAATAAGCTCCCACGAAAAATTCGATTGATTGAAGACATTAAGGCTTTCAAGAGGAAACTGAAGACTTTCTTATTTCAACAGTCGTACAACAGTGACGATTTAGCAGTACATGAACAATATGCGATTTGAAACATTAAATACTCTGAACGAAAAAGGTAAAACGACAGTGGAGGTCCTGTAGAGAGTGGGGTTCCCCTGCTGTATGGAACTGGAAAAGTAGCCATCAAAGTAAGTAAGTAAAGTATCATATCATCGATATGTATTCTTTTAGAACTGCTTTTCTTGTAATCAACATTCGACAACTTTTCCTTTACCTGTTCTTCAAAATAATAAAAAAATCCTTGGTACCTTTAACAAAATCTGAATGTGAAGCATACAATTTTCTAGATACGCCGAGACTAACTTTGGGGTCTTGCAGGGATTGACTAGTCTTGTGAAATTCATCCAGCAAATAACTCTACAAATATAACATTACCGTGAAATCAAACTTTTTCATTTTATTGAAAATAGTTATGGCTTGATTTTTTGCTTCACCCTTTTCTGTAGTATTTATATAACCCCTGTGGCCGCTGGGGGATATCAACCATTAGAATAGTGCCAACGTATCCCTGCATATCTTAAGAGGCAACTAAGGGGGATGAGGGGCCTGGTAACCCAGTCTCCTGTATTTTAATTTCTTGAGATATCAAATAAAATCAACTTGGGGGAGAGTGAATGCCCCTGCACAATAGTTTTAGGGTTTCTGAATGCGTGTACAAGAGAGTGAAAGATGTGAGATTAGAAGTAAGGTTTGGAATAGAAGGACGGATGTATTGTCCTTGTGTGAGAAAGATAAAAGGGATAGGTGAAGTAACTGGTGAGTGTCTGGGATTGAAAAGGGAAGAGCAAGAGAGGGTGTGGCTTTATTGCTGAGTGAATGGATGACAGGTAAGTAGTGGTATGGAAGGAGTTATCTACGTAAAACTGGGTAAGGGTTAGATTCAGTAGGAAATGTTAGCCTAAGTTGTGAGAAAAGTGAAGAGCAGATTAAATGCTGGAATTAATTAAATAGGCGAGTAGAAGGATGGATAGTATGGATTATGTAGTTGTGATGGTTGGCTTAAAAGCCAGAATGGGTGCTGGAGAGATAGAAGGTGTCATTGGGAAGTATGGTGTACCAGGTGAAAATGAGTGGTGACAGCCTAGTAGATATGTGTGTTGAACAAGAGCTGGTGATTAAAGTACTGTAGTAGTTTTTTTATGAAGAGAGATAATAACATATGTGGGTAAGATTGGAAAATGGAAAAGTGGCAGAAAGGGAATTAATGGAATATGTGTTGATAGCAAGAAGGGTGTTTGGAATATTGAAAGCTATGCACTTGTTTAGGGGTGTAGCTAACACTATGTCTGATCATTATTTTGGTTGAAGGAAAATTAGTTGTAGTAAAAGAAGAGAGAAATAGAGTGGGGGATGTCAAAGGGAGGTAGTGAAGGTTAAAGAGTTGGAAAACCAGAGGTAAAAAGTGAATATCAAGAAAGTGGGCATGAGTCATATGACAGGGTGAAGGTGAGAGAAACTGGTGACCTACAGGAGGAGTGGAAATTAGTAAAAGAAAATTTTTTGGGGATTGCAAGTGATGTGTGTGGCAAGAGGATTGTGAATGTTGGAATGCAGGAGTGAAAAAGAAAAAGAGTGAATTTGAAGAATGGCTGCAGAGTATTGGTGTAAAAAAGTATGAAAGATATAGAGAAAAATGTGGAAGTAAAACGTAATGTAGCTGAGGCAAAGAGGGCGGCTGATTAAAGGTGGGGTCAGGGATTGGGTCATGCTTATGAAGAGAATAATAAGTAGTTTTGGATAGAAAGAAGAGAAGATAGTAAAGAAGGGTGGATCAAGAATTGAAGAGACAGTAAAAGATAAAATTAGAAGATTGTTGAAAGGAGAGGAGGCAAGGGAAACGTGGGCTGAATACTGTATTTTGAAAGATTGCTGAATGTTGAGGATAATTAGGGAGGCAGATATAATTGCTTTTGCAGGTGCTGAGGTACCAGTAATGGGAGATGAGAAAGAAAGATTATAAGAGAGGAAGGGAATAAAACACTAAATGAAACGAGAGCAGGAAAAGCTACCTGGTATGGATGGCAGGAGGGCTGAAATGCTAAAGGAAGGGTGGTGACTATACTTTAATGATTGGTCAGATTGTTTAATATATGTTTTATGTTGTGAAAGGTAGCAGTGGACTGGGTGTGTGTGTGTATTGTTCTGCTATACAAAGGCACGGGAGATGTGCATGGGTGTTGGAATTAAATGGGTATTACCTTGTCTAGTGTGGTTGGGAAAGTGTATGGTAGAGTGCTAATTAAAAGGATTAAGGATAAAACAGGGAATGCAATCTTAGAAGTACATGGTGGTTTTAGAAGAGATGAGGAATTTATGGATCAGATTTTTACCGACAGGCAGATATGCAGGAAATATTTAGTAAAAGGCAAGGAGGTGTATGGTGTGTTTATGGATCTAGAAAAGCTTAGGATAGAGTTGATAGGGAGATGATGTGGAATGTAATGAGGTGTTGTTTAAGTACTTGGGATCTGTTGTTGCTGCAAATAGTGGAGTGGGAGCAGATGTACATCAGCAAGTGAATGAAAGATATAAATTGTTGGAAAGCAGAGAAGGGAATGGTAAAGAATAAGGGTTAAAAATTAATGTAAAGAAAGTTCTGTATGGAAAAAAAGTTATTGTACCAACTGTGATGTAAGGATCAGAGTTGTGGGGATGAACGTGACTGAGAGACAGAAATTGAATGTGTTCAAGAGGAAGTGTCTGAAGAGTATGGCTGGTGTATCTCCATTAGATAGGATTAGAATAAAAGAAGTGGGGATGAGAACGAGTGTAAGAAATTAATTAGCAGCTAGAGTGGATATGAATATGTTGAGATGGTTTGGCCATGTAGAGAGAATGGAAATGGTTGTCAGCTGAAGGTGACGAATGCAAGAGTTGATGGGAAAAGTACAAGTAGAAGGCCAAGGTTTTGTTAGATTGGTGGAGTGAGGATAGCCCTAAGTGACAAGATAGATGTGAGAAAAGCAAAAGAGCCTGCTAGAAATAGGAATGAATGGCGGGGGATTGTGGCACAGTTCCGGTAGGCCCTGCTGCTTCCTCCAGTCGCCTTGGTGATCGCTGAGGTAGCAACAGTAAGGAATTTACCATATGGAGCTAACTTTTGGTGGATAACGGCATAGGGTGGGCTGTTGCACTTGCACCCTAGCAGTACCAACCAAACATGGCTGAATAGAAGGAGCATATAGAAGAAAAGTCCCCTTTTGTTCTTTCTTTTCTTTTATGTCGGCTAACCCCTAAATTTGGGAG
>NC_090746.1:16260742-16285742 GCF_036898095.1 Palaemon carinicauda
CTCATTTATTGGGGGACTGTTCGGATTGGAAAAAAATAAACATGGCTATGATAATAATACTCATGAAAACCCATCCTTGTTATATTAATTGTTGTAATATTTTAACTAAATGTTTCAAAACCTAACCTCTTCTTGGCGTTAGCACACTATATGACCCAACGTTATAAACACACAACCGTAAATTTATGTGTGTACAGCATAAAGTCAAGAATTTGATTCCATTTGAATGTGTAATGTTGCATTATCCACTTGAAATCCTAATCAAATTCTACAAACGTAACATGTCCTAATTAACATGATTAATGAAATAATGGTGATATTTTGGCATTATCACACTATGACCTAATGTTGTACACATTTAACAATGCATTTGAGTATATAATGTCAAGATTTCAATTCCATTTGAATGAGTACTGGTAATGTGCCTTATTCGCTTTAAATCGTAATTAAACGTTTCAAACTTAACCTGTCCTAAATACCAAAATTGATAAAATAATGGCAATATTTTGGCCTTATCACATCATATGAACCGACATTGTACACTCTTAGCTATGAATTTTTGAGTGTATAACGTCGGGATTTCCATTCCATTCGAACAAGTAATATAGCATTATCCGCTTGAAACACTAATCAAAAGTTACAAACCTAACCTGTCCAAATGAACTTGATTAATGAAATAATACTCATACTACCCCAGTATTTTTTTATGCATTTTTCATGAAGTTTTTCAAAGCAGATGAAAATATTGGGGAAAAGAAGAGAGTTTTGTTGTGAATTTCACCAGTTTATTAAATCTGCCCGATGTACTGGCGTATCGCAAGGCATTGAAGAGGCTAGCCTCCCGAAACCCTTCAGGAAATACTAAAATACGGCTATATTTTAACAAGTTTATTACAAAAATAATCATTTAATACGAGGGAAATACATAATTAAACCTTTATTCGACATACAAAAGAGACACTTGACTAAATGACCACATGCGTTACTGAAAAAAAACTAAGTCCGCACCGGACTCAAAATTAAGCAAAATTAATTAATCTTTTAGTAAGTTACCTCGATAAACGCCATACCGAGGCCTTTTCACGTAATTTACAAGACAACACTGATCCCCAATCACAAGGATCGACTAAATATTCATAGATACAAATTTTACAGAACACTAGTAAAACCTATATGGAAACCGACCTGGGTACAATAGGGGGGGGGGGGGAGAGTAAAATTAAGGACTTACTTCGTCTGAGGACGTCGGATCAAAGAGGTAGAGCTGAGCTCTGCACCCCCCGACGTCACCTTGTTCCCGCGTTTTTTCTGAACCTAAATTTCTAGATAGGATATTTTCATCATGTTACAATAAAATGACATTAAATTTCTGAATCATAAATTACAAATGCTCGATTTCTTTAGCCTCAGCGCCTCCCCTACCAGGCGGTTGCTCTCTAGGTTCTAAAACAGTCTCGTCTTAAACCACATTCATTCGCCCGCGAGTTCTCTCAACCCTCCCTCCGTAACGTAGGTGGAGTTAAATGGCGAGAATTTCGAGTGATCAGTTATGATGGTCTTTTGAAGTTTCAAAACTTTAAAGCAATTTTCTCAGATTTTAAAAATGTAGTGAATGAGGTGTTCTGCAGGGGCCTTTCATTGTAAACAATGTACCAGCTTTAATGATTCACAGATGGTGAATAATAATGTTTAAACTACATGTACTTACATGATGTAATTCATAAAATCGTCAACAGAAGGCAGTTTCAAAACTTTTATATTATTATTATTTTTTTTTTTTTTTGTATACTTTGGAAATGGATACACTTTTTAAAAAGCTTTCGGGGTCCCAAGAAAGGGGGTTGGGTGCTCAAGCTAAAGCATTTTTTACTATATATGTAAATCTTCCACTGAATGCATGCTTCTTATACCAGGATCAATAAGTTGGTTTAATGTTGTCCAAACACTTGCCATTTTTAACAGTAATCATGTTATGCATGTTGCATAAGATTTTTCATAATTTTGACCATCCTTTGCCTTCGGATCTTCTCGGACAGTAGGTTAACATTCAGTTCGTAATACTCTACTAGGTAGGCTATGCATTTAATTCTAATAGTCATACCTTCTCCATCATGAGGTGCAAATAGTATTCTAGAAATTCTATTCCAACTGCAACCAAGTTGTGGAATGATCTTCCTAATCAGGTAGTTGAATCGGTGGAACTTCAAAAATTCAAACTTGAAGCCAATGTTTTTACTGTATATTGGGAAGGCTGACATAGGCCTAAGTATCTTTTTATAGTTTCTAGAGTATATTAAAGATCTGTTTTGATGTTGTCACTGTACTTAAAATATTTTATTTTAATTGTTCCTATCTTCTCTTCTAGTTTATTTATTTCCTTTCCTCACTGGAATTTTTCAATATTAAACTTACCCGATAATCATGTAGCTGTCAACTCCGTTGCCCGACAGAATTCTATGGAGGGATACGCCAGCTATCACAATACTAGAAGGGGGTGTACTTACCAGCGCCACCTGTGGCCAGGTACTCAAGTACTTCTTGTTGACACCTCCTCAATTATTCCTCTGTCGTGCTTCCGGCAAGACGTTCTGGGATACGCTTATGTTCTTGGAGTATTTTCACGACTTTGGTGAAGTATTTCTCTTTGATTTCGGCTGTCGCTTTACTGGAAACTTCTATATTAGCTTAGTTAGCTTTTGGAATTAATTTGATTAATTATGGTGACGAAGAGAGTATGAACTCTCTTTCACCTTTAAATGGCCGACCCTTCCCTTAGACGGAAGTGTTGGTGTCTAAGAGAGTATAGACTCTCTTTCTTAATTTTGCTTAACAAAAGTTATAGATTTATTTTATATCTCTCCGCCTCTTATAGGCCTCTTCGATTAACTTCCTTTTATTATAAACTTATTAAAATTAATTTTTATATTTGTTTATATTCGACCTTCCTAATAGTAGGCGGTCTTTTCTTGGTACCGAAGTTAATTAACATTGAGCCCGTCATTTTGGTTTTACCTGTTAACATATTATGCTATTTTAATGTCTTTGAAAGAATTTCTTTGATAGTCTCGTACTGTTTTCAAAGTTGAACTAACGTTTTGTTTTGTCTCTGCAGTTGTTGACGTTCAGAACGTTCAACTTGCGCTCTATCGTTACGATAGAGAAAGAATTTTCACGGTTTCACGTTGCAGTAAGAGTAACCGTGTCTAGCGTTTTGTTCATTCTTTCTTAACTTAATGGTTTTAATCCTAATAAAGGAACTTTTCATTTTGGGAAATATTTCAGTTTTTTCCTTTAACAATAATATGTTTTAACGATATATATGATTGGGCTCTTCTCTCAGGTTCTAAGTCAAGAGAGAGAGAGAGAGAGAGAGAGAGAGATAGAGACGGAGGGAGAAAGAGGAGGATAAACGTTTCATTCAAGCGAGTAACGTTGTTATCGTTTTTGCTCTTCTCCCTAGTCTCTTTAGGGGAAGAAGGTAAACGTTTCTAGAGTGATCTAGTGTTTAGTCTCTTTCCAGCCACTGAATTATTTATCTTTCATTAGATTTTTCTGTTACATTGTAATTCTGTTTTCGCAATTACTAACTTTTGAGAAAGGATAGAATTGCGTGTTTCAGGTACAAACCACTTAAAGTTTCGAGTTCAGTGAAATAAGTGCAAACAGAAAATCAAAGTGATAAGTGATTAGCGCAAAGTGTGTCAGTGTTGTGCGTGAGGGTACTTCTGTGCGCGCCAGTCGTCCTCCCAGTCCGGGACCTCTTGCAAGCTCCCAAGCCCAGGGGAGAAGCAATGTCGAAGGGCAGAAGGGTTCAGCAGGCCTTGATCGGCGCACAGAAGTATCCTCGGTGGTTGTGGGCGTGTCTTACCGAGACCGTCACTCCCACCCGCAGACGATTGAGCCCTTATTTTGCTCGTCTGCAGAAGAAATTTAGGGGAGAAAACGCTGGTCTCAGGTCTCAAGACCTCTTAAACGTAAGTCCAGACCTATGCCAGACGTACGAAGTTAGAGTTCAACAACCCGGATGCAGTCATTGGGTTAGCTCTGACTCTCCTCAGTCATCAGTTGAATGCACTCCGCCTAAGAGGAGTAAGGTTCTGCCACAACAGAGCTCGACTGTTAAGGCTTTACCTCAGCCTACTGTAGTTTCTGCCGACCAAGTGGACTCTACTACAGTCCATGCAAGCACAGCTTTCGGACTTGATGTGTGAGTGTCGGGCTGAGAGTGTTGCGCCTCCGCCTCCGCCTACACTCCCTCCGCCTGCGCTCGCTCCGCCTGCGCTCGCTCCGCCTGATCGCAGTACCACCTGCCAGGCGTACGATGTTGAGCCACGTTCTGAGTTTGCTGTTCCCAGTGGTGTTCAGCCTCCGCCTTCCTTAAGGCAACCTTTACAATGGGATCAGGAGGATTATACCTCTCTTCCTCCGCCTCCACTTGCTGCTCCACCAGTGATGCAACACTCGGTTGAGGTACAACAACCTCTCCCGTCCATGAGTCAGTCTCCTCAGCTCTCGCTGCAGCGAGCTCAACCCTCCTCAAGGCAAGCACCTCAACACCTTAGCCTTGCGCCTCAGGAGCCTCAACTTGCGAGATTTTTACTGCGTTCTGCGCAGCCACTACCTTTTCGCTCTCAGCTCACACCGCAGGAACCTCAACTCGTTCCTCAGGAACTTGCTACTGCGCATCCGCCAACCACTCAGCAAGCGCAACCCTTGAGTTCAGCCACTCATGCCAGGAGTCAGCCTCCTCCACCCATGCGCCTACCTTCTGCTACTTCCTTTGATCAGCCTTTGCAGACTGAGCCTCAGGTGTTCCCTCAACAGAGTCTTGAAGAGGAAACCACAACTATTGTTGTTCCAGCTCGTTCTGACTCTGCTGTTCAGCATACCTTACCTCCATTTTCAAACCTTATGATAATGGAGGTTATTTGTATTACTTATAAAAATATATTTGTATTCCTGGCAATATATTTTTAACAATATCGCAAAATATGGCAAAAATATGAATCATGAGTTATGAATGTAAGGTATATATTATGTTGATATTAAAACCCCATGCAAGCATGCATAAAGCACTCTAGCACTGGTCATGGAATTTCTGAGAAATGTTAAACGCCATGCACACGCTCTGCTTACCTTACATGCTCTGCTTACAGCATGCTCTGCATACTACATGCTCTGCATACAGCATGCTCTGCATTCAGCATGCTCTGCATACAACATGCTCTACATACAGCATGCTCTGCATACAGCATGCTCTGCATACAACATGCTCTGCATACAGCATGCTCTGCATTCAGCATGCTCTGCATACAACATGCTCTGCATACAGCATGCTCTGCATTCAGCATGCTCTGCATTCAACATGCTCTACATACAGCATGCTCTGCATACAGCATGCTCTGCATACAACATGCTCTGCATACCTTACCGCATGCTTCTCAGTCACACATCTTTGGTTGTTGCCAACTCACTAGACTGTCAAGCAGTTTCATAACGTTGCCTTCTAGTCTGCTGCTTTTGCACCAGTGAACCCTCACTGAGAGAACTTAGCTTTTCTAGGATATGGTCCCTGTAGATGAGAAAGTTCTTTTCTCCCTCCTTCTGATATTCCCTTGAGGACTCTGTCATTTGGAGGGAGCCTTTAGCTGCATAGCCTCCTATGGACTTTTATTTAAGCATAACATGCTTCCAGGGCAGGTAATGGTTCCACTTCAGTCGCTAATCCCGTCTGTTACCACACCTGCTCCCATAGACCTTGAGCTGTGTTACAAGACATGCAGTCCAAGCTTAGTCCTTGTTAGAGGATTTTTTGTTTACGGAGTCAATGTGTCACGGGGAAGACGTTCAACAACCAACAGAAGTGACTTGTTGTGACGCAGTGCGGCAACCTCAGCAACCCGATAAGGAGTTTGTCTGTACGACCCAGACAGTCTAGACAGATTCGGGTTGTCACTGTACTTCCTCGCTTGCCCATGATTGACAGTTCACAGACTGTGCAGCAGTACCATGATCTTGTGTCCGGCTCCGTCAGACGACTGGCTTTTAAGAGCTCCCACAAGTCGTCGCTGTCTGGAGATTTTCAAATGGACTATGGATCTGACCAAGGAACTGGGCCTCCTGGTCAATTTTGAGGAGTCTCAGCTCGTCCCATCCCAGACCATTGTCTCCTTGGGTATGGATCTTCAGAGTCGAGCTTTTCGGACTTTTCCGTCGGCCCCAAGGATCTTCCAAGCCCTAGAATGCATCCAGAGCATGCTGAGAAGGAACCGATGCTCAGTCAGGTAGTGGATGAGTCTAACAGGGACACTTTCATCGCTGGCCCTGTTCATCGTGTTAGGGAGACTCCACCTCCCCCCCCTTCAGTATCATCTAGCTGCTCACTGGATAAAGGACATGACGCTAGAGACGGTCTCAGTTCCTGTTTCCGAAGAGAGGAGGTCTTCTCTCGCGTGGTGTAAGAACAGCTTTCTTCTCAAGGAAGTCTACCTTTGGCTGTTCAGAAACACGACCGCCGTCTCCTCTCGGACGCATCAGACACAGGCTGGGGTGCGACTTTGGACGGACAAGAATGCTCGGGAACATGGAATCAGGAGCAAAGGACACTTCACATCAATTGCAAGGAGTTGTTGGCGGTTATTCTGGCCTTGATAAACTTCAAGTCCCTCCAGCTTAACAAAGTGGTGGAGGTGGACTCTGACAACACCACAGCCCTGGCTTACATCTTCAAGCAGGGAGGGACTCTTTCGTGGAAGTTGTTCTAGATCGCAAGGGACCTACTCATCTGGTCTAAAGATCGAAAGCTAACTGGTAACGAGGTTCATTCAGGGCGGTATGAATGTCATGGCAGATCACCTCAGACGGAAGGGTCAGGTCATCCCCACAGAGTGGACCCTTCTCAAGAATGTTTGCAGCAGACTTTGGGCCCTGTGGGGTCAGCCAACCATAGATCTGTTCACTACCTCGATAACCTAGAGACTCCTGTTGTATTGTTCTCCGATTCCAGACCCAGCAGCAGTTCACGTGGATGCTTTTCTGCTGGATTGGTTCCATCTCGACCTGTATGCATTCCCGCCGTTCAAGATTGTCAACAGGGTACTTCAGAAGTTCTCCTCTCACAAAGGGACACGGCTGACGTTGGTTGGCTCCGCTCTGGCCCGCGAGAGAATGGTTCTTAGAGGTACTGCAATGGCTGGTCGACATTCCCAGGACTCTTCCTCTAAGAGTGAACCTTCTAAGTCTACCTCACGTAAAGAAGGTACACCCAATCCTCCACGCTCTTCGTCTGACTGCCTTCAGTCTTTCGAAAGACTCTCAAGAGCTAGGGGCTTTTCGAAGGAGGCAGCCAGAGCGATTGCCAAAGCAAGGAGAACATCCACTCTCAGAATCTATCAGTCTATAGGGGAAGTCTTCCGTAGCTGGTACAAGACCAATGCAGTTTCCTCAACCAGTACCACTGTAACCCAGATTGCTGACTTCCTGTTATATCTAAGGAAAGTAAGATCCCTTTCAGCTCCTACGATCAAGGGTTACAGAAGTATGTTGGCAGCGGTTTTCCGCCACAGAGGCTTGGATCTTTCCACCAACAAAGATCTACAGGACCTCCCTAGGTCTTTTGAGACCTCAAAGGAACGTCGGTTGTCCACTCCAGGCTGGAATCTAGACGTGGTCCTAAGGTTCCTGATGTCATCAAGATTTGAGCCTCTCCAATCAGCCTCTTTTTAGGACCTCACATTAAAAACTCTCTTCCTCGTGTGCTTGACAACAGCTAAAAGAGTAAGTGAGATCCACGCCTTCAGCAGGATCATTGTTTTCACATCTGAAACGGCTACATGTTCCTTGCAGCTCGGTTTTTGCTAAACGAGCTTCCTTCACGTCCTTGGCCTAAGTCGTTCGAGATCCCAAGCCTGTCCAACTTGGTGGGGAATGATCTGAAGAGAGTACTTTGCCCAGTTAGAGCTCTTAGGTACTATCTAAAAAGGTCTTAACCTTTACAAGGACAATCAGAAGCCTTATAGTGTGCTATCAAGAAACCTTCTTTTCCAAGTTCTAAGAACTCAGTTTCTTACTATTCAGGCTTCTGATTAGAGAAACACATTCTCATCTGAAGGAAGAAGACCTTGCTTTGCTGAAGGTAAGGACACATGAAGTGGGAGCTGTGGCTACTTCAGTGGCCTTCAAACAGAGCCATTCTCTGCAGAGTGTTATGGATGCAACCTATTGGAGAAGCAAGTCAGTGTTCGCATCATTCTATCTCAAAGATGTCCAGTCTCTTTACGAGTACTGCTACACCCTGGGACCATTCGTAGCAACGAATGCAGTAGTAGGCGAGGGCTCAGCCACTACATTCCCATAATCCCATAACCTTTTAACCTTTCTCTTGAATACTTTTTATGGGTTGTACGGTCGGCTAAGAAGCCTTCCACATCCTTGTTGATTTGGCGGGTGGTCAATTCTTTCTTGAGAAGCGCCGAGGTTAAAGGTTGTGATGAGGTCCTTTAGTATGGGTTGCAGCCCTGTATACTTTAGCACCTTTGAGTTGATTCAGCCTCCCAAGAGGAATGCTGCGCTCAGTAAGGAAGACGATCTTATTAAAGGCAGAGTAACGGTTCAAGTCGACTTCCTTACCAGGTACTTATTATTTCATTGTTATTGTGGATAACTGATTATATGAAATACGGGATACTTAGCTATCCTTTAATCTTGTACACTGGTTTTCACCCACCCCCCTGGGTGTGAATCAGCTACATGATTATCGGGTAAGTTTAATATTGAAAAATGTTATTTTTATTAGTAAAATAAATTTTTGAATATACTTACCCGATAATCATGATTTAATCAACCCTCCCTTCCTCCCCATAGAGAACCAGTGGACCGAGGAATAATTGAGGAGGTGTCAACAAGAAGTACTTGAGTACCTGGCCACAGGTGGCGCTGGTAAGTACACCCCCTTCTAGTATTGTGATAGCTGGCGTATCCCTCCATAGAATTCTGTCGGGCAACGGAGTTGACAGCTACATGATTATCGGGTAAGTATATTCAAAAATTTATTTTACTAATAAAAATAACATATTTTACCCTGTTGGCTCCAACAGGCTTATAGCTTCTTGCTTTTCCAACTAGGGTTGTAGCTTAGCTAGTAATAACTGGTGTTTTGTAAAACTAAAGACAAAAAAAAAATAAATCTCATGGTCCTAGTAACTTTTGATTGTGTGTTGTTAAACAGTACTGTATAGTTTGACACATGAATTCCTGGCACACCTCGCTCTGATTAAGTGTATCCTGTCACACCCTTACTGCGTGACAGGGTGCAATTCATCAGAGCGTGGTGTACCAGGAATTCCTTTGTCCAACTGTACATCAAGAAGTGTAGAGAACTATATTCGGTTAAAGTTTCATGCGCAAATTAAAGAGTTGAAATGATTTGTTGCTAGAATATATATCCTAATAAATAGAATGGGTATCCTGGCTACACCCCCAATCTTTATCTACCGAGAATGAGAATGCGTCTACCGTAAAGATGCTTTTTAACTAATTCAATTGAGGAAACATGATGTGAAATTCAAACATACTAGCTCAAGACTAAATGATTTATATATCATAGACTGCATTCTAATAGTTGGAAAGCCCACTATGAGGATCAAAGAATTTTAGAGCAGAGTGATATTGAGAAATGCAAGGAAAACGGAAACGGCCGTGAAAAGGAAATAGGTTTTCACACTACACGGATTTAAATTACAAGACAAATAGGTGCCTGAGTATATGTAAATTTTATGAATGGAAATTTTTTTTTTTACATACGTATGCATAACACTTATTGCAGCATAATTTTTTAATTTTCTTCAGATTTCAAAATTAATTTGTATTTCAATCTGCATCAAAACAGCCATGGTTGAATAATGGAAAAAAATTGTTATAAGGAGTAGTGGCATCTGTAAGATTTTCATGTTGCAGACAACAAAAGTTAAAAAGAGACTGACTTGCAAAGTGGGTGACATGAAACATAAAATTATAATTATCATAGTGAAGGAGTTGTAGCCTAAGTGATTGGTAAATGTACAGAATTAAGGAATCTGATTGTTTTCCAAAATAAAGTAGATTTTATCCATAATCTTAATGTTACCTGATTAATTTTTTTTTACCATGGAATTTTACGGATTAATTTCCTAAAGTGTAACAATATTGTCCAAAATAGTGATTTTTTTTATTATACTTTATACAGGGGATAAAACAGTTTTATATTTTTTCATGTTGGGTTTTCGAGAAAAAAAAAACATCCTTTACACAGGGGTAACGTACAAGCTTGAGATGCACCATCTCAAGCTGTCCGATGATTTTTTTAGGTTCTGCTTGTCATAAATCCAGTTCAACGACGCAACGTTTGCCTATTTCTATAATTCTTCTAGTAATATTTTATCCACTCATTTATCCATTGCAAATGACCAGTGACCCTTGTGAACTTTTGTTTTATTGTATACTAGTGTACATAACCTGTCAATGATGACGGCTAAATATTTAGATAGATAAACACACGCACACAGGTTCAACCTTTTCCACCTTCTCCCCCTTTCCTAACTACAACATGGCAGTTATCATTTCAGGGAGTACCTTTCTGGTACCCCCTCTGACCAGGGTATGACTACTCATTCTCCCCCCTTCCAGAAGGACAGGGAAAGATTGAATACGTCTGGTAATATGGCTCAGCATGACTAGAAATTATATATATATATATATATATATATATATATATATATATATATATATATATATATATATATATATATATATATATATATACTCTCACAAAGCTGGTCTAGTGTAGAGTAAATAATTTATTCATGTATTTTATTTACGTATTTCATGTGTTTCAAGAGGTGGATAGCCAGCTCTTAAGGTGAGTTCCTCTCATGTAGTTTGGTATGTAAATTACGTAAGACTTTTGTCGTTTATTTCATTGTATTTTTCATTCAAGTCAGTATATGTAAGTTTATGTTATTTTTAAGAATTAACTTTTTATTTCACACATTTTGTTACAAAGTCTTACATAATCTGTTTAAGATTTCTATATGATCCATGTGAGATATGAACGAGGGCTTATGTAATCTTTTTCTTTATATTTTTATGAGGTATGGTGTCATATTTGTGAGAAAATGCGCATTTCTTATATATGCCACGTGTTTTGGAAGGTTCTCAAAAACCCCAGTGTAAGTTTTTATCTTTTTTTTTTTTCCGAGAACAGTAGGTGGCCGGAGCTAGCTGAGAGAGTCTTCTCGCTGTTGCATTGGTATGCAAAAATTAAACTAATAGAGATATCTCTTTGAAACTATATTAACTTATAGAAATCATGCCTACTCACGTGTGTAGAAAATTTCAAGAAGATTCATGAAAAAGAAAGGAAGAAAAAAAATAAAATTAACAAAAATATGCCAAATTTTCACCATTTTTTAAATTCAATAAACATCATTTTTCTAAAATTTGAATTTTTTAAACTTCTAAACGGTAGAGAAACTATTAATCTATAATTCTATTAAGACAGAATATAAAAAAAAAAAAATTACTGTCTAAAAAATTGTTGAAACTACACTTATTCGCTATGTGGGAAATTTTTGACATTTTTCAAAAACAAAAATATTAAAACATAAAATGTGAAAAAAATGCTCTGGTAATATCAAAATTCGATCATTCACAATTGCATTGCAAAAAACTGCATATGAATATCTTAAAAAATAAGAAAGTAATTTAAGTTTGAATGGTGAAAACTTACATTTGAGTTATGGCCATTTAAAGTTCAGAATCCTCCAGCGGCGTACTGCATGTCCTGTTTCAGGTTCTGTATCCTCGTCTTCCTGCTGATTGGAGTGTCCATTAATCTATCAAACTTCTTCAGGTGCCTGGATACTGCAGTTGTCATCTCAATCCCAAAGCATTCAAATAAAGAGGATGAGGATGCCAAATACCTGATGTTGTATCTTGTAACAGCAGTTGCAACTGCAAAGTCCACCATTCTCTTCCTTGCTGTTTGTTGCTTTGGGCACAGATTCCATATTCTGTGGTGCAATGACTCGTGGCTATTTTGAGTTAGCCCTTTTAGACACTTCTTCATAAGCTCATCTGAGGTTAACCGTTCATATATTTGTTTTAGAAATGCCCGTTCTTGTTTTCCCAACTTGAAATGAATTTTCATTGTTTCATGTGATGGTGGCACTTCATCATTTGCAAGGGCTCTATTGTAAAAACACCACGAGTTTTTTGCTTTAGCACAAAGGTAATGCTGAGGGTTATCATCTGTGGACGAGCAATGAAAAGGGGATGATTGTATTTCATTTCTCACCGCTTCACCAGTTGTCCCTATTTTCCTTTTCATAGAAATTGAGAAATAATATTGGAGATGATTGATGATGACATCAGTCAGTTTGCCACGCCCTCCCAGTGACAGCTTTCTCTTTCTTGGGGGCAATGTTCCCCCAGGTTCATCGTCAACAAATTTCCTTTTACCCTCCCACACATGGAAACCAAAATGTTTCACTACATGATTCACGCACTCGACCTTTTCAAGCTGGCATTCCGCGCCATACGGCCCAGTGCCACCATTCATTCCCCCGAGAGATGCATATGAGGAGCTGTCACCATCAGATAACATGCTTACATATCTCAGTTTATAGTCTTTGGACTGTCCCCACATTTCAACAGCAGATTTTGCCTCCATCCCCCCCGATGACCCTTCGTAATTTTGCTCACAATCTGTGTTCAAGTGAGTGTTCATCCAGTCCACGTATTCAGCATGTGACATTTTACCCTTTTCCATCAAATTCCGTTTTGCGTTGCACTGATCACAAATTTTGCTCATTATGTGATAATCTATCACGTGACCTGTTTCTGATTCAATTACAGCACCCACTCCGAAATTGCGTCTGTGTCCTCGACGGTGCCATGTCCCATCAAAACTGACAGCAACGTTAGTCCACCCACCATCACTTTCTTCGCTGTTTTCCCATATAATATTATAAATTTTTTTCATTGTCGTACGAGCAATACCCTTTACACATTCCGTGATATACTTAGCATACTTATTGAAAGTTTTAGAACTAAAATTTCTAAGCCCTAAAAATGATACAAGTTTCTCCCCATGTGTATACCCCTTCCTTAAAGACATGCAGCCATACACGAACATAATTGTCTGAGGATGATTATTCTTCTTCTTGACTTCTTGGGCTTTGTGTTTCATCATACACTACAAAGTTACACTTTTGACAGCAGGCATTCATATAAGTATCGAATTGATGGTGTACATATTTCACAGTCACTGCATCCTCTGCACAAGTAGGGCAAAGCAACTTCGAGATTATATTTGCTAGCTTTGATCCGGCAAATATAAATTTGATGTTTGCCTCTTTTTTTTTTTCTCTCCTTCAGTTCCCCCCCCCCCCCCGCGCCAACAAACGCTTCCTTTTCAAAGCACTCGTGACTACGCCAGTGGTAGAACTGGAAGGGAGAGGTGTGAGTGTTGGGGTACTCCTAGAGGGGGAAAGAGAAATGTTTTCACTCCTAGCTTTTTCAATTTTCTTAGCCCTCATGGCTTTAGCAAGTTCTTGCCTTCTAAGTACACTCTTCTTGCTTTTGGGCATGTTTGCAACTACAAAATAACACCAAGAACGGGAAAATAAACGTCTTCACGATGAACTCTCAAAGTCACAAAGACACTGAATGTGGTCTCTCACTATGTTGTTCTCCTCTACCACCCTCACTGAGAAGAAAAGGTGCCACTTTGTGATTTTATAAATCGACATGATTTTCATAACGATAAACAACTGAAAGCAAACAAAAACAATTTTGACAGCTGCCTCGTATTGTTTACTACGCATGGGACAACGTGGCTATTGCGGGTGACGTCAGTAGTATAATAGAATAATGAAAATAAAATACTTAGCGGTCAAATTTTGCTACGAAACTTCGTGGGAGTGTTGCCGAATGGTAGGAGAATTTTTCAACATGTTTAGTTCAAATTCCATAAAACTTTGATTTTTCGCTTAGAAAACGGTGATATGCCCCCTTCATTGGCAACCTTACGCCCTTAAGCCAGCCCCCGAGATTCCAGATCTCTGACCTAGAATAATCTAGAAGTTACTAAATTCTTAGAGGCCTATATGTGCCCCCAGAGATGCATAGCAACAGAAGAGAACCAGCCTGTCCTGTGAATGAGCCAAAGTACATCCTCTCTCAAAGTGCCAATAGTGTGTCCTCTCCAAAGTGATTTTGTGCCCCAACGTATATCGTGTGTAGTGTGTTAAAATGTTTCTGTAAATTTGCCAGAAATTTTAAATTCACTGTGTTGTGGTGAGTGCTGGTATTGTGTAAATCTTTGTAACTGGCCCAGGGAGATTTATGTACAAACATGAAGTATATTTGTATCGTTATAAGGTTAACTATTTTCATTAAGTGTCAAAACTAATTAATTGTGCTAAAGTTAATTTCCAGTGAAACAACTGATTGTATAATTTTCATAAGTATTAATTTCTTTTGTCTTAGTCTAAGTTTTGTTCAGACTTAATATTTCAAGTGATTTTTTTTCTATGTAAATTCTTTCAAAGTGGTGTAATTTTTTTTAGAATATATTTATATTCGTAAAGAGTATTATTTCAATTATCAGTGTTTATCTCAGTACTCTCTCATATCCCTGTTAAAGAATCGAAGTAAGAGGTTGTTTGAATACAGTGGTTCTTAATAATAATTACCCAGTTTTGTTTTGAGTGTACTTCCTTTGGATATTCAGTGTTTTTATGTGTTGCTGTTTGGGAGCTATGTAACTGTCTCAGAACTTGGGTATTAAATTTTTCAAATGTAACAGATTAATGTAAGAACAAACAGGTGAGTTTGAAACTCGAGAGGTTGTGTAGCTTGCCAGACCTCGGGACTATATATATATATATATATATATATATATATATATATATATATATATATATATATATATACATATATATATATAGTCAGGCAGTTGCTCCTTATTAAATAGGGGAGATTCTCCTGTAGTGTATAGTGAAATATTCTATCTGGCATATTTTTCATCTAACTACTTTTGAAGTATGGTATTGTTTTAGATAAATGGGCAAAATGTAATTTATGCTCGCATTATCTTGGCTTGGTTGACAATATAGCGATCTGTGGTGAGCGTAATGAGGAGGTTGAAGCAAATCTGTTTAATTTGTAGATATGCACTAACGAGTTAGGGTATGAAAATCAGCCGAAGTAAGACAAGGTATATATATATATATATATATATATATATATATATATATAAAGTTAATGAGGAAGATGGCAGAGATGCAGTATGGCTGGAAGGTATAGAACTGAAATCATCATCATCGCCTACGCCTATTGATGCAAAGGGCCTCTGAGGATTCATTGGCTAGATACATCAAAGGATAGCCAGTTCCTTGTGATGTGCAGTGCCTATCCAACTAAGGCAAGTGACTCCTACCGGTCCCTACTAATTCTAGTAAGATCAACCGCCAAGCATCAGGAGTAAAAGCCAAAGAGACAATTTGTTTATCGTCTTAAACTCAATCTGTCTCCGTGCTGCCAGTGACTTCATGGAGATTTAGGGGGGCATTTCCTCTATGCCCAAAGCTCTCATTACTCCATCAGGTTGCTCATCCGCTTATACAAGTATAACCGTTGGCAAACATCGATTGCAAAGATATACTGCCTAGCACGGTATATAGAACTGAAATAGGTAGTTGACTTTGAATATTTAGGATCGACTAAACAAGTGATGGCGAGGCGAGGAAGAGAATTCAAGCTCGGTGGAAGGACTGGAGAAGAGTGTCATTATGGTTTACGACAAAGGATATCAGTAATTCTGAAAGGGAAGGCCTATAAAGTGATGGTAAGACCATCTATGCTGTATGGTTTTGAGACTGTACTATATGTAAATATTGAAGTTGGGAGAAATGAAAATGTTGAGGATACTGAGGATGACGATGAAGGATAAGATCAGAAATAGATTCATTAAAGGAACTGCACATGTAGGCTAAATCAGTTTGGAGAGAAGCAAGGGAAGCAAGACTAAGGTAGTTCGGGAGAAAGAGTATGTCGAGACCTGGTCGGGAGGAAGATGGTAAGCATGAAGCCACTGGCTAGGAGGAGAGGAAGCCTATTTATGTATTCATTAAGAGAACACATTAGCGTGACAGCAGAGGATTCAGTTGATATATTTTGAATTTTATGATTTTTGCTGGGATCACACATTCCCGTATCTTGCTCCCGTTTTCTCCCGTAAGAGGATTTAATGGTAGTTGGCAACCAAACTTATAAAACTTTAGGGCTTGTGAAGTAAAACCAGGGTTGTTGGTACATCTGGTCTCTGGTACCACATTTTTTGGGGGTGGCGCACGTACCGTCCTGTATCCGATTGGTTGCAAATCACGGTCGGGGCTCAAGCTCATACACGAGCGAGTGTATGGATTTGGTGGGTTTGACGGCCTTCTGACGGTAGCATGTAGGTCAGACTTATATAGTTTGTAGGTCAGACATAAACATGGCACGCTTATGGTGGTTAAATCTTTTAATTGGTAAGTTCGACCTGGTACATCTGACATCTATATTTGTATGATGTATACTTTTGCCACAATATTGTATATTTTTTCATAATGACTTGGTTTCTCTGTCTATTGTTTGTGCTACTGTATGTCTTATTATTATTAGGAGTTAAAGTAAATGCATAATGAAAGTAATAATAACACCACACGGAATTAAACATTTCACATATATTACAACTAGTCAATATTACAAAAAGTACTCATCATATTAGAGGTAATGATACTTAAGATACCAGAATAAAATAACATTCAAATAATTAAAAGAAGTAAATACATAATGCAAGTAATAAAAACTTAGGAATTGAATCTCTCAAGTATATTTCCGGAAAAAGTCAATACAGTTAACAATAGTTCGTTCAAATTAAAACCAAGATTGGGCCAAACACCGGCCTTGGTCAAGAGTCGCGGTCCCATGTGTAATTAAATGGTATTATTTTGTACAGATTGGCTTATCTGCCTTCATGACTAATGATTCTTTTACCTTGGTTAAAATGAACGGATTAGCATGTCTCTAAACGAGGGATCGGTCATCAAATAATCCTACGAAATTCTACAATTCTTTGGCAAAGTAATCAGAAAACCTTAAAGACATTAATAGTAAAGACAGATTATACTGTAGTTCAATCCTTTTCCTCCCCCTCACTATAGGCATTTAATGGTTTGACACGCAGGTGCGAAGAGATCAAGTTCTTTGACAGGTAATCAGAAAGCACAAACTCTTTGCCAGTAAAAACAGATTATATCTCGGTCCTTTTTCTCTAAGGTTAATTTTACTTGAGTTTTATTCTTTTTAAAAGGAAATTAGTATGTTTTATACTGCTGTAAAATAGCAACTGAAAGCGGCACATACTGTATGTTTAACTCTGTTACGTATGACGGGTTGGCTCCAACGTTCAACGGCACAGTGACGTACCTATTCACAAGTCAAACCGGCTGCTAACGGGAGCATACTCACGTTAAGCGTAAACATAAACATACATACAAAAGACTGGCGTTGCAATGGTTCCCGTCACACTTACGTCTACCGCATACGGCCTGTACTCTCCTCGACAGAGCAAAAAAGAGCAATTTCGGCTTAACGGGAGTAAACGGCAGCAAGATAAATGAATGTGTGATCCCACTATTATTGTTTATAGTGATGCTTGTTTATATAAACATTATTTTTGAAGTACAATAACATGACTCTGATACATTTTAATGCATAAAGTACTAACACGTCCCCATGTTCACTTATAAATTATAAAAAAACATGAAAAATCACATAGGCTATAGATGGTATGCAATAAAATATGTACAGTTTAAAGCCAAATCTTGAATGATCATTCTAAATTTTACTATCAAGGGACTCATTGCAATATCTTTTGGTAAGAAAACGCAATTCTTGTTGCTATATATTTTTTTTTAGCAAGATTTCCTAATCTTATCTGTAAATAGTGAATGGCACCTTGGATGACATAAAGTTCACCAGATAATGCTCAGGATTTTTTTTATGCTATAAGACTATTTATTAAGATAAAATCACGCTATTAAGGCCTATTATATCTTATGTCTGTGATCATCATCATCATCTTTGTCTGCATCTTTTCCCAGCGTTCTCCATCTACCTCTGTCCCACACTTCACCGGTTAATCCCTTTGATCGAAGGTCATCCTTGATACAGTCCATCCACCTTTGCTTTGGTCTCCCTCTCCTTCTCGTTCCCTGTACCTCCATTGCCACCACTCTCCTTCCAATATATTGTTCATCTCTTCTCATGACATGACCATACCATCTCAGTCTACTTTCTTGGATCTTATCTGATAGTTCTCTAACTCTTGTGGTACCCCCAATTACCCCACTCTGTATCTTATCTCTTCTTGTCACCCCACACATCCATCACAACATTCACATCTCTGCCACATCCAGCTTCTTTTCTTCTGTCTTCTTTATTACCCACGTCTCCGATCCATACATCATTGCCGGTCTCACAACTGTCCTGTGTACTTTACCTTTCAACTTAACCCCTATTTTCCTGTCGCATAGTACTCCACACACTTTTTTTTTTTTTCCAATTCTTCCATCCTGTTTGTATTCTGTGGTTTATTTCTGCCCCCAGATCACCATCTTCTGCAACTGTTCATCCTAAATACTTGAAATTTTCAACTCTTTTCAATCTCCCTCCTTGTAAACTAACTTCCCCATTCTCCCATCTAAAGTACTCTGTCTTTTTCCTGCTGATCTTCAATCCTCTATTTTCCATTTCTCTTCTCCACTCCTCCAGTTTCTCTTATACTACCTCTCGCCTAGTGCTACACAGTATAACATCATCAGCAAAAAGCATACACCAAGGAGACTGATCTCTAATACCTTGTGTTACTACATCCATGACCAGATCAAATAGGCAAGGGCTCAATGCAGACCCCTGATATAGTCCCACATTTACTGGGAAACTTTCTGTTAGGCCTATACTGCTCTTAACATTTGCGTCTGCCCTCTCATACATATCTTGGGTGATTCATATGTATTTCTGAGGGACTCCCTTTTCTCTCATACATCTCCACAGCTCCTGACGTGGTACTGATCGTATGCTTTTTCCAGGTCTTTCTGTCTCTCCCAATGTTTTTCTATCATCTGCCCCAAAGTAGATATTGCATCTACAGTCCTTCTTCCAAGCATGAATCCAAATCGTTCCTCACCAATTGTTGTTTCATCTCTGAGTCTTCTCAATGATCTCCCATATCTTCATAGTATGGCTTATCAACTTTATGCCTCTGTAGTTGCCACATTCCTTGATGTCTCCCTTCCCCTTATAGATGGGGATGATTAGGCTTCATCTCCCTTCCTCTGGCATCTTTTCCTGATTGAAGGTCTTTTGCATCAGGTCCCACAAGATATCTATGCCTTTCTCTCCAAGACTCTTCCATACCTCTACTGGTATATTATCCAGTCCTGCAGCTTTACTATTTTTCATCTTTACTGCTTGTTCTACTTCTCATCTAGTCACTCCTATGGTAACTGCCTCATTTGGGAGTCCATCTTCAATTACTGTTCTTTGGTTCTCCTCATTCGGTAATCCTTCAAAATAAGTTTCCCACCTTCATTTAATTTCATTCTCATCTGCTAGAATTATACCGTTGTTATCTTTTATTTGCCTTATATACGTCAGGTCTTCAGATGCAGCATCTCGGGCCTTAGCAATTTGTAATATTTTCTTCTCTCCTTCTGGTGTTTCCATCTCTTTATAGACTTCATTTGATGTCTCTGTCTTCGCCTTTGCCAATGCTTTTCTTGCTTCTTTCTTTGCCTGCTCTTGTCCTGATAGATCTGCCTTCTTCTTGGCTTCTTTCTTGGCTTTTACCCGTTCTTGCACCTCATCATTCCACCACCACAATTCTTTATCATTAGGGGTCTTCTTCCTGATGACTTTCCAAGTATTTCTCCACCGATCCTTAGAATCACTTTACTATTCTCGGTCCACCATTCTTGTACATCTCGCCCTTTTCCAATCATTTTCCCCACATTCAGTGTTGCTACTCGCATCCTCTCCTCAGATAGTTTCCTCTGAGCTTGCCTCTTTAATCCAGCCCACCCATGACTGGGTAGCCCTTGCCGATTTTTTGGAGGGATCAGGCGAGGTCCCAACGCATCGCCTACGGGGAACGCCTTAGCATTTAGTCTAATCTCACAATCTCCACTGGCCATATTGGTTTTAGCTAATTTTTCATGGCCGGATGCCTTTCCTGCCCCCAACCCTTTCCATTTCCTCGGGCTTGGGACCGGCACCAATTTGATGCTGGCGTGCCTCCCTCAGTGGCTGGGTTTCTATATGTCTGTGATATCAACCTTAAATGGGTTTAACCAAAAGATTTAACATGATCTTATTACCCTATGATCCAGAATGCAATGTAATCCGTTCGATCACCAAATCTGAAATTTATCCAGTATGACCATTACTTAAAACTCTAAGCTTATATCGCTGAAAAATAATTGATACTTTAGTGAACCTTCCTTAGGTCCCTCTTCTCTTTTGCAACATAGACAATCTCCTTTTTCTTCTTCTTCTTCTTGGAGGTCTGACTTAATCTTCAGAACCAATATACTCCCCTGTAACATACAGTATAGTAGACGATTTTCCCGTCAGTCAAAGAGCATTTTCTGGAAGACAGGTGTGAAAGTTTGCCAACCCTTTCTATGACTGCGAGAAAAAAAGCCCAGTAGTAAACAAAGAATGATCATTAATACTTGATTCACAAAGAAAATATTAATACTTGATTCACAAATAAAATTTTCATCACCTCTTTGGGTGATCAGGAGCACTAGGATCTGCAGTAAAAATGTTCTTATGTGGACATTGTATCACATGGAGAGGGGTATGTGGTCTATATGTGCATCACATCTCTTCCTTAATGTACTTGAACAGAAAAACCAGTTCCTAACTTACGAATTTTTCTGTTTCAAGATTTTTGAAGGATTTCTGAAGTCAACTTGGTGAGTCACACAAACGTTTGGTTACCTTCGGTGAAATGCCAATTAACTCCTTGCTTTTAGATGCAAAGAAGCAGCTGGTTGCACAATATCATACAACGACGTTAAAAATGATAGTGTTCATAGTCGATAGCAGTAATGTCAACAATTGACAAAAATGTAAGATCTGGATTCAAAGATGCCAAGAATAAACACACCAGGAAACTTAAAAACTTGATAATTGTGGGAGTGGCTGCTATCTGATAACATGTTTACAGATAAGATCATAGTTGATGAACTCGTAAAGAGTTCCCTCTCATTCATTAGAGAGAGAGAGAGAGAGAGAGAGAGAGAGAGAGAGAGAGAGAGAGAGAGAGAGATTCTTGGTTATATCCCTTATCTCCACTCGATGGAAAAAGTATTCTCGCAATATTACATTATCTATATAAAATCAAATGGAAACTAATATCAGCTGTAAAATTTGTGATATCAATGAATACACGTTGATATTTTGGTTACTTTTGCTTTACAACTCACACACACACACACACACACACACATATATATATATATATATATATATATATGTATATATATATATATATATATATATATATATATATATATATATACACACACACCATGCTAGGCAGTATATCTTAGTAATCCATGTTTCCCAACACTTGTATAGCCTAAGTGGATGAGGAGCTTGGTGGAGTAACAAGAACTTTGGGTGTGGAGGAAATGCCCCTTTAAATCTCGATGAAGTCACTGGCATCAGGGTGATGGCTTGGGTATAAGGCGAGAGACAAGTTGTCTTTTCGTCTTGTACTCTTGATACCTGACGGGTGATCGTACTAGAATTAGTATGATCCGGCAGGGTTCACTAGCCTTAGTTAGATAGGCACTGCACATCACAAGGACCTGTCTATCCTTCCATGAACCTAGCCAATGAATCCTCTATGGATTTGGTCAGTTTATGGAAAGCAAAAAGGACAGAATGGTCCCCAGTCACGGGAGTAGCAGGGTGCTAAGAATCTCCTGGTTTATCAATACTAAAGCAAAATTGTAAATGGGTAATTGGAATGTTAGAACCATGAATCAGATTGGCAAGCTACAGCAAGTGGAGAATGAATTTATGGAATGCAGGTTGGATATTTTGGCCCTAAGGGAAATACGTTGTAAGGGGATTGGTAAGGAAGTCTTAGATCAAGTAAATATATATATCTATTCAGGAAGAACAGATGGAGTTTGAAGAGAAAGGGTAGGAATGATGATGGCACCAGGAGCAGAAAAAGAGCTGTAAATAGTAGATTGTTAATTGCTAAATTTAAATCAAAGCAGTGCAATATGGGTATTATAGTTTGCTATGCACCAACAAATGATTCCTCTGAAGAAAGGAAAGATGAAAACTATGAAGAACTTGTAATAGATGAGATCTCAGAGATAGATATGAAAATTGTGATAGGTGACGTAACTGCTAAATTTGGAAGGAATAATCAAGGTATAGAGAAAGTGATGGGTGTTGAGGGTCATGGTGAAGTTGAAAATGAAAATGGAGCCCATTTTATAATTTTTTGTTCAGCAAACTGTCTAGTTATTGGAGGTACTCATTTCCAACATAAGGACATCCACAAATATAAATGGACTTCACCATGTGGCAAGTACAAAAATCAACTAGATCACATTGCAATTAATAAAGAGGTGAGGAGGACTCTGAGGAATGTAAGAAGCTATAGAGGTGCTGATATTGGTAGTGATCACTAGCTCCTCATTGCCACAGTGAAATTAAAACTTAAAGCACCCAACAGAAATTTTCGATAGAATACCTAGGTTTGATACTACCAAGCTTCTAGAAGAAGAGCACATAGAAACATTTGCAATTGAATGTAGAAATCGATTGGCAGTGTTAGAGACTTTAAGAGATGAAGAGGAGACAATTAACGAAGAATGGTGTGATATTAAGAACATATATCAGTCAGTTGGTAGTGAAGTTATGGGACATGCAGTTACAAGGAGAAAGCCATGGATGTCAAATGATACTTCGGATACTATAAAAAAAAAAACAAAGACAGAAATTGATTGTTGAAAGCTTGCGAGGAAGTAATGAAATTACAAGGTAGAGTATGCTAAGTATTCAAGTATTAACAGTAAGGTCAAAAGTAAAGCCAGGAATGACTGGAGAGAATATTTGGACAGAAAAGCTGATGAGGCTGACAAAGCTATGATTCAGGGAGTGGTTATGACGTAAGAATTGTTCATGAAATTATTAATGAAATTTCTACTGGGGCAAAGAAGATGCATATACTGTACCCATCAAAAAGAGATATGGATCTGTTATAACAACAGAAGATGAAGAAAGGCAATGTTAGATGGAATACTTTAATGAGGCCATGAATAGGAGATATAAGGGGAATGATTTAATTGATACATGAATTATACCTGATGAAGAGTGTGGCGTGAAGAGGCAAAACCTGATGATTGGGAGCTAGGAGTGATCGTGAAAATGGAATTAAGGAGACCTGACTGATTGCAATACTTACAGAGGCATCACACTTGCGTCAGTTGTCATGAAAATATATAGTATGCTTAGTCTAAAGAGACTGGGGAGAAAGATTGATGAAAAGCTGAGAGATGAACAAGCAGGATTTCGAAAAGGCAAAAGTTGTACTGACCAAATTTTCATTTTAAGACATGTTGTACAGCAATGCGTAGAATAAAAAAATCCACTTTTGCTGGCATTTATGGACTATGAAAAAGCCTTTGATAGAGTACACCGGCCAATTTTGTTCCTGTTAAGTATGTGAATTGGATTGTCTGTTCATGAGCATAGCAAGTGCAAAGTATAGCCTATGTAAGAAGAGCCATGTCAAATGAATTTCCAGTAAACAGTGGAGTACTCCAAAGGTTTGTGTTGTCACCTATGATGTTTATCCTTCTCAGGAATTTTGTAATGCATAGAACAGTTGGGGATGGCAGAGAAGACCTAGAGTATGCTGAGGATGCTGTCCTTATTAGCAAAACGTCACAGGACTTGCAAAGCTTTCTTACCAGAATGCATGAACTATCACATGAGGCTGGGCTCTAGATAAATAGAAGAAAGACAGAGATGATGAGAATGGAATATGCAATGGAAAATGAAATATCATTGGAAGGAGAAAGGATTAATGAGGTGGAATCATTTAATATATGGGAACTATGACCTCTAATACAGGGTCTTTAGAATTTGAGTTTAATGAAAGGTTGAAAAAAAAACAAATCTGACAATAGCTAGGTAAAATGTGGAAATCAAATGGCCTGAAATTACATATAAAAATCAGGCTGTATATCAGCTTAGTGAGATCAGTGTTGCTATGTGGACATGAGTCGGGGTATGACAATGAAATAATACCCAACAGATTTGGTAGATTTGAGAACAAAGCCCTAGGAAGAATATTGGGAATTAGATGCCAGGAGAGGATTAGAAATGAAATTAACAGAGTACCTAAGTGCCATATGTGGATGAGATCATGGTGAGGGGTAGATGGAGATGGTTTGGGCTCCACAAGGCACTAGAGGAGTTGGAAGACCCTGGCCTACATGGCTGACGACTATGAAACGTGACATGGGAGATGATGAGAGCAGAGGTATTGAAATAAAAGCTTGAGATAGAGATGACGGGTGAAATCTAACGGAGCCCTTTTGCGTCAATTTTATATATACATATATGTATAATGTATATCTATATATATATATATATATATATATATATATATATATATATATATATATATATATATATATATAATGTGTATATATATATATATATATGTATATATATATGAATATATATATATATATATATATATATATATATATATATATATATATATATATATATTCATCAAATTTCAACTGGGCTCAACAAGGCACTAGGAGAGTTGGAAGACCCAGGCCTACATGGCTGAGGACTATGAAGC
>NC_090746.1:16288242-16293242 GCF_036898095.1 Palaemon carinicauda
TGTCTTTTATTCAATTCCCGAATTTTGTGTTTTTTCTTTGTGTCCAACAACCAAGATTAGAATAACTTATATGGTTTATGATTTACTGGTGAAGCAATATTAAGTGTATTAATTATTTGAATAGATTAAGTCGAATTAGCACGAAGAGAGAGAGAGAGAGAGAGAGAGAGAGAGAGAGAGAGAGAGAGAGAGAGAGAGAGAGAGAGAGAGAGAGAGAGAGAGAGAAGCGTTTGTTTACCAACTAATAAAAAACAGATGTGATCGAGTTTTGAAACCCAATAAAAATGTGCCATATCCCCAATGAGGAACCTGCCCCAGGTGTCCCAATTGTGAGCGGGAAAATACCGCACGAACGAACACACACGGATAAACGCCTGCTGCCGATAACCTGTCGCAAGTGAACACTGAGAACGAAGCAAGTGTTTTGCCACGTTGTTGTTGTCGAGTCTGGTTGCTCTCGTGAATGTTTCCACAAACAAAGTTTTATACCATTCAACTCCATTCTCAGTAGTAATTTCAATGTTGAAAGACATCCGTAAGTGTCAGTATTAAATGGAGATTTGATGTCGGTGTTCGGAATTGTAATAGGATTGTGAAGTTGAGTGGTTTTGGACCGGAATTACATCCACGTTTCAGTTGGTGGGATTTTTGTCACCATTGCTTTATAGTAAGTAGGGAATTTCGTCACCATAAGCAACTTTAGTACGCTGTCAATAAGTGAGAGAGAGAGAGAGAGAGAGAGAGAGAGAGAGAGAGAGAGAGAGAGAGAGATCCTAGTTGGCAAAAACGTGTTAGGTAACGGACACACATCTATTTATCTATCTATCCATTTGTTTATCTGTTTATTGTGCTGTACTTATATGTATAAAAGACAACTGTAAGCTATTATACACATAACACATTCTATCTATTTATATGTTTGTACTGTATCTCTGTACGTATTAAGATATTTATGTTTTTGCATATATTCGCAAGCAAGCGATTCCTTCTTACACTGAGTTTAGTGCTTCCTCTCGTTCTATCACGTTATCCACAGTTTGCAATTACCCTCTGTCTCTTCTCTCTCCTTCCATTATATTGAATTGTATATTGTTCACCAACACATCGTCACTGATTTTCCTATGAGACCAAAGTAGCGTCAGGCATTCAAGTATTTCTTTTCCTCTTTACTAGCCTCATACAATCTATGGTAACTATTTATAAATTTTCCTAATAATTCAAAGTTCAGTAAGCACTTCATCTCAACAGGTTATAGGTATTTGAATTCAGGATAAAAACACAGAATTCACTCGTCGTCTTGAGACTTTTTTACTTTTTATTTATTTTGAAACATAATTTCCTCAAGCACATGTATACTTCCCTAAATTATTCAATCAAATCCACTCAAAAATTTCAAATAACTCAAGCTTAATGTTTTTTTTAGTACCACCACATGATCAATTCTTCTATCCCGCAATTGCAGAGCAATGTCTTTTTTGCAACACAATCTCAGTATGGTGTCTTTAACTTTAATTTCTACTCTTCTCATATTTTCACCTTTCTCCTATCAAACTCACTTTTATCATACATTTATGGTTACATTTCGAGTTCTAAAACCGTGGCTATTTTCTATTTTCAAGTCCACTTTAAGCAAACACTCAACAAAGAATATACTTCCAACCTTTTGTCTCATTCCCAGTCCATCTGTTAACTTACTTATCTGTGCGCTCTTTCCTAACACATAATTTAACAAACTTACTGAGACTATGCTCATTTTTTTTAGTTAGTTATGAGTAGTCATGTTTGGAATCATATATTTTAATCGACTTCCTTTCAGCTTATATATTTTGGTTTATGTTTATATATATATATATATATATATATATATATATATATATGTGTGTGTGTGTGTGTGTGTGCGTGTTTGTGTGTGTTTGTGTGTGTATGTATGTTTTGTCTTATTGATCATTTAAGAAGAAGAATTCAGCTAGATCTTTACCTCTTTCTGACTGTCTGCCTGTCAAATAGTATTGTTATGGTGATAAAAGAAAAAAAACAGCTAAAACTAATAATTTTCATACAACATTTTAAGATCAGAAGTTTGATAATGAAAGTAAAGAATTTCTATATTGCTACGTAAAAAAGCGTGAAAATTAAGATTAATTATTCATTAATGAATGAAGTCAGACTGTTCCAAGTCTAGTATTTCCTTCGATGATAAAAACATGTTCTGACAATAAAATTAATAATAATCTGGCATTAAAAACAGCTAGAATCTTGCAATAGAGTAATTTTGGTTGTTATGAATTTTTGGTTGGTAGAATGATTGTATACAGTATGTTGTTGGAATAAGGTAGCTTTATACTAGCATGAATTGTGTAGGTTAAACAATTTAGTCCCAATAAAAACTTACCTCCTTTATGTGATAGAAGTCTAAAACTTTTTATTGATCAATTATTTGTTTGAATCGTCAAAAGTTACAAGCTTAGTTTTAAAGTCATATTGGAATACAATATTTTGATCATCAACTTTTATTTTTACCTTTATCTTATTTTCAGCTCTACTTGGGTTATCAGTGGAAAATAACTGTTTATCATTTGAATCCGAGTTTCTTTTCCGGTTATGAGATCTTTCATTTTAAGACCTTTTCATTTTTTTTCCTAAGCTAAACTTCTCATCTATGTCGTGGAATTGGATAAACAGTTCATTCATTTTAACCTATTGCTTCTAAACATGAGTGGAAAGATTCTAATTATACTAGATCTTACGGAAACTGCAAAACTGATATGGAAATGGGACTCTGATTCTCAAACCCTCCAGGAGTATTGCACCAGGATATTCCCAGCCAATTCCCACTTGATCGTCACATAAAGTCGGTGGAGTCTCTTCCCATCTCAACACGGGAACCATTACTTGTAATTGTGATACGTTGATAGTGACCCACGTGGATGGCGTGCACAGCACATCCATGTACCGCTATCCAGAACAGAGGAGCAATGAGATAATGTTTATTTGCGAGCAAAGCAAGCCATGGCAGAGCAATGACCATTTGAGGGACATAATATAAATTACGTGTGTAATTACAACTTCACACAAATGTCTAAAGAGATAACGTTTATTTGTGAGTGAAACAAGCCATGGTGGAGCAAAGACAATTTGAAGGATGTGATATAAATTACACATTAAAATAAAATCAAACACAAAAGTTGAGATGAGCAGAAACTGTTCACTTTGCGTGATGATGCACATAGCATTTGGCTGAAAATCTCCTGGTGCAATACTCATGGAAGGTTTGTGAATGTAGGAACAATACATGTAGGGTTGGGGAGTTGGTTGTTAGAATCATGGTAGTTGGGTGGAGTTAGTTCTAGATGCTTTAGTGAAGTCATGTCTTTTTGGAGCAATTATTCTTTTTCTCAAAATGTTTCTTACGCTAAAGAATCACAACTTACTTTGTGTCCATAGAGCAACTACAGCACAAAGACGTAGAAAAGACATATGGTGATTTTGACGTCTCACTTTCTCGTCTACATTTTCTCAAAGCTTACTAGAACAAGACCTTAAATTAATCAAAATATGTTGTAATTGGCGTTGTGCATTTATGGTATCTTCTGAAAAACACACCTGCTTTAAGTTTGTAGCAGTAAGAAATACATTTATTTGTTTGTAAGTATTCATATATGTGCATGTATAGTCATAATGCCTTATATTCTAAGGATAAGTTTTTATGTACGCTATTATAATCCATATAAATATTTTGGACCACAATTTTAAGAATATTAGTTTCTCTAATAAAGCTAATAAAGTAACACTCTGTATTTTGTGTTCTACAGATAAGCGCATGAAGAAGAAAAAAAAAAAGTATCGCTCGTAAGCCTCATCCTTCAGGAAGTTCTATAAGACATACCCTTTGAAGAAGAAGTTTGCTGCAATAACACAAAGTTTCTTAATCATAAGCTTTGTCCTCGATTGAACTTCTGGCAGTTTTTCAGTCTTAATGAGGATGGAGGTAAACAAACTGAAATTTTGGCAAACGGAAATATTTGTCGTCCTATGGATGTCATACGGAGCAACGTATTTCCTTAGGAAACCGCTGGCACTCATCAAGGATGACCTTCAGTCTAATTTTAACCTGACCTCAGCTGCCCTTGGATGGGTGGACACTTCGTTTTTGTTACCATATGCGCTGGTATCGTTAACGTTCAGTCACTTAGGAGACAGTTATGGTCCTCGTCTGACACTGGCTGGGGGTCTCATTATATCATCGGTTGCATCTGCCTTTATTTCTTTGAGTGACTCATTTACTTTAATGTTAGGATTACTTGTAATCAGTGGAGCAGGGCAGTCTTTGCTATGGCCAGCAGCTTGTTCTCTCTTGTCGAAGTGGTACTCAGACGACTCAAGAAACTCCATTTTCGGAATATTTGGCACTTGCTGTTTTGCTGGTGGCTTAGCAGCAACTGGCTTAGCCGTGTGGGTGCAATCCGTGTATGGATGGAAGCTGATATTCATCCCTCCAGCTATTATAGTAACATTTTTTGGGATTCTTTGTGGTCTTGTAGCTTACCCACCTGAGGCGCGTGGAGTAACTGTACCAGGAAGAGAGGGTGAAAAGAATTCTGTGGAAACAAGCAAGACTCAAACTAGCAGAACTTCCTTTTTGTCCCTATTCTGGATTAACCTCGTACCGGAAGTTTCCATATCTATGTTTTGTGTTAAAGCAGTACGTTATGCTCTCATGCTGTGGCTACCCCTGTATTTCTTAAGGTCTCTTAAATATTCGAAAGTAAATGCAGGATTAGCTGCCACAGCCTTTGAGGTTGGTGGTGCTGGTGGCAGTGCACTCATTGGAGTTGTCGTTGATAAGTGTATGAAAGGAAGAGCCATTCTTGTAGCTGCCATATGCATTGGCGGATCAGCAGTTATGCTCATCCTGTTTATGCTCACGTCATCATGGGGTCCAGTCTTTCACACACTTTTCTTAACCTTAGCAGGGGCTTTAAACTGTGGCCCAGATATTC
>NC_090746.1:16298242-16325742 GCF_036898095.1 Palaemon carinicauda
GTTCGTGCCGTGGTAGTTGTCGGCGACTCCGTAGCCGAAGTCGTATTTTGTGGGCTGGAGGAGATCGATATTTGCTTTATTTTGGGATAATTGTTGATTTTTCAGGGAAAACAAAAGTCCAAGAAGGCAAGGAGTTGAGATGACTATATGATTAATAACAATGAATACATCTGAAGTAATGTAATGATTAAATGAATGAATAAGTATATGAATGTATAGATACATATGTAAATTAATAGAGAAATGAATAATTAGTTTACATAGATAAATAGAAAAATAGATAGTTTCCTAACAGATATATATATATATATATATATATATATATATATATATATATATATATATATATATATATATATATATATACATATATATATACACACATATATACATATATATATACACACATATATACATATATATATACACACATACATATATACACATATACAGTATATATATATATATATATATATATATATATATATATATATATATATATACACATATATATATATGTCTATATATATATATCATATATATATGTATATATATACACACATAAATATATATATATATATATATATATATATATATATATTATATATATATACACATATATATATATGTCTATATATATATATATATATATATATATATATATATATATATATATGTATATATATACACACAAATATATATATATATATATATATATATATATATATATACAAACACAAATATATAGCTAGTTTACAAATAAATTAATGAATACGATATTATTGTAAATTATTTACGTGAATGGTTGTGTATAAAGAACAATTAAATCTATAAAAGATAATAAGATTTTCACGAGGGGATTCAAACCCATTACTGGTGAAGGGTGTGGTACTGGGTGCAGCCCAAACTCTTTTAACATGCTCCAGCCCCAAGTTTCGTGATTGGCCGCCATTCAGATGGTCATTGCTCGGCTGTGGCGTGCTTCGCTTGCAAATAAACATTTCTCATTGCTCCTCTGTTCTGGCAAGCGGCACGTGGATGTGCTGCGCACGCCATCTACGTGGGTCACCATTAAAATATCATAATCACATATCTATTTTATTATTATTATTGTGATGTTTACATGAATCAGTTGTGAGAAGGTGGCGGCCAGTCACCATACTTGTGGGCGAAGCATGTTAAATGTTTTGGTCGGAACCCAATTGCTTTCGTAGGTTCAAAGGTAACATAGGGCATTGCAAAGCCCAAAATCTGAGAGCATTGTTTATATACTCACCAGCTAGAGTTAAATCACCTAATTCTGATGTGATACCTGAGCTTATCCAGCAGTTCCAAATAGTGGCACAGATACTCCAATTATGGAAAACATAAGTGATTAGAGGAGAAATTTAAGCGCTGTCTGAATTCAGATCTCTTGTTGTTGGAGTTAGGAATTATGTTTCATGGAAGAGCATTCAACTGCTTAAAGAAGCTCCCTATAGATCTATGAAATGTTTTTAATACTGGATGATGTCGAATCCATTCATCTAGCGCTCAAAGAGAATAAGTAATTGTTTTAAAAATTCAAAACAATGCAGTAGTTTAGTGTCTATGTTAGAGGCTGATGGTTAATAAACGCATTAGTAAGGTAAAATTAAGAGTTATTCAAGATATATTTACAGGTAACTAAAGGATCAGTGGTTTTTTATAAGGAGTAATATACTTGAACCATTGGCCGTTCAAACTAATGTTCTTTTGCAATTGATGGCATGCATGATCTAAGTGCATGTTCTGTCCTGACACTGATTATACACGGCACAGTTATAATCTTATTTGCAGACAGTCGTATAACAGAAAGTAGGTACTAAATGAACATGTCTGAAAATCACATATACGATAAGGATATCAAGATTAAAATTTACCAAAAGAGAGTAACCAATGTGTAATTTATGTAGCTACATTTAGATTTAACATCTGTGTATAATCTCAATATTCGGTGGCAATTACGTCAGCAATGTAGCTTCACACAGAATAAATGGTTCTTGTATAAGCTTAGACTATGAGTTTAATAAAAATCATGAAAATAAAGTTAAAGGCCAATTAGAACCAGCTTACATGTCTCATCCACTTACTGAATGCCATTAGTGGGAATTTAGAACAAGTAAAATTAACGAGCGAGAAGACTCATTAGACCAAATCGCTCGTACTTGTGTGTGTAAATGAAATGCTAATTGTATGAGATTTTCATAGATGCTCAATTTCGCTTGCCATTATCATTAAACGATAATGGACAGGCTTCTCATTACCATGCAGTAAGTAATTAAAAGAGTTAGCTGTGAATGAATAAATGATTGACCTTTTGCTGAAAAGATGTTTCCTAGGTATCCGAGTCTCCTAATTTTTATTGAGAGAGAGAGAGAGAGAGAGAGAGAGAGAGAGAGAGAGAGAGAGAGAGAGAGAGAGAGAGAGAGTTTCGTAAGGCACTGATTACACATTCTTAATGATCTTTTCATCCGTGTATGCATAGGTAACTATGGCTTCATATGTTTGTACCTATGAATATTTACAAATGCATCTATGGGCCAAGTAATGGTCACTGCAAGTGTTAACAGCACGAAAGTAACTGAATGTTACGTAAACAAAATCCAGGGTGTGTTATTGGAAGATTGTAGATAAAGGGAGAAGGTTGTTAGGATGATTTTAACTAGCAAATTGTTGAAATGGTTTAGGAAGAGGTAGAGGCAGAGTTCTTCTTTTAACATTTCATGAAAAAAGATGCGAATGTAAGTTGCAAGTTGCAACAGCATCGAATACTAGGTGAATTATACTCTTATTATACGCAAGCTGGCGTATTTGTACTCAAGGTCACGCCTTTTGCAGCTGTTGATTGGGTGAAATCAATTTGTCCGAATCCAGTACTTTTGTGTTGACATATTTTCAAATTTATGAATATATTATTACACCATATAATGTCAGCTCAATATATGAAGCAAAAATCAGTACTAAATGAACTCATAATAAATATATTAAAAATTAGTTCATAGATGAGTGACGAACATGTTGGATAATAAACAACTCCCACCGAAGTTGTAGACAAGGAAAAAGTTTGAGTTGCATTAAAATCCCGTCTGCTATCATACTATGTACTTTGTAAATTAAATATCAAAGATATTTAATTGATTAGCCTATAAAGCTCGCGCTTTGCTACTTCAAACATATTTATAGTTCATTTTCTATGAATGTTTTTGATATTTTAAAACATCGAAAACTAAGTTGAAAAAATGAGTAACAAACTGTTTGTTTTGTTATTGCCTTTCTACTTCTCCACTCTTCTGCGCTATATGTATGGTGGCCTGTTGTTACGTCCTTGCCTGGTGATTGCCATATTTGGGTTCGAGTCCCACTCAGACTCTTTAGTTCCTTTAGTCGCCGTAAGCTCACCATCCTTGCGAGCCTAGCTTGGATGGACAGGGGCCTTGGGTGCTGATCATATGTATATGTGGTCAGTCTCGATGTCACTGTCCTGCCTGCTAGAGCAGTATTACTGCCACTTGCCTCTGCCATTCATAAGTGGCCTTTAAAACTTTAAACCAAATAACCATAGGTTAAATTTGTCATTTATGTCCCCATTCAATGTGGCCTTTACAATATCCTTTAAAGTTTTGAATAGCCCAACCCCCAAATATGAAAAATTGTAACACCTCCTTGTGGTGTGGGAGGACCAATGTTAATGTAGGGGCTTTTCCTTCCACTCGACGTACCCCGTATTCCACATAAATCTCTGTTTATCATTATGTTTTTATGTTCCTCATCATTATTTTGCTATCTAAATTTTCTATAAAAGTCTGATAGTTATTTTAGTAATAATTATGATGTACTTAATGCTTGAAATAAACAAAATTGAAATTTCTGTATTTGGAAGACTGTTCCAAGACTTCAACTTCGGTGTTTATTAAAAATTAATAGATAAATAATCAAACAAAGTTAATATGTAGGTTCTTATTATTTACAATTAATTTAACTACTATTTATATCACATTCATAATAGCACCTGTTAACTCACTCTGTATTATTATTATTATTATTATTATTATTTGCTAAGCTACAACCCTTATTGGAAAAGCAGGATGCTATAAGCCCAGGGGCCCCAACAGGGAAAATAGCCCAGTGAGGAAAGGAATCAAGTAAAAATAAAATATTTTAAGAACAGTAACAACATTAAAATAAAGAGTTCATATATAACCTTTAAATAATTTAACAAAACAAGATGAAGAGAAATTAGATAGAATAGTGTGCCCGAGTGTACCCTCAAGCAAGAGAACTCTAACCCAAGGCAGTGGAAGACCATGGTACAGAGGCTATAGCAGTAAATCTATAATATAATTGTTTGTATAGAACACTGATGAATTCGGACAATCTGATGTCCACCCAATCAGAAGCATGCAAGTGACTCTGAGCTTGGTACAGTTATGCTAGGTTGAAAAAAATAGGGTATAATATAAAGCCCTGTCCAATCGATCGAGCATGCCCAACGGGCAAACAGTGATACCAGGCCACAATAGTTGATGAAAATGAGGGTTGATGACGTCCGAAGCGGGAAAACTAAAGACAGGGATCTGGGAACACTGTATGATGCCAGATCCCTGTCTGTGGTTTTCCCGCTTCTGACGTCATCAACCCTCATTCTTACTACCCATCGTGGTCTGGTATCACTGTTTGCCCGTCGGGCATGCTCGATTATGTAGACAGTGCTTAAGATGATAATAAAAAAAATGTCGGTTGATTGACCTGAAAACTGAATAAAATTATTCATAGGAATAAGTATGTTAATCCTCACAACGGAGATTTCCTGCATGAAAGACATACTGATTACTTACGTGGTCATGATACTCAGGCTCAGCTTTGTAGACTGACTTCGGTTTGTATACGGGTTTCGGCTTATATACAGGTTTCGGCTTGTAGACTGGCTCTGGCTTGTAGACTGGCTCTGGCTTATAGACTGGCTCTGGCTTGTAAGCAGGCGCGTATGTAGGTTTTGGCTTGTAAACGGGTTCGTAAGTTGGTTTCGGTGTATACACGGGTTTGTATGGCTCTGTCGTGTAGATCGGCTCCTCGTAGGCGGGCGCGGGTGTGTAGACTGGAGCAGGCGTGTATACTGGCGTGTACGTAGGCTCAGGTTTGTAGGTTGGTTTAGGCTTATAAACTGGGGCTTCATGTTCGTAATGGGGCTTGTGAGTCGTGTAGTGAGGTGCGTACGTTGTTTTTGGCTTGTAATAAGGGGCAGGCGTATAAGAGGGCGTATGGTGAGGTTTGTAATTCGGTTCGTGATCGGAATATGTCGTGGAATGGTGTGGGGCGTATGTCGTGTGGTGATAAGATGGCGGAGGGTAGTGGGAGCTGACCGCTTTCCCCACGGCTGATCCCACCACGCATGAAATTAATAGGGAGAGGATCTGAAAATATAGATATGAATAATTTTATGGAGTAACAAGTTTATTTGTACAAATCTCAAACATAAAAAGAAATAGTAAGTTAACAAAGAAAATCACAGAAAAATCACTGTTGAATGTAGTGATGGTGTGGCCTTTATATCGCCATCTACATGATAACATATTTCAGAAGAGCATTTATATTCACACCTGCTTGCATGTACACACAATAACCATTTTGTCTTTACGAGAGATGGCTTTTGAGGAAAGAAAAACGAGCGATTTACTGTTACATTCACGATTAAACTGGTGAATCGTAGATGAACCTACACAGAGGACTTAACTTACAGACACGAAAGGCTCACGAGCTCACTACACTCACGCTGCACCATTAAACTCTAATTTGCATCTTTTTCTAGCCCTCTTCTCATCTCTCCCGTTCTTTTGACATGAGCAATCCATTTACCCCATATTTCAAATTTAAAATCCAGAGTAGAATTGTTTAATGTAGTAGAGATTCAACAATCTAACCATTAAAAAAAAAGAGAAATTATATGTCTCTATTAATATGTTATAACTCAAAAGAATTTGATTCGAAGTAGTTTTACTCCGATTCTAAACACTTTGTGTTAATACTTTTTGTTAATGTGAAATATCGTCTACAATAGCTGTTTGATGTTTAGAATTATCAGTTTTGCCCAAACTGATCTACTGTAGTACATTTCTAATATTCTCTAAATGTCTATTTATCTATCTATATATTTTTATATTCGTATACACACGCACACACAGATATATATATATATATATATATATATATATATATATATATATATATATATATATATATATACTGTATATATATAGAGGCCTACATATAGCCTAACTCCTATGCCAACAACTGTGATATTGGTATTATTATTATTTGCTATATGTTGTAAAAAGGTTGTAAAATCATAACCATTATCCTCATCATTATCATTACAATAGTTCCAACTGTATTTGAACAGCAATATCTGAAGTTCATGAATATAACCATTTTCTAGTTAGTTGATAAGGGAGTTATGTGTTTGTTCTCAAAATACCCAAAAGAGAAAGATTTAGTAGATATTTTAATGGAGTTTTAAACTGGCTTCGAGTTGTATTATTGGCCATAAGTATCCTTACAAACCTCAAGTTCTTCTCAAATTTTTGATATGGTAACAATTTCTCCAGTTGTAGGATATCCTCTGTAACCTCACCTCACTTTCTTTTCACATACTTGTAAAATCGCCGCAGAAATTCTGGGCGAAATAAGCCAAACCCCCGATGATGTTGTAGGCAATCTCATCTCCCACGTTAGCAGTGGTCACAATACATCCCCTTACAAATTTCCAACTAAAACTTATGATCACTTTAAGGGGATATGTTGAAACCTCTGTTAACACGGGAGATAACATGATTTGCTATGACATCATCAGGGGGTGGGGCTCATTTCGCCTGGAATCTTTGAGGTGACTTCAGTTATTTACATACTTTGAGGAATAGAATGGAAGAGGAGAGAGAGGAAGAGAGGAACGGAGCAGGGAGAGAGAGGGAGTGTCTAGAGTAGGGACGGCTAGAGTGGAATGGTAGAGGAAGACCAGTTTTCTTTAATAACAGTAAAATGCAATAGAGTCTAGGAAGCTGACCTGAATGGTGGGATAAACTACATTATTCAAAGATTATACCATTAAGTCAATACCCGGAAGTATGTGAAAGAAAGTTAGGTGAGATAACAGAGGATATCCTACGTTTGGACATGGGGTGTAAGTGATTCCAGATCAAATATGGTCGAGACGAACTTAGGTGTGAAAGAGAATAATTGTGGCATATAGTATATCAAAGTTTTTGATTAATTTAGTTTCCTTAATATTCTGAGATGAAATTTTTAGGGAAATTTCTGAACGTGTACGTGTGTGTGTGTTTGGTATGTAAAAAAATGTAAAGCTCCGCTGTTATATCAATTATATTCCTATATTCATTACTTTCTCCGAAGCAGGAACCATTCAGAGATTGCTCGACTATCCCATTGCTTAAAAGATATCTATTACGTTCTGATATTTCCCTTAAAAAATTCATCTCAGACTATCAAGAAAACTGAAGTAAGCAAAAACTAGGATATACTATTGGCCACAAGTATTCTTACACACCTAAGTTCGTCTTGACCATAATTGATCTGGTATCACATTGTATGCTTACGTACACATAATATATATATATATATATATATATATATATATATATATATATATATATATATATATATATATATATATATGCTTTATGTATGTGTGGATATATGTAAACTGAAGTATAGCCTATATCTAATTGCGTTTATGTAATCTCTTAAATGTAGGCATTCATATGAATAATACTACAGAAATCATGCCAGTTTTACATCCCAATAAAAATCGCAGCTTAGCTATGAAAACAATTATCAAAAAGAACAAAATATGCAACAAAAAAAATCACCTCGACCCCCAACCCCTTGTCGGTGAAGAACAGTGTACAGATCAAAGCAGCAACCATTAGATCATAATTGTTCTCATCAGCGGCGGTAACCGCGTAATTAAAATCATCTCTGGGAAAATCGATTCGACTCCAGCCATTATCTCTTTAATGTTAAACCAGATTTCTTGATCCCGACTATTAGAAAACGTTGACGACGATTAACTGGTAATTAAGATTAGTAATAATCTACACAAGGACGTAATTGGACTCTGCTGGTTCCTTAGGACGTTTGGCGGTGATTAGTATAATACTGTACTTTTGAGGCGCTAATGACAACCTTCTCAGATTCCTTTGGAAATTGCTCTCCAGATTTTGGTGACGTATCGTTGGCTCTCTCTCTCTCTCTCTCTCTCTCTCTCTCTCTCTCTCTCTCTCTCTCTCTCTCTCTCTCTCTCTCTCATCGGAAAAAGTTTCAGGAAGAGTAACCTGTTTATTAGTGCTAGTTTATAACAATGTTGCGGGAATAATTCGACGAGTTTGAAAGTAAACAATTTTCAATTATAGAAAAAGTGTATCCATGATAAATAATCTTTATTTTCTATTCCAATGTTAACAGTACACAACTAATAACTGTTTTGGTTTCCTTTGATGTATTTATGATCGGCTACATTGTTATATATGTGTACACACACATATATATATATATATATATATATATATATATATATATTATATATATATGTATATATATATATGTGTATATATATGTATATATATGTATATATATATGTTTGTATATATATATGTAGATATATATATATAGATATAGATATACATATATATATATATATATATATATATATATATATATATATACAGTATGTGTGTGTGTATATATATATATATATATATATATATATATATATATATATATATATATATTGTATGTTTGTATCTATAAACATAAAGTAATTAAACGATCACATATTCGAAAGTGAACATATGAGTCAATATACCTTTGAAGATTTGTAGTTATTCATAACATATGTAATTTAAAACTTAAAGTAACATGACTGGCTATGTCTATAAATAACTAAGAACAGTAAATACAGAAGTAACAAAAACTGAAAGTAAAAAAAAAAATAGATAGCCTTTAAACAAAGCAGGTACGGTTTACATATCTCGGAGCACTTATTGACTGATGAGTGCTCTTACTTTTTTTTTACTATAATGTATGTCAAGTGATCGGTAATTGCCATCCGAACTCCGTAACTATGGACGAGCATCTACTTAAAAGGGCAATTGTGGCTACACGACCCCGTGTCATTTCTTTCTGTCATCAGCGGTTAACAATCCCTGCTTTTAGGTTTAACAAGGAGGAGGCTTCTCTTCAGTTTAGTCTCCTTGCAGATGCATAAAAGAGATACTTAGCTACTTGACATAAGGTCTCTGTCTTAACGTTGTTAATGATCTCAAGATATGTTATATTCTTTATTCATTACTTGTAGTTTATTCATTTCCTTATTTCTTTTCCTCACTGGGCTATTTTCCGTGTTGCAACTCTTGGGCTTATAGCATCCTGCTTTTCCAACTACTGTTGTAGCTTATCTAGTAATACTAATGTTAACGATGTAATAATAATAATAATAATAATAATAATAATAATAATAATAATAATAATAATAACAATAATAATAATAATAACTGATAAGTGTCGCCGGTAACTAAATAGTCAGGTAGCGATTGTTTAAATCTAGTCTTTTGGCAAATCCAAGTTATTTCTTTTGATCTACGATATTGATTTTTATTTCTTAATGACGATTTCTTTAAACGATATTATTTTCTTTAAAATTTATGTTGAATTTTTGATAGATGCTTGAGGATGACTGATGGAATAATTGCCTTAATGTGTCATTTAATAATTATCCTGCTAATTTCGTTTAATTGCCTAAAAAATTTGTGATCTGAGCTTTAATATTACATGACTTTTAATACACTTGAAAAGACATAGTTTCACTTTTCACATCTCTCTCTCTCTCTCTCTCTCTCTCTCTCTCTCTCTCTCTCTCTCTCTCTCTCTCTCTCTCTCTCTCTCTCGTTTTTTTAACAAAAATAACAAGAGACATCTGTGCTAACAAGAACAAAGTTGAAATAAAACTGCAGCGAAATAGTCTGTTGTTCCGAGTAACTTTATCATAGATGACATCTCTTCGTCAACAAACAAAAAACCGAAATTTGAGTTAAAAATGTTCTTTGTGAAACCTATTGAGTTTCAAAAAACCACCAAAGTACATGTGTTTAATTATTTCACTGCAGATACCATTATGTCTTGAATAAAGTCCATTGTAAAATAAACCAAGCTAAAATAATTTTTAGAATGATTGAATGGTAACAAAAGTTATTTTAGGTAACAGACCAGTAACCAGGACGTTTAAGTTCTGTTCTGTTCATATATCTATGAACATTGTTTTTGAAATTTTCATTATTTAATAAAAATGACTTGCAGGCCACTTCTTAAGGTGGTTTGGTTCATCGTAGGTAATATTATCACTTGTTCATCATCATCATCATCATCAGCCGTTAGTATTCCACTGCAGTGCGAAAGCCTCCAGTCGTCTGTTTATGCATATATATATATATATATATATATATATATATATATATATATATATATATATATTTATATACCAGTATGTATATATATACCAGTATATATGTGTATATATATACCAGTAAATATATGTATATATATATATTGTATATATATATATATATATATATATATATATATATATATATATATATATATATATATATATATATATATATACAGTATATATACATATGTATATATATATATATATATGTATGTATGTATATATATATACATATACCGGTATATATATATATGTATATATATACATATATATATTGGTGTGTGTTTGGTTGTTGAATGCGTTTAAAAAAAGGACGACCCTCATACACATATAAGTTGAAATGTTAACTACAATGAAACCAAACACTTTAAGAATAGGTCTGCCAGCGTACATATACAGTGCATGTATATATGTATGATATATATAACTAACGGAATACATGTATAGTCTGTGTGGGAACTCACATATTCTTCTTTAATTATAATTTACATTGGTAAATATTAATTTTGCTAATCTGCTCTTTCGATTGAGCTAGTTTACTATCGATATTTAGTTTGTAAATGCTGTTTATTATTTCTTTTTTTTGGTGGGTTATTTGGTACTGTAAAATTGAAAGGCGTTGGTACGTTAATTAATCTTATCTTGTTATTTGTTTTAATCGTTGGCATTAGTGCTTTCTAACAAGCGTTATTCATCTTTGAGAGTCATAACAAAAATAATACTTTTAAGTTTGTATCTGTGACCCCTTTCCAATAGAACTGCCATTTTATAGATAAACTAGATAGAATTTTTATTATTTTTCAAAATGTAAAAAATTCTATGAACGTTGCCATTATTGAATTAAAATAATCGAGGCAGTGTCATTAGCTTTCTATACATTCCTACAGGTGAGGAGGCCCCTTTTAAGGGTTGAGCACCTGAAAATTCATTTATGATTTTTTTGACTATACATCAGTATCAGCAGGAGAAACAAATATCGAAATAAGGAGAGTACGGCTCCCTATTACGAAACCGCATTCATAATGATAACTCTTGTAAAAAACAACAACAACATGTATTACACACACTGATATTATGCCAAGTACGAGAATTGAGAAAAGAGCTAATAATTAAGTCTCCTACCCGAAAATAAATAGTCATTTGAACAAAACCCTACTGCCGAACAAAATAACATGCGCAAACGGCCCTCGCGCAGATACATGCACATGCACGAAGACAAAACCAGTAATTATTTTCAAAAAGTCTTCTCATGTTAAAGTAGTCGTTCTCCCTATTATTATTATTATTATTATTATTATTTTTACTTGCTAAGCTACAACCCTAGTTGAAAAAGCAGGATGCTATAAGTCCAGGGGCTCCAACAGGGAAAATAGCTCAGTGAGGAAAGGAAACAAGGAAAAATAAAATATTTTCAGAAGAGCAACAATATTGAAATAAATATCACTTTATAAACTATAAAAACTTTAGAAAAACAAGAGAAAGAGATATAAGATAGAACAGTGTGCCCGAGTGTACCCTCAAGCAAGAGGACTCTAACCCAAGACAGTGGACGTAATATTACCCATTGCTTACGTCATGGGAGAAATTTACATCATTAATCACCTTTTTGTTTTTGTTATACTATCGGTAACTCTCTTTTCATTTTAGGATATGATTTTCAATAGAATGTTTCAGAGACATCCAAATCCCACTTTTTGTGAGAATCTATCCGCATGGTTTTTCGTCTGATTTTTGTAAATGATATTTGTGTATAGAATTAAGTATATTTTACGATGTATTGCATCACTAAGATTTCAATTGAATGATAGAGAATACATTACTTTTCATCCACAAGTTCATAATTGGGTTGTCAGATGAGTAGTTCAATTTTTATTGTACTGTTTTTATAGCAATGGTTTGTTTTTAATCATAACTGGATAATTCATAGGACTGTTGATGCTGACGAGAGAAGGTAAGGAAAAATAACTGATGTGAATTGATATCTGATGTCTGACAAGAATGGTAGACCCAAAACGTCATTAAATAAAATAAGTACCAAGGAAGGCTCACTCGCGTTTATATATATATATATATATAAAGTATAAGTGTGTGTACACTGCTTTACCAAACACAACTCGTCCGAGAATTGAAAGTTTATTTTTATACCACTTCCTTTAGCCTAGGGAATTGGATAATAAGATAATAACAATAACAATAAAAATAGTGATATTAAATGATTACTTTGTCTCAGTTTTGTTGACGATACTCCCAAACCCTGTAATTAATTTGTTTATTCATTGAATTGTGCCAAGTTGAAATGGGAGGGGAGACGTGTTAGTTTTTGTTCATGAAATGGCGTAATTAATTAGATGTTCGGTAGTTGAACTTTGTATCTCCTTTTCCTCTCTTGCGACGACGAAAATCTTTGTCAAATTAACTGCGACTGAAAACTAGATTTTAGGATTTGATTTTAAAATTGCCATTTTTATGTGTTTTCCTGTATTATCTATCTTTTCACGTAATGAAATATTGAGATATTATAAATGATCTAAATATATTATCATGCCAGAATAGTATTTCTATCGTTATTTCGACTTTGATTTTAACAGCATAGGGTCTCGCTTCCCTATTGATCCTTATAGCCAATGTTTACACAATGACATCCCATTTATTTAATATTCCCTCAATTTTGTATTATATCATCTACATACACTTATTTTCTCATCTAATAGATTCACCCACTGCCTCACTGCTAAAGACAGCCGACTATCTTGGATCTATGATCGTTCATCCAATTCGGATTGCACAAAGAGCGCATGCGTCCAATTATCACAGTCGAGTTAATAAGCCCGCCATCCATTATGTCCGACACAACAGGAAATTTTGATGTTATAATCACTTTCGGGAGGAAATAAAGTTTCACAAGTTAATTTCACCCGCCTGGAATGACGGCAGAGGTCTTCTCCATTATGACATTTCAATCTATGGGCGTGAACTCTCGCTCTGAGAGGTCAGGTCACCCTCATTTGAATGCGTCATTTTCGTCTTTCGACCTTGATCGAGATAATGAGAGGAGGGTCTGAGTTACCAATTATATTTTCACATTTTGGTATTCACTTCCAATAACTCGTAATAATCTGGGGTTCAGGATAATTACGGGAATGCTTGGGGGAGAAACTTCAAGTGTGTGATGTGTTATTTTTGATAAATGGCCGGAGAATACCTTCGTCATATATTCGTGGAATTAGTTTGCTATTCATCATGCAAAGCATGTGGGTCGAAACAATCTGTTTCTGGTAGAGGTACGTGACTCTACTGTGTCATCTTGTTGTGACTGCACACTCAGCATCTGTTCTTAATTGAGGCCCTATTACTCTGCAGAATAGATACGAAATATAGAATACACATCCGATTGTCTGAGAGAGAGAGAAAGAGAGAGAGAGAGGAAGGATATATATATATATATATATATATATATATATATATATATATATATATTTATATATATATATATATATATATATATATATGTATATATATATATATATATTATATATAAAAGAGAGAGAGAGAGAGAGAGAGAGAGAGAGAGAGAGAGAGAGAGAGAGAGAGAGAGAGAGACCTTAATTTTGACTTGAAGTAGGATTAATATCTAATCGTTGCACATATCTTGCAAAATGGCGAATAGGGACAGTAGCCTATATGAGTTGCGCAAAACCATTAATGCTCAAAATAATGACAGTATCATCGAGGCTTGGGTTCACTACTTCTGTAATGAAGATGTAGTTGAAGGTCTCCTAAAACTTAGTCCCAAAGTTTAAGTACGAATTTCATGATGCCCAAATCAATTTATTCTCGCCTAATCTTACACCCATTATCTAAATTATAATTTAGACATCACATTTTTTGTCAAATTACATTAATAAAGCTCCTTGAGAAACATTATTTCAAGACCTTTAATGTCTGACCGCCTCATCACTCATAAAATACAGTCGGTGTCATGTCATACGCCAAGATTAAAACAATTACGCATTCAAGTTTTTCTTGACATTATGAACATGATTTTCCTTCATGCTCGCATTCTTTAATTGTGTTTGCGTAGGTTAACCAACCGTGGAAACTGAAACAAGGCATGTCGGGTGTCAACAACGCCAGAACGAACAATTACAGTTTCCTGTTGTTTTCGCACTTTTTGTTCCAAGTGTGTTTTTTTTAGGTTAATAAGCCATGTAAGCAAAAAACACGCAAAATCTCGTTGACATCGTATGCATGTGCAATTAACTTCGTAAGTAAGCATGGTTAGGAAGTGTATATCATTTTTGAAGAACTGTTAGTGATAATTACATAATTGCATTTCTCTCTCTCTCTCTCTCTCTCTCTCTCTCTCTCTCTCTCTCTCTCTCTCTCTCTCTCTCTCTCTCTCTCTCGGTAGAATTTGGATTTGAAAAACTAATGAATATTGTAGTTTACAGACCCCCAAACACTAAGGAGTTTGACATAATAATAGAAAAAATAGATGATATATGTAGAAACCATAAAGACTGGAATATACTCCTATCCGGAGATTTTAACTTTCCTTTCGTGGATTGGAAAGAACGGATAGAAGAAAGTGGTTGTATGTATACATATAAAAAAGATAGTAATAGTAGCGCAGAAGATAAGAGGCAATTTGAAAAGCTTCAAGATATGCTATTAGAACATAATATGCAACAAATAAACCACATTCCAACAAGAAAGGAAAATGTCCTAGATCTAGTATTTGTGAATGAGGTGAATTATGTTAAAGAAATAATAGTGTATAACACGGGAATTTCAGACCACAATGTCATAGAATTGATAGTTCATTCCAAAGCAAGTGATCACAGAATTAATAAAAGCACAAAACTTTGGGAAGGATATGGAAAATATAACTTTTACAGTAAGAATATAAAATGGTCAGAAATAAATGAAGAACTGAATAAAGAATGGAAAAATGTATTTATAAGTGATAATATACAGGTAAATACGGATATACTGTACAAAATACTGGAGAAAATTGTTGAAAAATATGTACCGAAAAAAAACAATAAACAAAAGACGTGCATACCAAGAGACAGAAGGATCTTATTTCAGAAAATTAAAAAGTGGAAGAAAAATCTTGCAAAAGAAAAAAATGTGTGGAAAATGAGGGAAATAAAATGTAAGAGAAAATGCAGAACAAAAGATTATACAGTCGAAAGAAAATGAAAAAAGGGACTTAGAAGAAAGGACACTTCAAAATATAAAAAGAAACCCCAAAGTACTTTACTCCTATGCAAAAAAGATGAATAAAAGGAGAATAGAAATAGGCCCTCTAAGAATTGAAGGACGGCTAACGAATGAAAAAAAGGAAATATGCAACATATTAGCAGAAAAATATAAGAGTGAGTTCACGCCAAGAATTGCGAATGAGAATAATGAAACAGAAATGAGAGAAGAAAATGTTGAATATCTAACGGATATAGATATTAATGAAGCAGATATTGTCACGGCTATAAACGAAATTAAAAATGGATCGGCAGCCGGACCAGATGGAGTTCCAGCGATTTTGTTAAAAAAAACTGCAAACACTATCGCGAAGCCACTTGCAATACTGCTAAGACAGAGTATAGACATGAGCGAGATATATGTTAAACATAAATTAGCTTATATAACCCCTATCTTCAAAAGTGGATCAAGACTAGAGGCAAGCAATTATAGACCTGTTAGTCTAACATCACATATTATGAAAGTGTATGAGAGGGTAATAAAAAAGAAAATAATGAACCATTTGGTCAAAAATAATTTGTTTAATATGGGTCAACACGGTTTCGTACCTGGAAAAAGTACACAGACCCAACTGATAGCTCACTATGAAAACATATACAATAATATGATAAATGAAAAAGACACAGATGTGATCTATCTAGATTTTGCAAAAGCCTTTGACAAGGTAGACCATAACATATTGGAGAAAAAAATGAGAAAGCATAATATTGTGGGAAAGATAGGAAAATGGGTAAAAGAATTCCTGCAAAACAGAAAACAGATAGTGGTTGCAAATGACGAGAAATCAGATGAAGCCCAGGTAATATCTGGTGTGCCCCAAGGTACGGTATTAGCTGCACTGCTATTTGTTATTATGATCTCAGACATAGACTGTGATGTTGAAAACTCCGTAGTGAGAAGTTTCGCCGATGACACAAGAATAAGTAGAGAAATTACTTGTGATGAAGATAGGAACTCACTACAAAGAGATCTAAACAAAATATATGAATGGGCGGAGATAAATAGGATGGTATTTAACTCCGATAAATTCGAATCAATAAATTATGGAAACAGAGAAGGAATGGTGTATGCATACAAGGGACCTAATAATGAGACAATCACAAACAAGGAAGCAATTAAAGACCTTGGTGTAATTTTAAATAGGAATATGTTATGCAACGACCAAATAGCAACACTGTTGGCTAAATGTAAAGCAAAAATGGGAATGTTATTCAGACACTTTAAAACAAGAAAAGCTGAACACATGATTATGCTTTACAAAACTTATGTACGTAGTACACTCGAGTACTGCAATGTGATATGGTACCCACACTACCAAAAGGATATTGCGCAAATAGAGAGTGTACAAAGGTCCTATACTGCTAGAATAGAAGAAGTTAAGGACCTTGATTACTGGGAAAGACTGCAATTTTTAAAACTATACAGTCTAGAAAGGAGAAGAGAACGCTACATGATAATACAAGCATGGAAGCAAATAGAAGGAATTGCTGAAAACATCATGGAGCTTAAAGTATCAGAAAGAGCAAGCAGAGGTAGATTAATAGTACCAAAAAGCATTCCAGGTAAACTGAGAAAGGCGCACAGGACATTAATCCACTACGCACCAGCATCGATAATGCAGAGACTATTTAATGTGCTGCCAGCTCATCTAAGAAACATATCAGGAGTGAGCGTAGATGCGTTTAAAAATAAGCTCGATAAATACCTAAGATGCATCCCAGACCATCCAAGACTGGAAGATGCAAAATACACCGGAAGATGTATTAGCAACTCTCTGGTGGATATACGAGGTGCCTCACACTGAGGGACCTGGGGGAACCCAAACAAAAAATAAGGCAATAAGGCAATAAGGTAAGGCTCTCTCTCTCTCTCTAAGTGTACATTCACTAGTAAATATAAAAGCGCTATTATATATATATATATATATATATATATTATATACAGACACATACACACACACATATATATATATATATATATATACATACAGTATGTGTTTGAATATGAATAGAGAGAGAGAGAGAGAGAGAGAGAGAGAGAGAGAGAGAGAGAGGTTAATGTAATATTGGGGTTTAATAGCAGAGCAGAATACATGCTGCGATTAATCAAAAGTTGTTTAATAAGTAGGCCTACGGTAAATGGGAGAGTGACTACAAATAGTTTGGTGTGGAAATGACTCGGGTGAAAAGCTGTGAAATAAGAAAATAAGGTTTGCATGCATTTTGGAATGCTCGACTCAGTAAATGGAATGGAAAAATTAGTGGCACAGTTGAAAAGTTTTATAAATAAGAAAGTTTTGAGTAAGGGGTTGTAAATGATATGTATCTATTGAATTGTATTTCTATGGATATTATGATCATCGCTATAACTATCGGGTAATGTACTAATAATGATAGCTGAGGTAAACATAAGAAATATAACGTAAACGTATTTCTAAATTATCATTTATTCAAACTGGATCTTTGCATTCCATAAATGTACGCGTATGCTTGATATTTCTTGATAATACTGATATATACTGAACTTGATATTATTATTATTATTATTATTATTATTATTATTATTATTATTATTATTATTACTAGCCAAGTTGGAAAAGCAAGATGCTATAAGCCCAAGGGATCCAACAGGGAAAAATAGCCCAGTGAGGAAAGATATAAGGAAATAAATAAATGGTGAGAATAAATTAACAATATATCCTTCTATAAACAGTAACAGCATCAAAACAGATATGTCCTCTATAAACTATTAACATTATTCATATTATATAAACACAATTTTCGCAACTGACATAAAATATCATAACATTTATAGTCGTGCAAATAATGAGTAAATGGATATGCTATGCATAGATAAATATTTACTCATATATGGCTGTTTATCCAACCAAACAAAGAAGGATTAGCTAATGCATTAGTTGAAATAATATTATTTTAATGTCCATACTATAAATTATGTACAACTGTAAAAACGATAATTGCGCCGAGTTAAAACATATTTCATGCAACGCATATATCATGATTATACAGTCATGAAATATACGTTGCATAAAAACTCTTTTTACGTAGTGTACGAAATTAAAGTTTGGAAGTTTGAAAGCTAGGTGGAAGTAAATTTTGGATATCATTCCAGATAATTTTTTTGTTTTGTTTTATATTTCTATAATATTTTTATTTCTAATGAGTAATAAGATTCGACAACGAAATGTTACTGACTTGGTGTCATCTGGTGTTGAATTAAGTCTTGTTAATGCGGATTCAGGCCAATCCATTTTGGAAGGAAGACAAGGGTGTTAGCCATGGTACTGGAAATGGTGTCAGGTAAATTTCTCGAAGGCAATTGCTCGACAGTATATTTCTCGGACCCAATTTCTCGAAAAATAATTTCGCGATGAAACAATTTCTCGATAGTAAATTTCTTAATTTCTCGAATGTAGTATTTCTCGATAGTTAATTTGTCCAACAAGCACCAAAGACCAATTCATAAACACTCATCATTTCTGCGAAAGATCACGTTTGTTAAACCATTTTTTTCTTTACTATTTGGGAGGTGTCAATAGCTCTGTAAGCAGAAAAGAGTATCGTGACGATGGAAAAAGGTTGAAAAACATTGTAATGAGTTATGATGAAGTTAGCCCTGGAGAAGAATATTTACGACGTGTGGCATATAACATTTCATTCTAACTGATTACATTTTGATCTTTTATTTTTACCTATTTTGTTTGCAACAAAATAAAATTATAAATTTTAACCTTAATATTTTTTTTCATTCCTTCCTTTTCTTGATTTACAATAAGATTATAACCTTATTTTTTTCTATTCTTTCTAATTAATATATATTAATCAACTATTGTCGATTTTTGACGTCTGTGCATCCTTAGAAGAGCATATGGAGCATTATTTTAAATTCACTAGCAGAGGAGATCATTTAACAAACAGGTAAATTTATCAATCAATATTAGTTTTTAAGAAAATACATGTAAATTTCTCGAATTCATATTCTCGAAAAATTAGAGAGTGGTTTTTGAGGAATATGGCATTCGAGTAAATGATAGTTCGAGAAATTATTTTTAGAGTAATTGGGTTCGAGAATTTGGCTTTCGAAAAATTGCATTCGAGAAATTTACTGGAAATATCTTATGTTAGTAATTAACGCTAACACACGAACACTTAACGAGTCGGAGTATTCGTGTCTACAGGAGGTCAGAAAAACCTATAGATAATTTGAAATAAACAAGCAATGTCTTTGGGTGTTAGAATACGTTTAGCAACTACAAAATAAAAGGTTTGGTATCTGTGAAAATTTGCGAAATTCCATGATGTACAGCTCATGTATTCGAGCGTTGATGTTTAACATATTTTTCTTTTTTTCCATAATTTTATGTGTTCGAATAAGCAGACCTACTTCTATTGTGTGAGGGGTTGTTTTGCACATTAATGATCTTCCTAGCTTCTTCCATTTGGGTGTTCCAATAATTATAATAGTGATAAACATCCAATTACCATATTTTGAAAAAAAAAAAAAATTGTTTCTGAATTCTCATGCCTCTTGCACGTTGTTACTGATCTTAAAATATTTTATATTAATTATTCATTGCTTGTCACGTTATTTATTTTCTTATTTCCTTTCCTTACTGCGCTATTTTTCCTTGTTGAAGCCTAGGGCTTATAGCAACTTGCATTTCCAGTTAAGGCGTAGAGTGGCTAATAATGATTATCATCATCATAATAATAATAATAATAGTAGTAATGATAATGAAGATGATGATGATGATGACTGTGGCGTCATAAGCGCTTCAGAATCTAACGAAACTGATCTTTTCAAGATGGCGTCATTTTAGTAAACATTCTCAGAACCATTCTGTGATCCACTGACGTCGATAGAATTTGATTTCCATCTTAAAAAGTTAAATTGTGATTGAAGGGCTATTATTATCGTTATTCGTACAGGTACCTCATAATTTTATATAGATTAAAAAAAAACATCGAGAAGTGGGCGCATGACTAAAAGTTTATGAATAAAAATAAGATCAGTGTAATATGAATGACTCACTAGGGTGTGTGTGTGTGTGATATATATATGCATTTTGTCCGGGGAGGTCATTTAGTGTCTAGATGCGACTGGTGGCGACCTATCAACATTGTAAGATATAATTGATTGATTGATTGATTTCAAGTTTTCAGGCATCCTGACATCTAAGGTCATTGTAAGATATAAAGTAGGAGGCTATACAGTAGGTGCAGCTAAGAGCCGAAGGGCCTCGGCTAAGAACCTTAATCAATGATTACAGTTTACTGCATGAGGCACACTGATGGCACCTCCTTTCCTTCTTCCTTTGGGAAATAGATTAAATGGACTTTTTGGTAACGATTTCTATTATAAAGAAAAAGGAGATTTTCAAAATTTTCAGTAAATCTTTCCTTAGAGTGAAATAAGATTTACAAAATTTTCAGTAAATCTTCTTTTAGAGTAAAAGAAGATTTACAAAACTTTCAGTAAATCTTCCTTTCAGGTAGTAGGTTGGCCAGGGCACCAGCCACCCATTGAGATACTACCGCTAAAGAGTTATGGGGCCGTTTTAGTGGCCAGACAGCACTACATTGGATCCATCTCTCTGGTTACGACTCATTTTCCCTTTGCCTACTCATACACCGAATAGTCTGGCCTATTCTTTATATATTTTCCTCTGTCCTCATAAACCTGACAACACTGAGTTTACCCAAACAATTCTTCTTGACTCAAGGGGTTAACTACTGCACTGTGATTATTCAGTGGCTGCTTTCCTCATAGTAAGGGTAAAAGAGACTCTTTAGCTATGGTAAGCTGCTCCTTTAGGAGAAGAACACTCCAAAATCAAACCACTGTTCTCTAGTCTTGCATAGTGCCATAGCCTCTGTACCATGGTCTTCCACTGTCTTGGATTAGAGTTCTCTTGCTTGAGGGTACACTCGGACACACTATTCTATCTAATTTCTCTTCCTCTCGTTTAGTTAGTTTTCATAGTTGAATAGGAAATATTTATTTTAATGGTGTTACAGTTCTTAAAATTTATTTTTCCTTGTTTCCTTCCCTCACTGGTCTATTTTCCCTGTTTGAGCCCCTGGGCTTATAGCATCCTGCTTTTCCAACTTGGGTTGTCACTTGGCAAGTAATAAAAATAACAATAGAGGGGAAGAAGATTTACAAAACCTTCAGTAAATCTCCCCTTAGTGGAAGAACTTTTAAAAATCCAGATTTTTTTTTACTAAATGAATAAAAAATGAGCCAACCATTGAATGACGTTATACTTCATTAAAACTTTTCATCAAGGGAAAGTGAATTTCCAATTCAGAAATGAAAAGGAGAGAAAGAAGGGAAAATAAGGGGAGATTAGTAGTATTTATCATAACAGACAACTCGATGTTATTGAGGTTGGGGGTACGACACAATGACTGAAATTATAAAAATAGCATTTCAATTTGTTACGGATTTTTCGTTGTTAGGAGCATTCCTAAATAATAATAATGATAATAATAATAATAATAATAATAATAATAATAATAATAATAGACAGCTATTTTTTAGCCTACTACCATCTAAATTATTATTAAAGTCAGTATGATGTTTTTTATAAATAATAGAAATTATAAAAAATTAAAGATGCCACAAATATTCTCGTTAACAAAATGAAAAGAATTATATTACGGAAACAGACAGTCGCAACCCTTTTTTTTTTTTTTTTTAATACTATCATCCAAAAGTGTAGATTATCTCTAGTATTCACGTAATCGTATTACACGCGTTTACTGTCAAGGCATCAACATCAATTTAAAGTTGCAGGCAATAGCATTCTGAAGCTTAAATTGGAAATGCATTGATATTATTATCTGTCCAGCTCTCATTGTGGATGGCCTCTTTGAAATAAGAGCTTTATAATAGATTCCAGTTTTGGCCCGCTCATCAGCTGGACTCTGGGCCCATCTTAGGCTGTAAATTCGGGACATTGCGGTGTGCGCGTATATATATATATATATCATATGTATATATATATATATATATATATATGGTATCTTTGTAGTTACGGTTGGGGAAACCTTTCCTAGTAAAAAACAACTTCTCCCTATAGAAAAACTCCCGTTTCCTTCGAAAATGACACTTATTTTTGTCGCAAATTAATTAATTAAATATATTTACCTATATATATATATATATATATATATCTATATATATAATTTATTGGTTAATTTCACCACCAGATACATTTATATCAACAAGAGCCCCGATGACTATTTAACGTCTCGATTTCCTCAAACTTTTAAATATGTTTATCGTTAGAAACTTTGAATTCATAAAAGAAATAGATGAGGAAACCCTTTTCCTTCCGTGGAGGGATTTGCATGATAGCGGGTTAACTGGTTGCTTCCACTCCTACTGCAGAACATAGGTTCGAGTCCCATATCGTGATGAAAGGCTTCTTCGATTCTAATCTGGGTTTAAAGTTTGTAGTCAAAATGCATAATCTAAAACGGTAAGGAAATTTCGTTGTTATGTCATTGGGGGTTTTGATAATGCATACTATATGTACACAAATTTATATATAGTAATGTATTATGTATTTCGCATATGCATCAACAACGTGCAATAAATATTGAAAGAATGTCCAGCACTTGAAATTAAAATGATTTTCCTCCTAGATTCACTGGGCATAGAATCTTAATCGCTTTGTGAAGAATACTTTCATCCATCAGATATTTTTGTTCGTAGCGGAAGAGCTAATGCAGTATACAAATATCACCTTTAGTATCACACGTATGCACTTCCATTATATCTCGTATATTGCATTATTTCTTGCATATTATTTTACGAGATCACATTCATTAGTAATTTCAAATCCGCATTTTCAACTTTGGTATGAGAATCTTGCACTAATTGTTAAGCCGTCCAGAAACTCAGCCACAAAACGTTCACGTATCTGGAGAGAGAGAGAGAGAGAGAGAGAGAGAGAGAGAGAGAGAGAGAACAACTCACTTTCGTTAAGTTTATAATTGTAACAGAGACGAATGAATATTAGAGAGAGAGAGAGAGAGAGAGAGAGAGAGGAGAGAGAGAGAGAGCACTTACTTTCTTTATGATTATAGTTGTGACAGACGAATGAATATGAGAGAGAGAGAGAGGGGGGGAAGAACTTGCGTTCATTAAGTTTATAGTTATGAGAGAGAGAGAGAGAGAGAGAGAGAGAGAGAGAGAGAGAGACTTACCTTCGTTAAGGTCATAGTAGTAACTGAGAGGGACGAATGAATATCTGAGACTTGGGCTCGAGTCTTTTATATCTTCCACAGGAGCCCCACCCACCCAACGCCCCCTTGTTTCAGCCCGCCCCCCTGCAAGGTGACTGGCTGCTCCTCTTCTCGTTTTCCTCCGCCTCGCAAAGGTAGAATTTCATGGAAATTATTGGAATTTTTCTTCCTCTTTTCCTTGTAATTATAAGACAGATGAGAATTGAACGGAAATATTTCTTTTTGTGGTTTGAAATGACAGACTAAATACAGTAGTAAAGATAACTCAAGAGAATGTGCTCTTCTAATGAGGACTATATGGTAGTAAGGTCATATTCAATTCTATCATATGCAGAAGTCTAATTATATGAAGCGGAAAAAGTAATTATGGAAAATGCTGTATTGTGTTATATCATTAAATAATTTAACAGCGTTATGACAACTCCTGATAAATTTAAGAAATAATTAGTTTTCCGGCTCCGCAATTGAATAATTCACAGTGTTACATTAAAAAATCATCCAATAGATATTCTTTATATATACATATACTTGCATATATATATATATATATATATAATGTATATATGTGTGTGTGTGTGTGTATGATGTATGTACTGTATGTATGTACCATACATACGTGCATACATCCACCCACACACACGAGCTCATACATACACAATATTACACCTCTATATAATACGGAACTAACATCAACAATACGGCACCTAATACTTCTAAGTTCGATGAAAATTAATCTCCAAAGAATGATGAGAAAATCATTTCGATCACTGGTAGACATTGTCCTTTCTGAGTGGGGATATCTTAACGTGAGGAAAGCATTTTCGTAATGCCATGATCAGCAAAGCTGTACTATTCAGCGCCACCCATGCTAAGTGGTTTCTGTGAATCATCAAACGAAAATCTCCCACCATCACCAATCCGCAGTGGATAGCGTTGTGATGAAAACTGGCCAAACCCCAGACATGAATTAACATGTCTGAGGCCTTTGTCATGCAGTGAACAAGAGGTAGATGCATTTGTTTTTGTTGTTTGAAGATGTACTTTAAGCCCTTTATTGATGACTGGAATATGTTAAAAAGTTATTCATTTGAATCTTCAGCCGCTCTACCCTAATATCATGCCGGGAATGAGGAATTATTACACCTCTTTATACAGAAAATAATAAGCTAAATGTGACTGAAACTTTCTTAGAGTTTAAGTATGAGTGAGGCAGTGACCTTTATCTTGATCTTCAGTCAGTTCCACTTCATCTTGGGGGTATTGGCTCGATGAAGGATATGCACTTTGCACACGCGCGCGCACACACATTATATATATATATATATATATATATATATGTATATATATAACAACACAAATGTAGCCATTTATATTCCATTGCAGGCCAAAGGCCTCTGTCAATTTATGTCTGGTCAGTTTTCATCATCACGCTGGCCAACTACGGATTGGTGATGGTGGGAGTTTGTCTGATCGTTCACAGCAAACCAAGCTAGTATGGATGGCCCTGACTAGTACAACATTGATGATCATGGTGATAAGCAAACCCTTTCACGAATTAACGGAAAATTAATGTATCATACTTGATTCCACAATTGCTCTCTCTTCAACACTGTCATGTAATATGGTATATATGTGTTATTCTGAATGACATTACAAATTTGGTAATAGAATTTGATAAATAAAATCATATTAGAAGCAAATTTGTTTATCAAAATTTTCAAGTGATGAGTATTTCCAATTACTCTCAACCCATTGTTGTCATTTCGTTGTTATTTTAACAAAACGTAAAATTCCAGCTTCATATTTTGCACGTATGCTTTTCAGTCTGAAGGAAAAAGCTTTGTCATTTCAACCACAAACAACATAATTCCAATAAATAATCAAACTAGGTGAAAATTACTCTAATTTTCAACTATCAGTATTTGATCTGCCACTTATGGACTATGAGGTAACACGTCCTTGTAAAAAAAAAAGACGTGTCCAATGCATCAGAGAGTTGTTGGTAATAATATTTACAAGTTCTCCTACTAGGTAAATCTAGTTGCATTGAATGTAATAGAGCCTGAAACTAAATCATCTCTTTTTGAACATTAAATTACACAGTTTATATGCAGGAAAAGGGGATTTGTCGACGTGGTTCACACGCATTTTTTTTACTCTTGCATGAATATTACTTTTTACCTTATATATATGTGTATATATATATATATATATATATATGTATATATATATATATATATATATATATTTACATTCTAACACAGGAACAGTGTGAATATATCAGCGGTCTTGTAAAGGTTTTGGGACGATCATATATATTAATTTTTTGTCAAAATCAAATCGAATTTTATACTGACTCAGAGAGAGAGAGAGAGAGAGAGAGAGAGAGAGAGAGAGAGAGAGAGATTGTCGTAAGGTTTTTGACAAGTGATTATAATGGCTAGCCTTGACGAAGAACGTGTGATGACCTGAATAAAAAGATAATAGCTAGTATGGAAAGATCCAAATAAAGATTTACAAAATTGGGGCTAATATTTTGAAAGCTATAATATTTAGATAACGCGAGAACAGTGGTGAATTAATCAAGGGAACCAGAACACCATTTTTCACGCTGAAAATAATCATAACAATCCGCATGATGATGTAGTGACGTCGTTAATTTGCATCCGATTCAGGCGATAGATTGGGGCCAACTTTGGTCGCTAAAATTCAAGTAGAGTTCGTCCATTTTCTTCTATTTCAAGTCTGCGGCAAATAACGCAAGGGATGTGCTTTTGTTCTTGATATGCATTTGGAGAAAAAGAATAACACAAGTTATATTTTTATTATCATTATTATTGGTATTATTATCAAAAGGTGCAATAAAAGCGTTTTTTTTTATTGAAATTATTGTTGACGTATTTGTTATTGAAATGCATGATGAAGATGACTACTAAATTAGGGAAAAGGCTTTGGTATTAATATGTTGTTTAGAGACGTAAAGTGTAGATTATTTTTAAATGATAAGATAATCTGAGTAAATTAGAATAAGTTACTGACAGGACCTTTACATTACAAGAAAGTGTGAAATAGTACGTTTCCGTTGAAAGAGAAGTTTATGTAGGCTAATGATAAAATGCAACGATGCATAAGAAATCTCGATTGCGTATTGCTTTGAGGATAATGGCAATATCATACCGTATATGCATATATGAAGACCCACCTATATATACATACATAAATATATAATATATATATATATATATATATATGCATGTATATATATATGTATATATATAATCTTTAATTTTGGATGATTGTCTTACCCCGACACCATATGCAATGCTCATCATACAACAATATTATATATATATATATATATATATATACACATACATATACATATATATATAGATAGACAGATACATAGATATATAGATACT
>NC_090746.1:16330742-16373242 GCF_036898095.1 Palaemon carinicauda
ATTAACCTTATCTGTTATTACACTTTGATTGTCGCCTCACTTTGTTCACTAGTGCATGGAATGATGATATTTATCTATATCATTACCAGTGTACGCGACTCGTCAAAAATAACGGCTAAATATTTACACAGATATACACGCACACGCGGCGTTGCACACATATTCAACCTTCCCCCTCCCCCCCTTGCCTAACTACACCCCTCTCACCAGGATATGATTATTCCCTCTCCCCTCTAGCCGAGGGATGGGGAGAGACCGAGTGGTTATATGTCTGACCATGTTGGGCTTGGCCTGATATCTATCTATGTATTATATCCCATAGCGAAGGCCGGGGAGAAACCGAATAGTTATACGTCTACCCATGTTCTTGATCATGGCCGGGATCTCTCTCTCTCTCTCTCTCTCTCTCTCTCTCTCTCTCTCTCTCTCTCTCTCTCTCTCTCTCTATATATATATATATATATATATATATATATATATATATATTGTATACCGTATAGGCTATACCTCTGTGTACAGAACTGTGAAGCATCTGGCCGTGAGCCGTGACTTATACCTATCTCCGTACTTAAAAAGTTTATCAATACACGTAATTAGACCTATACTCAGCTTCTTTTTCTTCTTTATATTATTATTATTATTATTGTTATTATTATTATTATTATTATTATTATTATTTATTGGATTATTATTATTATTAGTTTAATCTCGCAGGGTGTTAATTTTTCAAGTTCATTTCATTTCATAACCACTTCTTCTTCAATCAACTAGATGTTACCATTAAAACAATTTGATCACCAAGTGCCTCCTTCCCAAGTTTATACGTGTGTGTATATATATATATATATATATATATATATATATATATATATATATATATATATATATAAATATACATATTTATATATACATATATAGGCTATATATACGTATATATATACATACATATATGCATATAAACATACATGTATACTATACATTATATATATATATATATATATATATATATATATATATATATATACATAAATATATATATATATATATAGTATATATATATATATATTATACAGATATACATATATGTATTTATATATACTTACATATATTTATATTTAAATAAATGCATATTAACTTTAGTTTAACGTATATTCATGTTTTACATATGCATTGATACGAGGAAAGATGATCACAGAATTAAAATTCGTTATGATGAAAATGCAAATGTTAAGAGACACAGCAACGGAATATCAATTTGCTAAAACTAGTGGGTAAAATTTCAAATCAGCTGAGCAGGTTTATAACTTCTCTAAATTACTGATAGAAAAAAAGGTCGATTATCATATGAAAAGCAGCAAATGCATAAATTTGTGATCGAGTCGGTCAGCATAAATGTTATGATGCCAGATTTTCTCTCTGATAATAATCGATCATGTAACACCTGTCAAGCCTTCAATTCCCACTACACCTACCTTGCTCAGTTTAGTAGCTATTTCTATCTCAATGTTACCATCCTGATACGTTCTCGCACTGATGCCTGGCGTTCTGTCGGATTGGGGTTTAAGTCCCGCTCATGCTTGGTAGTTTCTTGTAGTATCTGTAACCTCACCATCCTTGTGAACTAATGATGAGACGTTTGTGGGAGTCTATAGGTCTACTTTTGTGGCATCCGCTACCATTCCCTGGTCCTAACTTGGGTGAAGAGAGGACTTGGGCGCTGATCATATTTATGTACGGTCAGTCTTTAGGGCTTTGTCATGCCAGCTAGGGCAGTGTCACTGTCCCTTGCCTTTGCCATTCATGAGTGGGCTTTAAACCTTCAAATTGATATAGATTTTTTTTTCCCTTGAAAGAGGCGAATTTACCGCTTCATTAGGGGAAAAGGATAAAATATTTCGTCATCATTAACATTGCAGGTTTGGTTGGTTTCTTCATGAGAAGGGAATTGCACTCGCTAACTGAAGCTGGTAACCATAGCTTAGGATTTAAATCACAATTTGGGTTTTGCAAAAAGAAGAAAACTGTTTATTGTAAAATATACGCTTGATATAATATTGGTAACTGGAGCTCATAGAATTTAAACGATGTAAAATGGCTTGATGGCTATAACGCATACCTTTTTTTTTAATAATTTTCTTGTCAAGAAGAATGTCATACAATAATGCAATTATGTATAAATGTTTTATGTGCTAAGATATCGTTGCAACAACTTGGATCATCGGAGGTATTGTTCTCAACTTATAAATGCAACACCTTTCTATCCTTAACTTGATGCTTTAACTTCTTAATCACGAACCATCCTGCTGTGCAGGAAAAAAAAAAACAATAATTACTGTCTTAATCAATCTTTATATATGCATATGTATATATTCACATATGTTTTATATATAATTAAATATTAAGACTATATATATCTATATATACATGTATATATACATATATATGTATGTGTATATGTAAACGTATATATATATACATTTATATATATATATACATATATATATATATATATATATATATATATATATATATATACATATTTATATACATATATATGTATATATAATATATATACACATATATATATACATATTTATATACATATATATGTATATATACATATGTATAATATATATATATATATATATATATATATATATATATATATATATAGCTTTAATATTTAAATATGTATAAAATATATATTTTATTTATTTAAATATTAAGGCTATATATACAGTATATATACATATATATATATTATATATATATATATATATATATATATATATATATACATATAAATGTATATAAATATGTATATATATGTATATATACAATATATGTGTATATATAAATATATATACATATATATATATATATATATATATATATATATATATATATATATATAATATATATACACTCACATGTTCATAAAGGATTGAAAAAAATACATACGTTACAGATGGAACATATTTTATTTTATATTTTGTTTCAGATGAACACAGATAATTGTAGTAAAGGTAATGTAAAGTCACACGTGTGCCCTACACCAACGCTGAGCTAGCATTAAGAGGATGTGCTAGCACACCTGGTAAAAATAAATGTACCAAACAGGTGAATACCGTACAGGTGGTTTTCTGTTAGTGTCCATCTTGGGACGGATAATCTCATAGAGCCATTCAGTATTTCCATATTGATTTGATATTGAAGTTAGTGAAACGGAAAGCCTTTTATTTCTCTTCCTCTTGATTTGTTAAAGTTTTTATAGTTTATATAGGAAATATTTATATTTATGTTGGTACTGTTCTTAAAATATTTTATTTTTCTTTGTTTCCTTTCCTCACTGGGTTATTAATATTATTATTATAATTATTATTATCATTATTATTATTCTTATTATTATTATTGTTATTATTTTTATGATAATAGTAATATTTTTATTATTGTCTTTATAATATTATTATTATTATTATTATTATTATAATAATTATTATTATTATTATTATTATATTATTATTAATATTGTTATTAATGATAATAAATATTACTATTACCAATATTAAGTATTATTACGAGACTTAATAGTTATTATTATTATTATTATGAGTATTATTATTGTTATTATTACAAATATTATTATTACTATTATTATTATCATCATCATTATTATTATTATCATTATTATTATTATTATTATTATTATTATTATTATTATTATGGTTATTATTATTATTATCTATTATTATTATTATTAATATTAATTTTATTATTATTATTATTATTATCATTGTTATTATTATCATCATTGTTATTATTATTAGTAGCATTATTATTATCATTATTATCATTGTTATTATTATTTTTATTATTTTATTATTATTATTATTATTTTTATAATAATAATGATAATAATATTGTTATTATTATCATTATTTATTTATTATTATTATTATTATTATTATTATTATTATTATTATCATTATTATTATTATTATTACTCTTATTATTATTCAGTATCTCTCCACCTGACTAAGAAACAGTACAATTGAATTTTTATCAAGGAACATTGCATTCCAACACATGTGGGACTTCTTCCTTCTGCTGAATCCATCTTGTAGATTATTTTGCTTGCATCTGGAAGGCTGGACTCCACTTGGCATTGACTGTCCGTCTCTCAATGGCTATTATAGAAAAACTTATTTCCTCATAAAGCTAAACTAAAACAAAACTAAGCTAAAACTCAACTGAAACTTATACTAAAAATATCTTATATATTTTTTCTAATCTTTTTAATTTTTTTTTTTATTTTCAATTGATTTTTATGTTCACAGCACTATTGCAAAACTTGTGTGAAACTTATACTAAAATATTTTTTTTTCACTGTAGGTGGAATTTTTGTTTATTTTTCTTATTATGTATATATATATATATATATAATATATATATATATATATATATAATATATATACATATATATATATATATATATATATCTATGTATATATATATATATATATATATATATCTATGTATATATATATATATATATATATATATATATATATATATATATCTATGTATATATATATATATATATATATATATCTATGTATATATATATATATATATATATATATATATATCTATGTATATATATATATCTATATATATATCTATGTATATATATATATATATATATATATATATATCTATGTATGTATATATATATATATATATATATATATATATATATATATATATGTATGTAACGATCATTTTGGAATATTAGTAATTATAAAAAATGCACGGCCATTATGGAAAAACACCAAATGCGTGGTCACTTTGCAAATTGACCTAAATATCACGACATTTTGCAAAAGGGCCAAGATTTTGGTCCATTTACAAAATCATCAGTATCATCATTAGTAAGGTTACAAAATGTCCAATCAGCGAGTACCTAACCTAACCTAAACTACTTGATGATTGGACATTTTGTAACCTTACTAATGATGATACTGATGATTTTGTAAATGGACCAAAATCTTGGCCCTTTTGCAAAATGTCGAGATATTTAGGTCATTTGGAAAGTGACCACGAATTTGGTGTTTTTGCATAATGGCCGGGCATTTTGTAATATGACAAATTTTCCAAAATGACCGATATATATATATATATATATATATATATATATATATATATATATCTATAATATATATATATATATATATATATATATATATATATATATATATATATATATATATCTATAATATATATATATATATATATATATATATATATATATATATATATATATATATATATACAGTATATATTTATATACATATATATATTTATATTTATATATATATACATACATATACACATATACTGTATACGTATGCATATATATACATATATATACACACATAATATACATATATATATATATATATATATATATATATATATATATATATATACATATATATACACACACACACATATATATATATATATATATATATATATATATATATATATATATATATATATATATATACATTATATATATACATATACATACATACAGATATATATATAGGCCTATGCCCTTTTTTAAAGAGGATTTATATATATGTGTATATATATATATATATATATATATATATATATATATATATATATATGCCCTTCTTTAAGGAGGATATATATATATATATATATATATATATATATATATATATGCCCTTCTTTAAGGAGGATATATATATATATATATATATATATATATATATATATATATATATATATATATATATATATATGCCCTTAATAAAGGATACCTCAACCTGTTGTAAGGGTTTGTGTATCGTCATGATCAGGAAAGTTATACTAGTCAGAAACACCCATAATAGGTTGGTTTGCTGTGAACGATCAGACAGAAATCTCCTACCGTCACCAATCCACACTGGCCAGCGTGGTGATGAAAACTGGCCAAACCATGAACATGAATTGAATTGTCTGAGGCCTTTGCCCTACAGTGGACTAGAAACCGCCGCATTTGTTGTTGTCGTTGTATGTATAATTAAACATGAACGTAAATACTCCCTCAAAATGACAACGACAATCCTAGGATCAATAATAAAGCGGAAACCTTCTCTTCAAGTAGTGTAGACACACACCCAAAGGCACAGTGAGACTTCTTCCCTCTGCTGAGTCCATCTTGTAAATTATTCGCTTTGCATCTGGAGGGCTAGAATCCACTTAATGTTTTTTTGGATTTTCTATTTTTTCCTATGTTCACAGTACTAAACATATTGCTGTTCCACCATTCCAGTACAATGAAATCTTCTTGAGGGGACACAGCGTCCTAAAATAAGTCAGACTGGTTTCTTCTGCATCTGTCCACAGTACAAGTGAATCTTTGTCAAGGAACATTGCATTCTAAAACAAGTGTAACTTCTTCCCTCTGCTGAATCCATCTCGAAGATTATTCCATTTGCATCCGGAAGGCCGGACTCCACTTAGCATTGACAGTACGTCTCTCAATGGCTATTGCATAAAAGCTTATTCCCTCACAATACTAATCTAAAACTAAAAACTATGCTAAACTAAACTAAACTAAACTAAAACTCAACTGAAACTTACACTAAAAATATTCTCCACTATACATATTTAATATTTTTTTTTTTTGGGGGGGGGGGGGGGGTGTCGTTTACTATTTGGTATTTTTTCTGGACTTTTTAATTTCTTAATTTTTAAATTTTTTTGGACCTTCAATTTTTTCTGTTCACAGCACTAAACTGTGAAACTTATCTGAATCATACTAAAATTATTTTTCCACTATGTATTTATTTTTTTTTTTAATTTTCTTTTTAATTTTTATTTTTTTTCTAAGTTCACATCACTAAACTAAAAGATTCAACTGAAACTTTAAATGAAAATATTTTTCCACTGTATATAAATTTTTTCAATTTTTTTTCTATTTTCTATTTTTTTATTTGGATTTTTTAATCTTTAATTATTTTTTTTTTTTTTTTTTTGGATTTTCATTTTTTTCATGCTCACTGCACCAAACTGCTATGATTGTTCCTTTACACCTTTCGATATCCTTAATAATATTATTGGTGGTCGTTCCCCTGGCAATGTTGATCCCTTCATGGTCCGCGATTGTACTGCCGATGCTCTTCTTATCTTTGCGTCCTTGATTTTACTGCCGACGTTGGTTCCACTACCCTGGCTGATGCCTTGGCGGCTCCTGAGGATACCACGGGTCACCACTCCATTCCCAGTGATCATATTCCTTCTCATGGCGTAGCTCTTCATCATAATATCTTCGGTTACCTTCGTCCACCAGAATAAGTTTAGCGTTACCCACCTTTTTGAACTTCTCCTCGAATGCCTCCAGTAGGAATTCTGGTTTGTCCCGATGTCTGCCTGGGTGGAACGTCATAGACAAGTCCCTGAAGGATCTTATAATTTCTGCCTTTGTGGTTATCTGTTCCAAACCCAGAATCTCGTAGTGACCTTTGTCTTCCCATTCCTTCAGTAGTGCTCTATATATATATATATATATATATATATATATATATATATATATATATATCGATATATTTTTTATTGAAATATATATATATATATATATGTATATATATGTATATATACTGTATATATATACATATATATATATATGTATATGTATATAAACTGTATATATATACATATATATATGTATATATATATATATATATATATATATATATATATATATATATATATTAATTACTCGATTCTTAAGCACAAGAGAAATAAAGGAAGAGGGGAAAGTGTGGCAATCTCCATCAGGCCAAGTAGAGTACTAACTACTAATCACCGGTTGCCAAGCAGTGATTATCTCTGCGGGATGTTTCGTGGTCTTTCAAGCTGCAGTTAAGAGATCGACTTGAAAGTCAAGGTCTTGCGCTCCAAGATGTCACTGTCGTCTTTACTGTTTCAATGAAGAGGAGGCGTTTTGCCTTGATGCGTGAATATTAATGGCGTAAAGAAACAAGAATGAAAATGACCAGGAAATTCCGTTGAAGGATTTTTTGGGGCCGATCTCACTGGATCTTGTGTGGCCGGGTCGATGTTGCTTCCTATAATATGTTTGATTTCTCTTCTTCATCTGTGAACTGTCTTAGAATTTGTCAAGTTCGTCTTCTTTATCTGTAAATTGTCTTGATCATTATTTAATGGATTCCATCCATTTTTGTTTTCATGAAATTAACATTTGAATAATTTAAGAATTTTAGTTGGTTTTAAATGTGCAGTTATTTTCCAAGCAAAACAACTTCTCCCGTATATTAAGTGTAGTAGAAGAATGTGACATGAAAAGACGAAAGTGGATGGTGCTAAGTGAAAAGGTAACTCGTCTTGTATTGGTAGTTTTCGAAAAAAAAAAACTACCGTTTAGAAATTGTCAGCTGACTATGTTAATAGTTTTCAAGACATCGTGCTGTAGTAGAGAACCTAGACTTTCGTCTTTAAATATAAGAAAAAAGTGAAAAAAAAATAATAAATACCCAATGGGATCAATAAATAATGGCAGGAAAATGAATGTAGTCATTGAAAGGCTCCAATTGTCTGACTTATAGAATTCCATTATAGAAACGCACGAAATTTTGTACTTTTAAGAAAAAAAGACAAACTCCGTACACTAAGGCATACTTTACACGAAATGGAGAAATGTAACTTTTGGCATTTTCGAGGGAAACAACACTTCACTGATACTAAAGAAATAATAAATTTCACTTGAAGTAATCATTCAGTTTTCAATCATGGTCATATACTTTTGTAAGCAAGAACAGAGCTATATTAAGACATCCATGTCATGAGAATACTGGATGCTTAGATCAGGTAATCAATGTACAGGTACCGATAAATGAGAGAGAGAGAGAGAGAGAGAGAGAGAGAGAGAGAGAGAGAGAGAGAGAGAGAGAGAGAGAGAGAGAGAGAAAGAGAGAGATTTTCAACACAAAAATATTGACCCCTGTTAAGCAATACCGATGGATTAATTAAAGCAACCATCTACAGTAAATAAGAAAGATATTAGTAACTCTTCAACCACGAGAAAATGTATGTGTATTAGTTGCAAAATTAACTTGAAAAAGAAAAAAAAAATGATTGATACTCAATGCAAGTAAAATAAAAAAAAAAAAAAGAACTGGGAGAATTTTGTATATTAAGAAAATAATGTCTGTTACGGCAATCTCTGGATCCAGTGATTGCTGTTTTTAGTCTTCTAGTCGCGGAAGCATTGCCGTTTATTTGTCCTATAGGATGCAGGGTTGATGCTGCTATTTCTAAAAGGCAGCGGCACTTATAGACAACAAGAGATTAGGAAATTTCCCGTCCTTTTATTTTACAGTTCGTCGCTGTTTCACAAAGCTCACACCTGTATTCACAGGTGTTTGTGCACTTGCTGCAGAAACTTCAAACCGTTGCTTTTGTATAACTCAGTAATCGGACCAAGTAAAAATAAGTTGATGGTAAATGGTTGAGTTTATAGGCTGAAGTTTATGGAGCGTGATTGATTAATTGGAAATTAAATATACACATGGAATCAGAGTCATTCCAAAATGGTATTCATTTAAACTTTTAGCTACTATTCATGCAATATAATTTTTTCATGTGTAATTTATGTAGTGCGCTACAAACTATTGTTATTTTTCAATCAAACAGAATAATTCGGTATATGCCTACATTCATCGCATATGCATATTTTCTCAGTGTGCGCTTATAGGGAATCTTCTTTAGGTAATACGAAATTGCTAAATAAATAATAGTTCTGTAAGTGTTTTTTTTTTTTTTATTTCCTTGTAAACGATATAAATCTCATCTATTGTTAAGTAACTAAAAGTAAAATGTTTCTCGTCTTGCCAATAAAATGAGTGAAATTTAAGAAGTAACTTGATGATTGTCTCATTTTTTTAAGATTTTGTATTTTAGGGAATATCGCCCAAGACACTGCAATATAGGGTGAAAGGTTATCAGGAGACCATTGAGAGAGAGAGAGAGAGAGAGAGAGAGAGAGAGAGAGAGAGAGAGAGAGAGAGAGAGAGAGAGAGAGAGAGAGAGAGTGTGTGTTACTCTCAGAGTAGCTTTTCAGTATTGGAATCATTACGTTGTTGATGTATAGCTTTCGTTACTCAGGTCGGATGCTGAAGTTTAGCCTGAAAGGTAGAATCCAAAAGCTAATGAGTCAATAAGTGAAATGAAGAAAAGGAAAATTATCATCTTTGTGAAAATATCAAGGAAAATTTTTTTGGTTAAAATATGGGGATGCTTTATTGTTTAGATGTAGTTTATAGAATCTTGGCTGAAAAGAGAAAAAAATTCACCGCGAGTCAATCTGGTTCAAATAAAGAAAAAAGGAAGAAAGAAACACCTCATACCGAAAAGGCTTTTGGTTAAAAAAGAAAAAAAAGGAGAGTGAATGCAGAGCACAAAAATCTTTTTACCTTAGGAGTGCACAGAATCACACTTATATATAATATATATGAAGACTACTAATAGTAAGATAAATGTAGCCGTTTTTACTCCACTGCAGGACCAATATATATGTATGCATGTATCTGCATACGCACCCACGTATACACACTGTAGTGTATACATAAATACATACATACAAACATCATGACAATATAAACCTTGGCATGCAAATCACAAAAGAAAGCGCCGAAGAACGCTCCCAGATAAACTAGTTTCTAAAGTAGCACCATTAACCCCAGTGAATTAAGTTAAGCATCCTCCCTAGAGCAGTGCGCGAGGAGGACCACAGAATATTAGACCCGCGCACCAGACCTTTGCGGCTACCTGCGGTAGAGTGACACTTACCAATTAAATCTTTAAGGTTGTCATTACGAGACTCTTCTTAAAGGACTGTTGTTATGGCTGGATGTTTACAACTTAACCTTTAAGTATATCAATGGTGTGTGTTTATGACTGGCCCCGGGCCGTGCGTAGAAAGCAAGGGTGAACTTGCATGTGCTCGTAATTATGTATATTATTGCAAGCAGAATTTTTTTTATGCTGTACCGTATATATATATATATATATATATATATATATATATATACATATATAGATACACATATATTTATATATATATATTTATATATACGTATATATATATACATACATATATATATATATATTTATATATATATATTTATATATACGTATATATATATATATATATATATATATATATATATATATATATATATTTATGAATATGTATATATATATATATATATATGTATAAATGTATAAATATATACATATGTATGTATATATACACATATATATGTATGTATATACACATATATATGTATACACATATATGTATACATATATATATATATATATATATATATATATATATATATATATATATATATATTCCCGATCTAGATATTGATCTCTGGCACCTTCGTTCAATTAGTTCGTAATGCATGTTGCATAAGATTTTTCATAATTCTGATCATCCTTTACATTCAGATCTTTCCGGACATTTCCATCCTGTTCGTAATACTAGGGATACCTTCGCCAACGCCACATTTTTTACCATGTAAAAAAAATTATTAAGAGGTTATTAATTAACCACATCACATCCGTGCTGCTGACCTTTGAACCCCAACAGCTGACATGGGTGATTTACGTCAATATATCATGTATATCACAAGTCAATTAAATTATGCACCTTTTGGCACTAGTTCCATGCAAGTCAGATGAAAATTCATCGAGTTATAGCAATAATACGTTTATTACCTTTTCGTGGCCTTGACCTTTGACTAAGTCACTCCCAAAATCTAATCAAATTGCCTTTGGATCATGGCCAATCATCCCACCAAATTTCAATAGATTGGGTCACACAATTTTTTATATATGCGAATCGCAAACAAACACACAAACATAGATAGATAAATACACGCCTATCAAAACATAACCTAAGCAACGAAATTGGCGAAGGTAAAAATGACAACTATTATAGTTTGACTTAGGTTTCAGTTAAATATCACCAAAAAAAAAAAAAAAAAGAAAAAAAACTGGCTCGAATTTCTACTTTTGTGTGTACTTATGCTTGGATATAACTCCAACAAAAAAATGACTTTGTAATGCACCGTGGTACTCGAGTGAAGACATTTGATTTAATGTCCGATTATCTTCTTGAAGATCATAACGACATAACATGTATTAAACGAAGTTGAGGACGATTCGAGTGGTGGTAATGAAACTGAAAGTCTTTAAAATTCCATTGACAATGAAAAACTTAAATATTGACTGTTATATATTTAGCAAGCTGGAAGTTGACAGTGCTTTTTCCTATGATACAGATTCTCATGACTCCATGATAATATATAGACGATATTTCCCAAAAGATCACAATTATATTGTCTTTGCAAGTTAAAATTAGTTTGGCTTCATCTTTTTTACCATGTCTTACTTACACAAAAATAGCATAATTGAGTGAATTTATACGAAACAGACATTTAAGAAATATCGTTATTATTGTAATGTACTGAATAGATCATTAAAAAAGCAAACGAACTTTGCTTATGAAGGAATAATTTTACATCGTTTCTCACTCTGCTTTAAAGATTTTCAGTGTCTGTAATGAAGCTTAAAAAGACATTCAGTAAGATTCTAGGATCTGTGGTTGCACTGCTATTTTCTAAAATGTACTGAAGATGACACAGCGCATGCTGAGGACAAGTAAGCAACACACACCTTAACAATTCATAATTTGACAATTTTTAACCTGAAAACAAATTCCGGGATCTTGAAATAACAATTTCATAGTAAAAAGTAGGTAAATCTATCCCTACTAAGGTTGACATTACTGAACCATTGAATGTGTATTTAGTTTTTGTCATAATCTCATAAAACATTCCTTGAAGAGTTAATTTATCTTACTTGGAACTATTAGGCCTAATGAATGAAATACAATTCCGGAAAAAATATTAAAAACCATGATTCAACTTTAAAATTTGACCCAAATATGGTATTATTATTATTATTATTATTATTATTATTATTATTATTATTATTATTATTACTTGGTAAGCTACAACCAACTCTTATTGAAAAGGCAGGATGCAACAAGCCCAAGGGCTCCAATAGGGAAAATAACCCAGTGTGGAAAGGAAATGAGGAAATGAATAAACTCTATAAGTAATGAATAAAAAATGAGAAAAATCTTAAACTCAGTAACAACTTTAAAATAAACGTGTCATATATAAAATATGAAGAGATCATGTTAACCTGTTTAACATAAAAACATTCTCTGCAATTGATGACAGGCCAATTTTTTTTAATGAAATGCCGTCTTAAAAAGGATAACTTACATTGAGATCGGTTGTTGGTTTAAACTTTCTTCCCCTTCTAAAAAAAATGGTTCAGACCAGTGGTTTCCAAACTTTATCTGGTAGTTAGCCCCTTTTCATTCAGGTTACTTGTCCATGGCCCACCGCCATGGCTATTGTGGACTGTCTACAGTCCTATACTCATTAGGTGCAAACAAAATACTAACAAATTCTGTAATTTTATTGATTTCATTCATTTGTTAATTTTTCTTTTATAAAGTTTTAGTACTGTCATTGTAGTTTTCCTTTCGGTGAATATCATATTAAAATGGTACCAAAGAAAAAATTTAAAGCGCAGGAAATTTCCATAAATAGTGTAATAAAATGTATATATCGTGGAAAGCTGCTTCAACAATAAACAAACAAAGAACAAGATCATAAAAAATCCCAGTGATTTAAAAGTCAATTAATCCCACGCTGTATGATCTATTTTTTTTTTTTTATCAGACCAGTATGGTGACTTAATAATTCTGAAGTGGAATACTATCCCAGGGAGTCGTAATTGCAACACAACCACTACACAACCACTTCGGCGAGTCGTTCCACAGCATTTTTGCTTCTGAACATCCATGTCAGGTTCATGTTTCTGTCACTTGAATCTTCATTCCACTCAGTTGGTGGATGATGTTGCAAGTTATCAACATGATTCCTGATTCTTAGTTTATAAAGGACTCTAGGTCTTGCTTCACTTAAAGTCTGTTGCGATATTTCCTTTTATATTTAGTTGAGAGGAGGCAGTTGATGAAAATGGTTAGAGGCGTCGAAAGGTCAAGTCACATAACTCAGGTTATGAAGCTTCCATTGATAACAAAAATTCTGTGAGAGATTCAGTTTAAAAAATCATCTTAACTCCAGAATCTACATGAAGTGACAACAACTCTGTTTGGGCATCACCATTGTCATCAGAAATGCATGTCACTGGAACAGTGAGGGGGATGTCTGGGAAGTGTCTTGAATTCTCCTTCCAAGACATCAAGATATTAAAATTCAAGTTCTGTGTAGCAATAGCGCACTCTTGTGTAGGCTAATTCCTGACGCTGTATCCATCATTGCTAAGTATCCCATTCTAACTTTGCACCTTCAATTCTCGATCTTATGAATGAAAGCTCTGATTTTGTCAACAATATCAATTATCGTGCTTCCTTTCCTTGGAGTTCCAGGTTTAGTGTGTTCAGCTGTCTAAATATGTCAACAAAGTAGTCTAGCTTTCTACTGTAGCCATCTGCATGTCATGCTGAGAACAAATATTCCATATTCTGTATTGTAAGAACATAATCAGAAAAAAAGGGTCCTTACACAGACTGATGTATTACTCATGAATCTGGGAACAAGGCATTGCACAAGCAAGTACTGTAAGTTGCCTCCACTGGTGGCCTACCCACTAAACTCCTTTGGTTTTGTACATACATATCCTCAAATCATGGCCCCCTGCATTAGGTACATAGCCCCAGGGGGCCATGATCCCAGTTTGGGAAATACTGACCGACAAACACAGCCACTCGCTCAGTGTGACAAGGTAATAGCGGTAATAGGAATAAGACAGCTGGTGTGGACCTGTGGAAGTGGGTAAAACAACTAAGAAAGTGTTATGGTAATAATTAAAGAGTTTATGAATTGTATACAAAGTGGATTATATAGCTGTTAAACCTTGTTAAAAATGCCCAAAAATTACAGTACATTTGCCTTTGCATATTTTTATAATGGTAACAGCTAAGTTCTAGCATATAGTATGACAAGTACGAGGTTTGTGTTTTTCAGGCAGGAGTTAATCAGGTCTACTATCTTTGTACATGTAATGTGCAGGGATGTGAAGTGAAGGAGCAGAAACATAATATCCAAAGGTATCTACACATCTCTCAGCAAATATATAACATCAGATATGAAGCTGAATGCATGCTATGATTTTTTTAAAAATCAGTTAATTGTGCTGTAATCGCAAAGGCATTGCCATTTCTTTATAGTTGTACAACATTTATTCAACTCCTGGCCACGCTTTATACTTTCATCAGGATTCCTTCTAAAAAAAATCATGTTTTCAAAGATGCCATTAAAGTATCAAGTTGCTGTTTTAGCTCTGTAATTTGTTCACTATGTGTTTGTTTTAACTCAATAATTTGCTCATTTTGCACCTGATAATTATGCATAAGTTTCTTGCATATTGTCAAAAGTTGATCTAATTTAGCAGTTTGAGGTTCTAATATCTCATGAAGTTCATTTGGAATGCTGGAATCACTTTTGTCAAAAAATGTATTGTAAAAGTTAGCAATGCGTTCCATTTTCTGAATGAACCAGGGTCGTTTTTGTTGGCGAATATCCATCAAAGTAACATTATTGGTCACTGGAATAATAATTTTTTGGATTGTTGAACGGGCGCCCTTTAGCCACCAATCCTCTAATTTTCTAATCCACCAATAACTTTCTCTATCACTGTACTTGCCAACAATATACCTTCGTCTCTGCTTGGATAAGCAGACGTCAATACTAAGCATGAAAGTAATGAAGGGTGCCACCTTATTGAATGCCACTGTGAGGGTATCCACTGATGGAGCCTTGATGAGACTGATGATAAATGCTCCAACCATGCAAATGAACCCGAGGTACAGGAACATGGTTAGGAATGGGTAGGTCAACTCTTTGTTTCCAAATGTCTCATCGTATGCCAAATCGCCAAGCACCCATACCACTGTTTTGATTATGACATTGAAAATATTTTTAAATCCTTCATCATTCTGCATAAGCAGATAAAAGCTACATGCAAATGTGAATATTATGATTGATATCAAGAAAAGCCCCTTTAAATACGACCTAATGAATTGGTGAGTGATGTTGGACAGGAAGGCGAATGATGGAAGTTTGTTGAGAGTGTTCATGAGGCAAACGGAGCTTAGCATAAATGACATCACGCCAAACTGCCAAGGAATAGCCTGGAAAAGAGAACATTTATTTAGGTTACATATGATTAAGACGTGCACTTAATGTCGAAATTGATGATAAATTCCTAGCAATGACCATATTTAAAAAATGTTTTACAGTGACCTGTATAGAATTCCATAACGTCTGGAAAACTTGGCGCTGTTAAAGAATCATGTAAGATATCGTTGATGATGTACTTTACACGAAGGTATATTAAATGTATGCAATTTCATAATGAACTTGATTTTGCAGAGGAACTTGTATCGTATTTGAGGAATAAGTTACATGCGTACTATATTTTTGCTAAATTGACTAATTTGTAAGCCGCATGTTGGGTTCTACATTTGACACAAAGCTAATTATGTCCTTTTGGTAATACACTTGGGTTTTATACCTTCTAGAGGCTAACATCTTGCCAATACATATACTGTACATACAGTACATTAAGAGAGCTGAGAAGTAAAACACGGTAACTATCTTGTAGCCCCTAATAGAACGATTGCGTATTCTGCAGAAAGACCTCACTAAGATAATTATCAACACTGCAACCCTTCAGAGAAATATGTAACTCCCACTTTGATAAACATCCATAGGAATGATATGGGGACTACATTTTATATTTTGGAACAAAAGGATTTTTTACTGTATATGATTCTTGTTTGTGTCATAAATTCTTATTTCAAGTGTAATTTAGTTATGCTTGCTGCCCCATTAGATAGATGGCCTACTTCAGATTTAAATCAGAGATGAACTGCCATTATTGTTGGCCATACTTATTCGATTTTCTGGAAAAGACTACTTCATGCAAAAGCTGAATCAGATTAGTTATGCCCTTGTGTAATGTTTTCACTAATCTCATGTCCAAATTTACGGAATTACATTGGTCGTGTTCTTCTAATTGGATCTACACTAATTGTTATCTAGTTCGATTGAATATCCATGAGAAGTCTATGCTCCAGGTTTATTTGGAAAGGAGTAGTCTTAGTGCACTGATACTATACCTTTCCCTGATTGATGATGAGATGGGGTGAACTGATCAAAAGAACAACAATTTAACTATTTTTATCACCACACCTTACTTATCTGGCTTCCATTGGACAAGAGAGGTTTACTTTGATGGAAAAAAGATTATCTTCATGTTTTTGTAGAGGTTGTGTGTTATCCGTATTATGCCGATGCCATTGGTTTTGTTTTTCCAGAACTAAAATAATTTGCTGTAAGATTGTGCCTTTTTTTTTTTTTTTTTGTAACTGCTGTACTGAAACTCATGTTCCTTATAAGGCATCTATGTTTAAACATTGAGATAGGAACACATGGGGACTATTATTGATGCGCCAATGAGCAAGTCTAAGAAACATCTATTTCAATTTGTATAGTGTGCACCTTATATAGACTGATACAATGCCATTTCGCTACAATACACACTTAGTAAATCAGAGATCAATATAACTTTTTTTTTTTTTCCCCATGAAACTACAGTATGTTATATGGTAAATTTCTTTCTAATAAATTGTCAACTTACCGGTTTAATTAGAGTCCCACAGGATTTGTATGGAATCAAAAGAACGAATGCAAAGATGGTACAGAGAAGTCTCAGAGGGTGGGTGAGATCATGGAAATAGTTCTTCGGCATCTGTTCGTGGGTAAATCAAATTAGAATGCATTAACTCAAAGAGTCAGACTATGTATATTATTATTATTATTATTATTATTATTACTACCTGCTAAGCTACAATCCTAGTTGGAACATCAAGATGCTATAAGCCCAAGGGCTCCAGCAGAGAAAATACCTCAGTGAGGAAAGGAAATAAGAAATAAAATAAACTACAAGAGAAGTAATTAACAAATAGAATAAAATATTTTAAGAGCAGTAACAACATTAAACTATATACACTATTAAAACTTCAAAAAACAAGATTAAAAAAAATAACATAGAATAATGTGCCAGCAAGCAAGAAAACTCTACCCAAAGACAGTGGAAAACCATGGTACAGAGGCTATAGCACAGCCCAAGACTAGAGAACAATGGTTTGATTTTGGAGTGTCCTTCTCTTATAAGAGCTGCTTACCATAAGCTAAAGAGTCTCTTCTACCCTTACCAAGAGGAAAGTAGCCACTGACCAGTTACAGTGCAGTAGTTAACCCCTTGAGCAAAGAAGAACTTTGGTAATATCCTCTCAATAATGTAAATTCTAATATACTTTAGCATCATGAGATATATTGTTTTAAGTTTTGATGATTAAAAGAACAAGATATTTAATTGAAAACGGGAGTTCCAGGTCAAAACATCACTCTTCCCTTAAATTAAAAAATACTGGAAATATTTAGTCTGACATTAAGCAAAGATGTATTTGAAGTGTATGACACCAACGTGTTTATTGCAACTATTTATTGTGTTATTTGGTTGGAACACCAACTTAGGGTTTATCAGGAATATCTTTCCCCTCTGCGAAATGAGGAGTGCTCGTCAGTAGGGGCATACCCATACTACCCAAATTTTAAAACTGAATGGTGTTTTTTTCATGTGCTCAGGATATAGAGTACGTGTTATGAATTCGAATAATATCTTACAGGATTTAAATTTGATTAGAATACTAACCCTTGAAAGCCTAAATACTTCTAGGCAGAATACTGTGAGTGTTGCCAAAAATAATAGGATGTGATAAGTCAGGAAGGAGTTATACTTCCCAAGAATCGATTTAACATATGTATCATTCTTCCCCAGAAAATCTTGACAGGATATTTCTTGCGTCATGTTGTTGACACGCGCGGATATATCTTTCCAATTTCTGTAGAATAAAAAGATGTAAAAATTGAATTATATACGTACATACGCACACACACACACACACATATATATATATATATATATATATGTATATATATATATATATATATATATATATATGTTTGTGCATATATAATTATATATATCATCATCACCACCTCCTCCTATGCCTATATATATATATATATATATATATATATATATATATATATATATATATATATATATATATGTATATATAAACACAGACCCACCCCACAACAACAAATGCAGCTGTTTCTAGTCCACTACAGAACAAAGGCCTCAGACATGTACTTATTCATGTCCGTGGTTCGGCCAATTTTCGTCACCTGGGGCTTAGTGATGTAGGAAGAATTTTGTCTGGTTGCTCACAGCAAACCAACATAGTGTGGGTGGGCCTGACTACTACAGTTCTGCTGATCATATATATATATATATATATATATATATATATATATATATATATATATATATATATATATATTGCCCTAACAGGGAGTGTTTCTAAATGAAAATCATAATGGTCAGTCAACCGTTCACATTTGTAACTTGTCAAAAATAAGTTTCTTATCACATATTTTTTCCTTACATATAATTTTGTTTATCGACCTTTTGTACTCCATCTATTAAAATCCAGATTTGGATGATTCTATTGTCGATTGTCTTCTTTTAAATGGCTTAAATATATGAAGGTAATAAAAAGGCCTCTTTTTGGCTCACAATGGGGAGTGGTTGAATTATGTTTCTCCTACTGGTCACCATGTCTTGAGAACTTTTGACTTTTCATCAGAATCAGGCTGTGTGCAAATCATAAGTGTGCCTACTGTACAGTACTTGCATTATACTGTACACACTCATACACTGTAATGTTATTGTTTTTTTTTCCATCTCTCACTCTCTCTCTCCTGCATTTTTAACATGAAAACCATGTTTAAGCTTGCCATTGCATGTTTCATGTTGTTTTTTTATTTTTTGAGATATTGCTGCCCTCAACTGTTTACATATAAGCTCGTTATCTGTTGAATTAACTTTACTTGCATTCACCTCACCTCTGTTGGTACCTAACAGCTACGTTGCCCCATTGCTTACAAGTCTGGTAATGGCTTGGACACAGTAAACGCTGATTCCCCTGGTTATGTAATAAGCAAGGTTAGTCCTCCAGTTGCGACGTGTGATCATACCTTGGTTTTGTTGACAATTAAAACTGATCAGCGTGTCCCTAATGTGTCATAATCTTGTAAGAAATATATACAATCTCAAGTAGACTGGAATGTAATTTTCGAGTAATCTTTTGGATTTGAATTGGTAACAATTGTATAAAAGAGGTTAAGCTTGTTATTCTCGTAAAAAAAAATCTGGTCAAGGCGTATCTCTTCTCGTGTTCTAAGACATCGAATCATGCAGCTGATATGATGTGATTTTCTTATTAACTAATTTTCCATCTCCATATCACACCACTTACTCCTTTTTCTCTCAAAGCCCTCCTATGACCCAATCACCACATCATACTTGGTGCCTAGTAAAGCTGGAAATTCGATCTTTTACCAAGCAGCATCACCAGTAACTACATTTATTATCTAATTATTTCATAAGTCAAAGATCAGGAGGTAATGTAAAAAAAAAGATGAATTATAAAAACTGAGATGCTTACACATATACAGTAGGCTTTCATGGTGGGCCAAAAGTAGGGTTACAGTTAACATTTTATATTTAGTAGACATCGAGACATTTATTTACATAGATACATACGTTAGACATTTTACAATGAACATTTATTCTCTCAGTTGCTCAACATGTATTTATAACTCAAACGTTATTATGAAGGTAAAAAAGATAATGAAGTAACTGTAACTCTTCTTTTGGCCCACCCTGTAGATTTGTAAACATTGTAAAATAATGCATCAACTATTTCTAACAACACTATCATACTAATGATCAGGAATTGAACCTTAGACTAAAAATTTACCAAGTTGAATATCATGGATTCAATCCATTTTACAATGATAAGTCTCCCAGTCAAATTCAGCTTAATGGAAAAACCTTATAAAAATCATTGGAAGATTTATAACTACAAAATTACTGTTCGCAGTATATCATATGAGCAAATATGTATTTACAGAAGCTAAGTAGTCAGATTCCTAATCATGGGGATCAAGGGGTTATTAACATTACAAATAAGGAAAACTTAATTCTCTTTACTTGAACTGTATTTGATCAGTTTCACTTGCATGTAAAAATGAATGTTTACATGCAAAGCTATTAAAGATTGTTCGTTCTTTTTTTTTCGTGCTATAAGTGTATCAATATCATTTACCTTTCCTTACTCAATGGAATTTCTTAAAATTTTTGTAGTGAGATATCTGAGAAATTAGGAAATTATTTTATTTATCCATTAGTTTCAACGTTATGACCTTTACTGATATGGTTTTATTGAAACTAATGTATAAGACAGTATTAGAAAGGCCCACATTATGAAAAACTACCTGAAGTAACAGATACAGTTCTTCTGTCTGTGAGACACAGATGTATATACTTACGGAATCTTGGTCAAAAATAATATGAGGAGAATCGAGAGGATGATCTGTAGTGCAATGATAATAAAATAGATAGTTCTGAGGTAAGCATTCCATTTGTAGGAGATCCAGCCTTCAATTAAAGGGTGCTTAAGAAGATTCAAACATCGCCTTTTAACCATAAGGTGGACAGGATGTTGGTCTCTCCACTTAACGGAATCAAGGGTGTAGTCTTGAGCTCCAGGTTTAAGTGCTCCAGACTCAGTAAAGGGATCACAGTTACCATCCCCTAATGTTGTTTCGAATGAGTCTGTATCCTCTGAAAGAAAGACAAAACATATTTTCTATTTTAGTGAAGTGTTTAAAAGGTAAAATATAAGAGTACTAAATTCGTACTTATAGACAAGCTTTTGCTTGAGGGTACACTCGGGAACACTATTCTATCTTATTTCTCTTCCTCTTGTTTTTTGAAATTTTTATAGTTTATATATGAAAGATCTGTTCCAATGCTGTTACTGTTCTTGAAATATTTTATTTCAATTGTTCATAATTTCTCTTGTAGTGTATTTATTTCTTTGTTTCCTTTCCTCGATGGGCTATTTTTCCCTGTATATAGCATGAATGGGTATATAGCATTCTGCTTTTCCAACTAGGGTTGTAGCTTAGCTAATTATATGTGAAATTTTCTTTTAACCTCTGATAATTGTAGATAACTTCAGCCTACAATCGATGCCAGATACAAATCCGAGTGGCAGATACAAAAGATTTAAGAAACAAAGTATTTAGTGTCAGAATTTTTAAGAATAATTCATTTGATTTCTTGTATGATTCCGGTATCAGATTTCACATAGATTGACATTCAGTCTGTCACACAGTCCGTTACGTGAATCACTGAAATAATCCCTTCTGTATTATTATTATTATTATTATTATTATTATTATTATTATTATTATTATTATTTTAAGTATTATTTTAATTATTATCATTACTTGCTAAGTTACAACCTTAGTTGGATAATCAGGATGCTATAAGCCCAGGGACTCCAACAGGGAAAATAGCCCAGTGAGGAAAGGAAACAAGGAAAAATAAAATATTTTAAGACAGTAACAACATTAAAATAAATATTTCCTATATAAACTAAAAAAAACAAGATGAAGAGAAATTATATAGAATAGTGTGCCCGAGTGTACCCTCAAGCAAGAGAACTATAATCCAAGACAGTGGATGACCATAATACAGAGATTATGGCACTACCCAAGTGTCTTTCTCCTAGAAGAGCTTTTATCATAGCTAAAGAGTCTCTTCTACCCTTAGCAAGAGGAAAGTGGCCACTGAACAATTACAGTGCAGTAGCCCCTTTGGTGAAGAAGAATGAATGATTTGAAGTTTTCTGGCATCCTGACATCGAAGGTCATTGACGCCGATGGGTGAAGAAGAATTGTTTGGTAATCTCAGTGTTGTCCGGTGTATGAGGACAGAGGAGAATATGTAAAGAATAGGACAGACTAATCGGTGTATGTGTAGGCAAAGCGAAAATGAACTATAACCAGAAAACAAAAAGGATCCAATTCAGTACTGTCTGGCCAGTCAAAGGACCCCATAACTCTCTAGCAGTAGTATCATAACAGGTGAATGGTGCCATGACCAACCTACTACCAGCAAATGACGATGATTTAGTTTACCTCTAGTAATTGTTCTATAGTCTATTTTTTTAGCGGTGCATATTTGCACCAACTCACAGGGGTGCCCTTTTAGCCCGGAAAGGTTCCTGATACCTGATTGGTCGGAAGTATTTTTGTCAGAACATCTTCATTGTTCTCAAATAATTACCAAGTAATGTGAATCAAAACTTATTTACTAACCTATATTTCTCTGTGAGATATATGTTTTGTCAATAAACAATGTGAAAGAATAAACATATAAAGTATCGTCATGGTAAGTCTAAATTTAATACACAATCCGCCGAAGTCAACGACAGCAGCTTATTTTCGGATGCACTTTTTGTAATTTTTCACATAACTTTGTAATTTTTCACATATTTTAACACAAATTGGGATAAATTACACTCAGCATAAGTTAAACATGTTATTATAAACTTTCTTTGAATACCAGAATTTACCGAAAACATGGAATTAATAAAACCCGATATTTGTGAAAACTTATGGGGAGGTGAAGTAACAGCCTACAGCGGCCTGGCGGGAAAACAATCCCTTCTGAGTGCCATAGACCCGTTTCACTTTAAATAGTCTTGCATTGTCTCTCTTCGTAATATTTTGCTTAGTACTTTCCCACCTAATATCTATCTATTTTCCCCGATATCCCTTCTTTCTTAAATGGGATATCTGTAACTGTTGATCCCAAATACCTGAAATTTTCAACTCTTTTTTAATCTCTCTCCTTGTAAACTAACTCCCCCATTCTCGCCATTTTTCAATCTCAAATACTTCGTCTTTTTCCTGCTGATCTTCAATCCCCTATTTTCCATTTCTCTTCTCCACTCCTCCAGTTTCTCTTCTACTACCTCTCGCCTAGTGCTACACAGTATAACATCGTCAGCAAAAAGCATACACCAGGGAGACTGATCTCTAATACCTTGTGTTACTACATCTATGACCAGATCAAATAGGTAAGGGCTCAATACAGACCCCTGATGTAGTCCCACATTTACTGGGAAACTTTCTGTTAGGCCTATACTGCTCTTAACATTTGCTTCTGCTCTTTCATATTTATCTTGGGTGATTCTTACGTATTTTTCAGGGACTCCTTTTCTCTCATACATCTCCACAGCTCCTGACATGGTACTCGATCGTATGCCTTCTCCATGTCAATAAAACCATATGTAATCATTTCTGTCTCTCCCAATGTTTTTTTATCGTCTACCTCAAAGCAAATATTGCTTCTACAGTCCCTCTTCCAGGCATGAATCCAAATTGTTCCTCACCAATTGTTTCATCTCTGAGTCTCTTCTCAATGATCTTCTCCCATATTTTTATAGTATGGCTTATTAGCTTTATGCCTTTGTAGTTGCTACATTCCTGGATGTCTCCCTTCCCCTTACAGATGGGGATGATTAGGCTTCTCCATTCCTCTGGCATCTTTTCCTGTTTGAAGATCTTTTGCATCAGGTCCCACAAGATATCTATGCGTTCCTCTCCAAGACTCTTCCATACCTCTACTGGTATATTATCCGGTCCTGCAGCTTTACTATTTTTCATCTTCTTTACTGCTCAGTCTTATAGGCCTTCTTAGTTTTGCCTTATGAATTAGTTCTGAGTTGTGTTCTTGATGCGTTTTAACAATTTGATAAGGGAGAATTCTTTAAAATCGTAGCTTTACAGTAATATCACTCTTTACGTCACTTCGCTTGCACTGACATCAGTTTCAACTTTTTCGTCACTCATCCATATACAGTATATACGCTGCTTTACCTGACCCTACATTGGCTTTTACGTCATACAATAAAGATGAAGTGTTGCACTATACAGTACTATACTGAACAAAATAAAGTACGTTATGAGTACTTTATCTTGTTCAGTATATGTAGAGAGAACGTGCAAGTCACTTAGTAAGCCATTTATTTAACTTACGTCGAAGCTTGACTTGCGTCAGGTCTCCTGGAACCAATTAATGACATATGGTGACATGTGAAAAAAATCTAATTTGGCCCTCTAAAGATGAGGTTTTGCAATTGAAGAACTTATCCTTAATAAGGCTCTTCGGGATTTATTGAACATTAGGTAATAGATGAAGTGAGATTTTTGTTCCACAATAAAATTATTTCGCATTCCAATTATGTCATGTTTTACTTCATATATTTAAAAGTCAGCATTACCTTAACAAAATTATCTTTTATTCCAAACATAATCCTCTGTCAATATTTGAATCTGACCTGCAGGCAAGTAGTAAGAATCCTCAAGTAATCTGAAATTGTAGTTTTTAAGGTTACTTCCATGACGAAGAGTGGTCACACATTTATCCATCAGAACCTTTGCTAAATCTGGATACTGTGTTATAGTTTGTCGGAAGTTATCACAAGGTCCATGCTCATGGCGGGTTTCCTGGTTAGAGATGAAGCATATTTCCCACCAACGACTTTCAATGATAATTTCAATGGTCGACCTGAAAATAAAGAAACTGTGTAATTGTAACATACCTAAAAAGAGTATATTAATTTTCATTAGAACATAAAGATGGCATCTGCACACATAAGATCTCAAAATTACTACATGCAGTTTATACCTAACCTGTTTCCTTCCTTGAGGGCTTGGTGGGTACAGGTGTGGAGATTCTTAGCTAAACCTGAGGGTAATTTGCTGTTTCTTTTACAAGATAAAGATTTCAGAAGGAACTCTGCAACTTCAGTATGTCCTTTATGGAAAGCAATATCTACAGGGTATCTGCCTTTGAAATCCTTTTCCTTGCAGAGTTGTGGATCAGCTTCAGCAAGTATCTTGCAGCATTCAAGATTTCCTGTATCAGCTGCAATATGGAGAGGGGTTGACTTGTCATCATCTATCGCTCTTTTATGAGCTCCTTGTCTGATCAAAAGCTTAACTATTGCAGAATGCCCATGTCTAGCACTTATGTGTAGGGCTGTCTGGCTCTGTTTTCAGTTGCATCTATACAGGCCCCTCTCCTTAAAAGCTTAATGCATGCTTCCCTGGTTCCCTTCTCAGCTGCCAAATGTAGTGGTGTCAATTTATTTTTAGAAGTAGCATTAACATTTACAGATTTATTCCTCAGCAATGTATGCAGAATATTAACAGTTGTTGCTTGAGTTGCAAAATGTAATGGAGTAAAATTCAGGTTGCACATCTCATGTGGAGATGCACCGGCTTCCAGTAATATAAATGCACACTTATCACAATCCTTTTTTATTGCTATTACAAGGGGCGTGCACCCATTCTTGTCTTTCTTGTTAATGTCATTCTTAACACTGTCTTTGCTGAGAAGTAAATTCATGCTCTCATCTGCCTTTTTTTCAGCAGCTAAATGAAGAACTCCTTTATTTTCTTTATTCTGGAAACTGAGGTTTGCCCCACTATCAACCAGCAGAGTTAACAAACTATGAGAATTTCTTGAGATGGCCTCCATAACTGGTGTGTTTCCTGCTTTATTCTTTATATTAAGATCTGCTCCCAGTTTTATAAGGTGGGCAACAAATATTCCAAAGCCCTTTTTGGCTGCTATGAGAAGTGGTGTATTTCCTTGTTTATCCTGCCAATTAAGGTCTTTTTTAGAAAGTTCAAATTTCTTACAGCACCATTCATAGCCTCCTTTAGCAGCCAGCATGAGAGGCGAAGGAGGCTCACAACCACTGGGATCATCAGTAGGGTATGTGTGGGCTAATAATTCACAACATTTATGGTAGCCAGATGCAGCTGCATAATGTAGTGGTAAATACCCATTACTTGCTTGTAGTGTTGCATTAGCTCCCTCTTTCAAAAGAAGAGACACAACTTCTGATTTTCCATGGTGAGCAGCCAAATGCAGTGGTGTCATTTTAGCGACATTTGTAATGTCAAGGCATGGATGTGAGCCTTTACTTCTCTGGTAATTGATAACATCTTTGCAGAATTCGACATGACCTTCTGAGGCTGCGATGTGGATAGGAGTATTTCCATCTTTGTCTTTAGCTGTGTATTTGATTCCCATTTCTAATAACAGTAAGGTGTGACCTTTCTTTTTTTTGCCATATTTCTTTGCAACAATATGTAGGAGGGTTGCATTGCCCTCATATTTAGAATTCACATTTTCAGCAGTAATAATATTTCTGCAGAATTTAGCATCCTTTCGTGTTACAGCATCAACAAGATCACAACCAGTTGAATCACGTTCCCTGCAAAGTAAATAAAAATTTGGTTTTATGCATTGAAATCTCCTATTTTGGGAAGTACACGAGAACACTTGAGGACACCTAAAATAGAATTTGTTCAAAGGTTGCTAAGGAGGACTAGAGGTCAGGGACAAGAACCTGTATGAAGCCCAAATATACTCACAGCTTCAGGTGACTCTTAGGGAAGCAAAGCAATGGCACCTGATATCACACCAGGTAGACCTACAACAACATCCCCCTCCTGAATTCCGATCTCTCTCAAGAACAGTATGGTGACGTGCTATTGAAGTGTTTACGGCTAAGGCTAGATTTAAATGTGAGCAGGACTGACAGAGTATAAACTCTGATTATACTATTCAGCTACCACAAAGCTTGTTGATTGTTAGAAAGCCTGATTAGCTGATAGAATTCAGACTTTATATTGCATACATGCACTAAATAATATAATAATATTCTAGAAAATTGGTATAAAATACCAAGTATAGATCCTGGAAAATAAGTGGTAAATTTTACAGTGATAATATTTCCTCAATCCTGTGAAAAATTACTGCAAGAGCCTCATTGGAAGCAGATCTTTTATAAGGAGTCTAATTCATATGTTCACAGTATGATAAGATATTCAAAAGAGTTAAAAGACTAAAACTCTCCTTTGCAGAAAATACTAAGAGGAAAACTGTGAAAAGGTATACTTGAGAAGAAAATCCTCACAAATGAACACACGTATAAGGAAAGTATGCGAGTTACCTGTAAAACAACGTCGCAATTATAACTTTACATTTCGTAACATTAGATAGCAGGTATAGTGAAGATTAGAGAGGTGATAATAGTGTCACATCTGAGATGGTGTGGGCACATGTTAAGGATGGATGGTAGGGAGGGAATGAAAAGAGCTTTGGAGTACCTGTTAGAGGGAGAAGATCGAGAGGGGGCAGAGAATTAGATGGCGAGATAAGGTGAAGGATGAAATGAAGAGAAATGGTTTGTTGGAAGAGAATGCCTTTGATAGAATCATTGGAGAGGGCTCATCAGGCAACCGACCCCTTAATATAGGGATAACAATGGGAAAAAGGATTTCGAAACATTAGATGGTTACAGTGATATCATTTTTTTCTTATTCCCCTCTGGACTTATCCTATAAAAACTTACGTATTGTCGAAGAGTATAACAACTTCAATTTTGAAGGCACACCTCAAGAAAACAAACAACTAAAAAACGAAGTTAATTTTTCTACGAAGCCACCAGTCCTTTACACAGAAAGTAACTATTGGTGTCGGTTAAATTTTCTTTGTAAGTAAACCTGGTGCTAAATTACAGGGTATTATTTTCATTGTCTATTATTGGGGAAATCCAGGGTAGATTTCTCTTGAGATTTTTCTTTTTTCCTCACTCTTCAAAATTACAACAACAAATCTGAAGTATTCTTTCACGGTAAATGATATCGGCGAAAGAAGATTATACCAAAATATAGATATAAGTATAACCAATAAGAATGGGTACGCATAAGAAATATATAAGAATAAGGAAAATGAAAAATATATAGTTAAAGGCGACTGGAACATTAAAATGTTGTTTCAGATTCCTCTAAATCTAACATCATCATTGCCAAAGAAAAGGAAAGCAAAGATCTCCAAGACTGTGCAGTGTAAAATTGTGGCACCTTGGATGAACATGGATGCTGGTGTATACAAAGAGGAAGAGTATGGACACTAAAATCACAAAAGGAAGCTTCTCACAGAAATCATGCTAATGGAAGATTGTTAGAGATAGCTCCAGCCATGATTACCATCTGGTAGGAAAACCTAGCCAATAAACAGGCAATCTTCTCCATTAGATATAGTTCTTAGGATACTATTGTCGTCCAGACAGAACATATTTTTTACATTTATCGGTGAAGAAAACTGACATCTGGAAAGATAAATACTACAAGAGAAGTAAAAGAACATCTCTACAGATACAATTAAGTGATATCTAGACAACAATTTTCTAGGAATAGTAACTCCAAAGATCTGAAGCATATGGCCATACTGTACTATCCACTCTGCAAATGTGGAAAATCTATTGGACAATACTGAGATTTCTACCAACATATATATGAATCTTTAAGAAAGCCCAAAATGAAAATTGAAAATACTGCACCATTGGATATTCAAAATTAATATACTTATACTCAGTGAACCACACAATAAAAGCATAACACAAGATCAGGTAACCAATAAGATGGCTTTTCTTTGGTCCACTTTCTGATCCATTCTCGATTTCTAGAATAGATAGCCATTTTAATATTCATCGAGGAGATTAAAATTTCTTGAGCAAAGGTTACATCATATGTATTGTGTACAATAGTCTTTATAAGGTCAACAATGGTATCACCAGAAAAAAATTATAAAGAAATTGCTCCATGATTACTACCCTGAGTGCATAAAAAAAACATCATAATTATATCTGATCTCAATAACCCTTAACTCTTGGTCTCGTTCAAAATATTTGTTTTTCATGGCAATCTTTTACATCATATTGAGTTCATTTGCAACCTCGATAGTAGTACGTATGTAAGTTTGTAATAGTCAATCATAAAACATTATGCTTTCTATTAGAGACACATTTGCTAGGCTTTCCATGATATGTGGCACGATAACCGTAAAGTGCAAGAGGTCGGTATCATCAATGTAAGCAAAATAGAGTAGCTACTCTAAATCCATAGAAATATTCAATTAGATAGAATCCTCTCCCAAGCTTTGTAGATATCTGAACTTATTACGTAAATGATCTATATACAAGTTTATCTTTTTCCTCATCAAAACATTTAACAAGGTTTTCCTTCCTGATGTAAACTTTAGCAAGATTAAGCCTTAAGTTTATATCTTTATTAGGACATAATAGGCTTTAAGATTACGATCTATGTTTATGAGAACTATATTCAATCATTTGTAGGAAAATCAAATATATCAAACTTAAACCTGAGTATCTTTACTCAGAACTTATCCATTCAATTCTTCCTATGTAGTGTTCTGTAGCTTTTATTGCCAGCATTTTTATCAAATTCGTAAACCTACAGCTAGTTTGTATATAATATGTTTATTTTCATCACAATTAACACAAATAGCTTGTATGTTGGTTAACGAATTGAACGGACATAAAAGGGAGGTTTAGCACTTGACAGCTAAGACATCCTATGAGTCATACAAGAGTTAATCTTTCCTTATGTGTTTGTTGTCTTATTGTACTGAATATCATAACGTAAGGGTGAGGTTTTACTAACTTTTTTTTTTCTTTTTCTTAGTCTTGTCTTTAACCTGTAACTTCTTACATGACTAACTCACTTAGTGAAGAGAGAGTATCGAATCTGTTAAGATAGAGCCAGCAAATGATCCACTTTCAATTAGAATCAACGTAAGCAAAACATTTACGTTTTTATGTTATCTTTAGCCATAAACTTGTTGCTGATCTGGTATTGTGTTCTTTGGTTTCTATACCAACCCTTTATCATATTTGTGTTTGCTTCAAGTATTAGCCTGACTACCAATCGTCAGTAACTATTGTCTGGTCTTCCTTAGTCCTAACTAGAGTAGAGGTGTGGAGGAGAGGCTTGGCATGATAATTATGTGTATAGTCGGTCTCTCGGACAAATTAATGACCTGTCCTATGCATGTCGATCATAAGCCACCTTTAAACTAAGATTTAAAAAAAAATAGTTTGGCATGACTGATTACAACAAAAGCTTTCCAGTACCGTTATTACAAATGACAAAAATAATGTTTTATTTTTCTAACTATGAAGTCCAATCCCATATGTCAATTGAACAACTATATTCAGGGATATCAATGTTAATATATCGAGACCTATCTATAACTTTCTAACTCTATATATATATATATATATATATATATATATATATATATATATATGTGTGTGTGTGTGTGTGTGTGTGTGTGTGTGTTTGTGTGTGTGAGTGTGTACATATGTAGAATGCTGTTTGCAAATTATAACAGATAAGAATCACTTACAAAATTTTGAATACTTTACCATATTCTGTAAGTTCTGGCGATGTATTATGTATGACTCACCCATTATCTTCATTTATACTGATAGTAGAGTATTTGGATTGCATTTTGGGACATACATAACGTTCTTCAACGATATTTCAACTCCAGAAAATCTGAAAAAAAATTGATATTTAGTCAGCAAAATGTTTTCATGGATTTACTTAAAATATTTTGGATATTAACCTCCAGCTAGTCATTACAAGAAAAAGAGGCGGAGGCAAACAAAACCATAGGGCTCTCTCTCTCTCTCTCTCTCTCTCTCTCTGTATTATATATATATATATATATATATATATATATATATATATATATATATATATATATATATATATATATATATATACTACATGGGATCATTCTCTCTGTTTACGGATTATTTTTCCTTTGCCTACATTCACACCTAGTAGTCTGGCCTATTCTTTACATATTCTCTTATGTCCTCATACACCTGACAACACTGAGATTATCAAACAATTCTTCTTCACCCAAGGGGATAACTACTGCAATGTAATTGTTCAGTGGCTACTTTCCTCTTGATAAGGGTAGGAGAGACTCTTTAGCTATGGTAAGCACCTCTTCTAGGAGGACACTGCAAAATCAAACCATTATTCTCTAGTCTTGGGTAGTGCCATAGCCTCAGTACCATGGTGTTTCACTGTCTTGGGTTAGAGTTCTCTTGCTTGAGGGTACACTCGGGCACACTATTCTATCTTATTGCTTTTCCTCTTGTTTTGTTAAGTTTTATAGTTTATATACAAAATATTTATTTTAATGTTGTACTGTTCTTAAAATATTTTATTTTTCCTTATTTCCTTTCCTCTCTGGGCTATTTTCCCTGTTGGAGCCCCTGGGCATATATCATCCTGCTTATCCAACTAGGGTTGTAGCTTAGCCAGTAATAATAATAATAATAATAATAATAATAATAATAATAAAAATAATAATAATATACTCATTCTTACGAAGCTGGTCTGGCATAGGAGTAAATATTTATTCATGTTAATAATATACTCATTCTTACGAAGCTGGTCTGGCATAGGAGTAAATATTTATTCATGTATTTAATTTTGTATTTAAGGGATGTAAGGTGAGTTCCATTCATGTAGGTTCAAGTAAATGTATGTAAATTACATAAGACTCTCGTCATTCATTTAACTGTATTTTTCATTCAAGTCAGTATATGTAAATTTACTTTATTTTTGAGAATTAACTTTTTATTTCACGTATTTTGTTATGAAGTCTTATGTAATCTCGTTTATTAATGCTGTATGACTCATACGAGGTATGAACGCGAGGTATTATGACCCCTTATGTTTCCACGTGGTTAGAAGAGGGAGGTGGGGAAAGTTAGCTGAGAGAGGGTTGCCTTGCAAGCAAGGTTTGTTCCCCTTTTCAATTTACTATGTTGGCAACCTCACTGCTACAGCCTTGCCCCCAAGCAACAAGAATAATCTATTTAGAAAATGCTAGACGAATTAAGGCAATATATATAGACCCTAGGAATGCATAAGCAGCAGAAGAGATCCAGCCTGTCCATTTGAAAGAGCCAAATTCGCCCTTTTTCCTCTCAAGTGTGTGTTCTATCAAGTATGAATAGTGTTTTACTGTCAAACGTGATTACCGATTTCTATCCAACATATATTGTGAAAAGTGTGTTCAAACGTTGATGAATCCATTGAATGTTATTTCAAGTGTATTGTGTTAATGTAAGTACTTTTGTCATAAATTTTTGTAACTGGCCCTGTGAGATTTAGGTTGAACAGTGAAGTTTATTTATTTATTTATTTTTTTGCTTACCTGTTTGGTAACCTCGTGTGAGGCTAAAGACGTAAGTGTAACAGTTACATTCATGTAAATTTCATTTAGTGGTTAATCATTTAGTTTTAAAGTGTTGATTATTTTCATTATTTATCAAAATTAGATATTTTTAGAATTTAAAAAAAATGTTTGATTTTTTTTTTTTAAGTCCTTTTGTCTTAGTCTAAGGTTTTGTTCAGCTTTAATATTTCAAGTAATTTAATTTTGGTGTTAAATCCTTTTGTATTATTGTAACTTTTTATAGAATATAATAATTTTTGTAAAGTGTGTATTATTTCGATAGCCAATATTTCCTAACAGTGCTTTACTCGTAATTCCTGACTAAGAACCGAAGTAAGAGGTTATTTTTTAATAGTTCTTATAAAATAATCACCCAGTTTTGAGAGTAGCGTAAGAGACCTTTGGATATTCAGTGTTCATATACATTGCCGTCTGAGAGTTATGTAATATTTTCAGAGCTTGGGTATTATTGAAGTGTAACAGATTTATGTTAAATATAAACTGGTGAGTTTGGATCTTGGGAGTTTCTGTAATTCGCCAGCTGTAATATATATTTTTGGTATTCAGACCCTTGGGATCGAGCAAGACTGTTTTAAATATTGGTGATAACAAAGCCATGTTTTCATTAAAAGTTTGAACATTTTAGTGTTGACAGGATTCTGTGTATTGTTAAGATTTATTTTTTATTGAGAGGTATAAGTTTTGTAAAGTACAAGATGGCACAACTTAATATTCAATAGTTTTTAGAAAACTCGGTTGTTCAGTAATTGTCAGAAGCTAATGTAACTAAAGCTCAGTGGCTCACTATTTTAATGCCATATGGTGGCCAGGCAACGAGTGGAATGATTAAAGCTCAAGTCAAGTGTCTAGCCTTAGAAGCGTTGATAAACTCGGGAAAGTTGTCAGAAGAAGATATTGTAGCAGCTCGTGAATGTTTGGAGAAGGCTGAAGCAGAATTTGTAGCAAAGCAAGGACCAGTTGACCCACAAACAGAAGGAATGAAAGCAAACAGTAATGTAGAGGCTGAGATTCGATAAATTGCAGCGGAAGAGAATTTGATTAAGTTGAAAATGATGGCAGAACGGGAAGAAAGAGAGAGAGAAGAGGCAAGAGAAATCGCAAAAAATACTAGGGAAATGGAAGCAAGACGGGAAGAAAGAGAAAGAGATCGAGAAGAAAGAGAGTGGGAAGAAGCCAGAGATATCACAAAACATGCGAGGGAAATTGAGAGAAGACGGGAAGAAAGAGAGATAGTAGAAGCAAGACACGCAATGGAATTAGAACCGTTGAATGCTTGTGCAAAGACGGCAATTCAGACAGAGGTGATCCCTGCTATGCACGAAGCCATGTTTAATGTTACGAATGCCCTGAGGTTAATTCCAAATTTCACAGAAGCTCCCAACACATTCTTCGATCATTTTGAAATGGTCGCATCGATGAGGGAATGGCCAGAAGGTAAATGGTCTGTGTTATTGCAGTGTGTCTTGATTGGGAAAGGACGCAGTGTGTACTGTATCTTGCTTTGTCTCAGGAGCAGAGGAAGGAGTATCAAGAAGTGAAGAGGAGCGTACTACAAGTGTATCAGATGACCCCTGAATACTTTAAGGAGAATTTCTGAAGTTTGTGGAAGGACGGGGCAATGACTTTCATGGATTACGATTATCAGGTACGTCAATGTTATAGGAGATAGATAGAGGCTGCTAACGTGAGAGAGATGACTGATTTAGAAGAATTGATAGTGCTAGAACAATATTTACCAGGTATTCCTGAACATATTCAAATGTACTTGAGAAAGAGGAGGTGAAGAAACTTGGTAAAGACGCTTCGCTGAGTGAAGATTATAATATTGTCAGTCGTGAACCCTCATCGGGTTTGAAGTTTCAACTGTCATTCCAGCCAAGTGTCAAGTAGGCTATTCGCTGAACCATGGAAACCAGTACAGTAATAACTATGTGAACAAGTTTAATAGTTACAGCGGAAATACCACTGGTACTGTTCCAAAGCAGAATGCTACAGTACCACAGCAACAATCACCAAATCGTCCTCCTTCAGTTGTTGTGAAAGACGTGCAGAAGGTTAATATTGTCTGTTATAAGTGTGGCAAAACAGGCCATATCAATAAGGAATGTTGGTCGAACCAACCAAAAGCAGTCGCCCAAGTGGTTAAGGATAACTCAACTTCACAGAATCTGAAGACAAAGAAACAAACTGGAAAGGGCGACGAGGAATATAAATCAGCTAACGTTTACACGACGAACAGGACAACCCCAAACAGCATGGATGCCTATAAATTGTATATTTATGAAGGTATCTTAGCCACTATGGATGGGAGCGAGCAGACTTCGGTCAAGATTTTGCACGACACAAAATGTAACCATATTGTAGTGACACGAAGTGTACACATGTTGGTGGAACAGTCTTACAAGAGATTCGGTTATTTTGAGGGAAATAGGTGAGAAGGTTACCCCTGTTTGCTGTTTGAAACTATCATGCGAGTTGGTGACAGGTCATTTTGATTTTGTGGTAAAGGATTCATTGGATGTCAAAGGAGTAGAAGTCCTGCTGGGTAATGAGGTTGGTAGAGCGCCGTTTGTGCATTTTGTCCCCATTGTAACGGAGAAACCATTGAAGTATAGTCCTATGACTGAACTCAAGAAGGACTACCCGTATCTGTTTCCTAGTTAAGGAGTATGACGAAGAAAGTGGTTGCATAAGAAGACAGAGAAATCGAAGGAATGATGAACTTGGCTGATTTATTCACAAAAGAAGAGGATTCCCTTGATGGTACGCAAGAGAAGAGCTCCCAAGTGAGCCTGAGAGGGGAGGAACGACAGAAGTATGAACAGGAAGACAAGGAAGCAATGTTTTTTTATTATAAGATGAAATTTTATTGCAGACTTACCGAACAGTTATACAGCTGTAGGTTCCCTACGGATGGCAGACAATAGATTCAAAACTACCGCGGTGGCGCCGCCATCGCTGATGTAGGTGACGTCATCTCCTTCCACTCGCGGGAGCTACAGGTACAACTGTCCAGGTAACATCAATTCGTTCTGCCCAGCCATCCACCAGTGGGTAGGGGGGAGGGCTTTGATTAATAATTGTTCGGTAAGTATTCAATAAAATTTCATTTTATAATGAAAATCCATTTTTATTGCAGTGTCTTACCAAACAATTATACAGCTGATTACCCATTGCAAGGATGGGAGGCTGTGAATGTAAGTTTTACTTCAACAATCGAATACGATTCTTGAAGATAAAGTATACCCAAAAGCACTGTTAGTGCCTGTTGTACCTTACCTTTTAAGAGAGCTACTGCAGGAGAATACTGCCTCTGGTCGGTGCTCATCTTACATAGTAGAAGGCTTGGAATATGACCAATGGGTGCCTCTACATGGAGTGGTAGATCCTCGTAGTCATGGTGTTCACCGCTGACTCAACGAAGATACAAGAAAATATCGCCCTTGCCCTGGGCTAAGACCATAAATAACGAAACATGAAAAAACTGTCACCTACACCGAAATAAAAACCTTTACCCACCAAAACTAACACTAAAATGATTGGATTGGTGAGTACTCCAAGTACATTGTACCCCCAGACTTCACTTTAACCTGTCAACCTTGGTACAAGGCGAAACATAGGCTAACAGAGGGAGCAACCCCCTATGTCGTTCCTCCCAACATCATACCAGCTACCGAAAATGGACCGAGAAACTTACAATCTTCAAACACTGTTTCGATTTCTTTCAAATAATGCGTAGCAAACAGATATTTAGACCTCCAAAAGGTACTTTGCAGGATAGCGGATAGCGACAAGTTGTGTCGAAAAGCGAGAGAAGTCGCTACCGCTCAAACTTCGTGCGCTTTCACTCTCAGTAAAGGAAACAGTGCGTCGTTAGCTTTGAGAATGTGCATCTACAATTAACTCTCTCCAAAAACTCTGTTCTGTGGAGGTAATATCTTAATGTCCGCACGGGACATAAGAGTCGTTCTTCTTCTTCCTGGCCTATAAAGTCTGTCAGTTTCTTAAGTGCAAATTTTCGTGGCCATGGATTAGAAAAGTTGCGTGAATAATGTATGTGGGACCAATCGCAACAGTATTGCCGAAAGAATTTTGATCATTGATTAACTGTAATATTTTCTTGAATGAGAGCGAACATGCTCTCAAACAAAATATACAGTTATACTGTAGAGGCGATCATTTCACCTTTGGTTTACCCCTCCTCTTTATGTGAGGGGCTAGCCAGTGTTCATTACACAGAAACGGATGTCTGGTTACCTGTGGGCGGAGTTTGAAACGTTCGTAAACGTAATGAAAAATTGCCACGCTATTGCTTTCGTTCTTTTAACGTCAGCTAACAACGTTTCTTCGGGACTAATTCTTCAAAACAATAACCCTGTAAGGATGGAATAAAAGGTCTTGGAAGCCTATCGTGTAAAAGGCAAGTCGTTATACCCAGGGTACAATGACGGGGGAGGCTGCCTTCATCAAACGGTAGAACCGAGTTTAAGACAATAACTTCGCGGTTTTGTCTTGGCTAGAGCGCATGCTCCAGGACGGCCTACGGCCTTCATGAAGTTTAAACAACACCCATTGAAGTTCTGTAAAAACTTCTCAGGAACGAGTTTCCCGAAAAAGGTGAAGTCTCGTATGTGGGAATTTGTTTCAAGAATGCCAGACATAATTGCCATCGACCGCTTACCCGAAGGGGTTGCCATCGAACGCTTTCTCGCAAGTGAGAAAAACTACCGTCTAAATCAGGCAAGGCCTGCCAGGGAAATGAACTGGAATGTAAAAAAATGTTTATTCCTCGCTCATTTCTGTCTGCTAACCAAACCACTCGAAGTGGGAAGACGGAGGAAAGATGATGGTGGTTTGTTCGAAAACGAAAGGAACGGTGCTGGCGAAAACAGACTCGATGATATAGTAATCAGCTGGGAGTGTAGAGTGACGTAACAAGTCACACCTTTGGAAGACCCATCCCGTAGAGTGGGGGAGGTCAACCATAGAGTTTTCAGAAACCTCTGGATCGCGGAAACCGAGAGATTCGGATGAGAACTTAGAGGTTCAGAATCTATTTGTGAATACCTTTCTCACGAACTTAAGGCATGTTGTGCCGAGAACCTGCAGGAACTCTGTCGCTGATTCCTGACAGAATTTTCAGGAATCATGTTACGTGACCAGGACCCAAAGGAACTGTGTCATAGTGACCTGTAGAGATTCATAAACCCTTAGGCAGCAGGCATCCCTCTGTCATCAGAGGAAAACTCTTGATGACGATAGGCGCGCGCGAACAATTCACGGGACGAGAGTTCGAAAACTCTGTCATGAGAGTAAAACTCTTGTGCACTCATGAACACTAAGCGCAACGAGAGTTCGAAAAACTCTTTCATAAGAGTTGTTCACGCACTTCAACTGATTGCGTGTGCCTAGTTGTTCGTGCGCACCAAGTTGGTCGTGCGCGCTAATATGGTCCTGCGAGCCACATATCCATTCTAACGGCAGTACTCGAAGAAGGCGACTTAGTCTGTCCGCCAACACGTTCATTTTCCCTTGAATAAATCGAGGGAGCAGCGTAACCCGACCAGGTGTAACCACTTTCCCAGAGGAGTCAACGCTCGCGTAAATACTTGCGGTGCTGTCGAGAGGCCGAAGCAAAGAGTTCGAAACTGGTAGGTCTTGCCCATGAACACAAACCGAAGGTATTTCCTGGAGTCCTGGTGAATTGGAATGTAGAAGTATGCGTCCTGCATATCCAGGGATACCATCCAGTGTCTTTGACAAGGGATTCCAACACTGAACGAGTCGTTTCTATGTTGAATTTGGTCTTCTGGACGAACAAAGTCAGTGCGCTTGCATCCAGTATGGGCCTCCAGCCCTCCAGTGACTTGGGAACTACGAACAGACGGTTGCATTGGATAGAGGCGGAGTGTCTTTGAAAGGAATGGGGAAACCGAACCGGAGAACTTGGGTCACCCAGGGCTCTGCCCCTCTGCGACTCCGTTCCTCCCAAAAAAGGCTCAATCTGCCCCCTATCGGAGCATGAAGGATTGAAAAATCACTTGAATGATTTCGTGTCGGGTTTGGTCAAGGACTTGGTTGGATGTCATAAATTCGATCAAGGCCTGACGAACGGGCTAGACCTACCCCCTCGAAAGGGTTTCTTCTGCAAGGGTGATTCCGAGGCGGTAGACATCACAGTCGAGGGTGTAACCCGCTTAGAAGACTGGGAAAGCAAGTCATTAGTAGACTTCTTTTACAGTGTGGACAGAATTTTGGCCATTATTTCTTTGGGGAAACAAATGATCCTTGTCGAGAGGAGAAAACAAAAGTGCGGACTTCTGAGGCGAAGCGACTCCTTTCGAAACAAAAGAACACCAGAGCTGTCTTTTCTTGAGAGTCCTGAATGCAAAGAGAGAGGCCAGCTTATCTCAACCATCCAGAACTGATTTATCGGCACATGACAAAACCCCAAGCCAGTCCGATGCCAGGTCTTCCTGAAGAGTAGGGCAATCCTCTATTTTTGTAGCGAGGGCTCCGATCGTCCAGACCAAGAAACTCATAATTTCTAAAATCTTGAAAATATTCTTTACCAAATGGTCCAACTCGGGCGATGTAAAGAATATTTTAGCTGCTGCAAACGCAGAGCTTCTAGTTGCATCCACCAAGCCAGAGAAGTCCCCCTGGGAGGAGGCAGAAACTCCCATAGAGGGGGCTCCTCCGGTTACGTAGAACCTATACCTCTTAATAAGCTTCAACGAAGGATAGGCGAAAGTTGCTTTCCTGAGTTCTCTCTTGACCTTCAACCAATCTTCTATATCACGAAGCGAATGTTTAGCAGCCTTGGAAAGAACGAGCTTAGGGAGAAGAGGATCGGAATTCTTCCTTCTCATCAAGAAGATGGAAGCAGCTGGGAGCGGCTGCTACGAAGTAATCCGGGTACATGTCGAGAAAGTAGCGTAAAAGTTTCGAATAGCACGAGAGGAATAGAGTCCGCTTCTAAGTCCTCCTCGTCATCCGAAGAGATAGGCGACAGAGACGGTTCTTGATTCAACTCATTATTCTTCGTACAGTTTGTTTTCTTTCATCCAGTTCATCAGTTCTTGCAACTGTCAACGGAACGGAATTAGATTCTCGTCTTTTTGAGTTGAAGTCGAAGCAACTGTGGTCGTGGATTTCGACACGATCACCACTGGAGGTCTCGCGCCAGTCGAATTATCTGTTGCATGCGAAGTCGAAGGACAAGTTTCGACAGCTTGATGAGTCAAAGATCTCGACGAACTCAGAATCGGTCGCTCCACAACCGTGTCGAAGGCAGCTGTCGCTGTCGTAAGAATACGAGGCGAAGTCCATGTAGCTACGCTACACAACGGGCGAGAGATATCTACTTCTCTGTACCTCTTCACAGGGGGCGGAGATAACACCTCTTCGGTCGAACGTCTCTTCAACGGACGTGAGACTGAAGAATCACGCCACTTACGACGTCTAACCGGCGATGAATCACTCGACTCTGTCGATAACTGATTACCGAATGACACACCTTTCCAATGGTGTTTAGTCAAATCCTGCTGTTGCACCACAGGATCAACGGAGGAAGCGACTGTCTGTGGGCAAACCCTGACAGTCTCCTTTGGACCTCCAGTATGTTTTCTCCCCGAGGCGGGGGAGCGGGACAATGACCTTCGTCTAGGAGAACTATCGGGACAAACAGCCACCCCCTCAGATTGCACTGCATTGACACTTTTCACTTTACTATAAGTCTTTCCTATGAAAGACTTAACAGATAAACCTAACTGCATCACCGTATTAGCTAATACATCAAATTTCTTTTCAAATATAGACTCGAGGCTGGCAATGCTGTCAGGAGAAACTCCACGGGAAGTTGGCAAAGGAGTTACAGGAGCAGGAGTAGGAGGACTTAAGATCGGAGACATAAAAAGAGGAGAAGGAGAAGGAATAGGAGCAGGAGCTTCGATAGAAGAAGCCAAAGAAGCTTAACTAGTCTTACTTTCAGCTCTGAGAGCCGTCTTCCTCTTCCTATCCTTAATTATCTTCCCAGAGTGAGAAACAAAAACTTTCCACTGTTCTTCACTCCAATCCTTGCATTCATTACGAGTAGATTCTCTAGAGCACTCAACCCCTACACTTAATGCACTAAGTGTGCGAATCATAAATTAATTTAACTAACCTAGTTTTGCACCCTCCTGCGCAAAACCTAACTACTGAAGGACTAGAGTCTGACATGATGGTAAGACCACAAAATTGCAGAAAAGAAATTCAGCTTCAATCCTACAAACACGGAGTTGAATACTTCATTGATATTGGAGAGATAATGCTTCCCAACAAATGAAGAAAAAAGTCTGCACCGAGCACCGATGTTCACCAGAAGCCGGCAGAGAACGAATTGATGTTACCTGGACAGTTGTACCTGTAGCTCCCGCGAGTGGAGGGAGATGACGTCACCTACATCAGCGATGGCGGCCCCACCGCGGTAGTTTTGAATATATTGTCTGCCATTCGTAGGGAACCTACAGCTGTATAATTGTTCATTAAGACACTGCAATAAAAATAGAATACACAGCGTTAGAAGTTGGACAAGCGAGTTGGAGAAGGCTGATAGGATTGCAACAGAAGGATGCGACATTTACAGAGTTATTGTACCATGAGGTGGATGAGACGGAGGTACAGCAGTCTCCCACCTGTTATTATCTTAAAGCTTGGTTGCTTATGAGGAAGCATAGACCCTCCAATATCCCTGGGAATACCGAAAGGGGGATATACCATCAGATATTGCTTCTCGCACCATTGAGAAAACAGGTGATCACCGTAGTGCATGAGACGGGATGCATGGGAATAAGGAAGACGACGGAGAAGATTATGAAACACTTTTTCTGGCCTGGCATGCATAAGAATGTGAGCCAGTTTAGCCGTGCATGTCTCATTTGTGAGATGGCTGGAAAGCCTAACGAGTACATAAAGAAAGCTCGCTTACACCTGATTGAAGTACAAGGAGAACCCTTCAACAAAGGATCAATTAAAATGTTGGCATAAAAAGGGAAAGATTTAGAGGAAACGGATGGAGAATATGTCAAGAATTTCAGGAAAAGGATCGGCAAGATAAGGAAAATTTTCTTAGAAAGCATGAAAACGAG
>NC_090746.1:16378242-16438242 GCF_036898095.1 Palaemon carinicauda
TGGTGTCTAGATCAGGAAAATGAAATTAACTAGACCGTAAGTTCCTGTCCAACAAGTTAAGATGAGAATCGGCAGCTGAAGGCCAGTCGTGAGAACTATACTTGAAACAATGTAGAATGAAAAAATTAAATCACTTCTCCAGAATAGATTGATCACCGAAAATCTCAAGAGACTTTCTTGATAAGCCATTTTTTTTGTGCATTTGAAGAAGACATAGACCCATTGTGTTTATCAAAAGTAGATTTGCAGTCCGAGAATCACACCTAAAATTTTAAAAGATTCATACAGAGATAAAGACATTATCAATGCCGGTATCCGGATGTTGAGGAGCCACTGTCCTTGACCTACTTACAATCATACTTTGAGTTTTGATAGGATTCAACTTCATACCCCATAATTTGCACCATGCACTAATTTTAGCTAGATCTCTATTAGGGATTCAGCAACCCCAGATCTACATTCTGGAGATGAAATTAATGCAAAGAGAGTAGTATCATCTGCATACGCAAAAAGCTTGTTTTCTAGGGCTAATCACATGTCGTGTATATAGTATGAAATGTAATGGATCAAGAACACTACCCTGAGGAATACTAGGTATCACATTTCTATACTCATTATGATTCCCATCAACAACTTTTTGCAATCTTTTTCTTAAAAATTCAATAATGATGCTAAGAAACGATCCACCCACTCCCAACTGTGAGTTTGAAAATAAGGTCCACATGATTAACATAGTCAAAGGGAGCACTAAAATCAAGGCCAATCATACGAACTTCCTGATTACAGTCAAGGGATTTCTGTACAGTGTTGGAGATTGTAAGAAGGGCATTACTTGCTCCAAGACCTTTACGAAAGCCAAATTGCAAACAAGGGAACAGATGATTACCTTAATCAAACCTACTAAGACTCTTTGCCAAAAGACGTTCAAAAACTTTAGATAATATGGGAATTATGAAAATTGGGCGGTAATCAGTGGGACTTGAGCTACCACAAACACATTTACATAGTGGAGTAACATTACCAATTCTCCAACAGATGCTAAAAGCTCGCCTTCTTCCTAACTTGTGCAAAAAAACAATTTTGGAGCTAAGAAATCTGCAGTCTTTATATTAAACAAAGAAAAAATACCATTAGGGCCTACACCTCCTTTAGGATCAAGGTCCATCATAAGAGCTTTAATTTCACGAGATCGGAAAGCTAAACTAGTTAGTTTAGCCTTAGGAAAACAGGAATGGGGCAGATTAAGTTTCTCATTACTCTGCTTACTGTCAAACACATCAGCCAAAAGGGTTGCCATTTCCTTTGGATAATGAGTGACAGAGCCATCTGGTATAATTTTAAGTAAAGGAGGAACTGTTGTATCTAAACCAAAGAGTGCAGATTTAAGGATAGCCCATCACTCATGTTCCTGAGTTGTACCAGAAGGATTTCTTTTATGGTTAAATTGTATTCATTTTCAGTTGATGCATAAACTCACAGAGAAAAAGCTCTAAGCTGAATATAGTTATTCTAGCTCAAATCCCCTTCCAAAAGTGATAGACCTCCTGTTTCTCCAAATAAGCACATCTACAAACATCATTGAACCATGATATGTACTGCATAAGGATTCACCTAAAATTTCTATTGATTAATTCAACAATGATATTCTAAAGGCTATAGGGACAAGGAAAAGAAAAGTAATACAAAATATCCAAAAATCATCTTTAAACATATCCAGGGTACACTCGGATACACTATTCTATTGTATTTCTCTTCCTCTGGTTTTTGAAGTTTTTTTATAGTTTATATATTAAGGATCTATTTTAATGTCATTCCTGTTCTTAAAATATTTTATTTTAATTATTCATTACTTCTCTTGTAGTTTAGTTATTTCCTTGTTCCTATTACTCACTGGGCTATTTTTCCCTGTTGGAGTGCTTGGACTTATAGCATTCTGCTTTTCCAACTAAGGTTGTAGTTTAGTTAGTAATGATAATAATGATATATGCGCACAGATACACATGCACAGTATATTGTGTGTATATATATATATATATATATATATATATATATATATATATATATATATATATATATATATATATAAGGGCCACTATGGCACTTTGAGAATCTGAATAGATGACAAATTTAAAATTCTTCCTGTCTTCAATGGTTTTAATCATATTGATTGCTTGTAAAATGGCATATAACTCTGATGTAAATACTGATGATTCTTTTGGCAACGATAATTGTTGTGTTCTATCTAAAGATACTGCAGCACATCCAGTACCCATTGGGGATTTAGAACCATCAGTATATATTGCATAGTGAGGACCTTTTCTCTGAATATGTTCTATGATAATTTGCTTGTGGTGACTCGGAGTATAAGTGAATTTTTTTGATAAATAAAACAGATGAGAACAGATTCTTGTCCTTGTCATAATCCAAGGTGGGGGAAATAAAGATGGTTGGATAAGATTCACTTTAACGTTTGTTGATTGTAACAGTCTGTTTGCCCTAATTGGGAATGGTGGTTCATGGTTGTTTATAAATATGTCCCTCTCATTAAAAAGCTTTTTTGTTGGAGAATTAGTGGATAAAATTTTCAATGCACTCCGCATTGTTACAAAATCCCGATGCAAAGACAATGGGGGTTCTCCAATTTCACATAAAACTGAGAGATTTGGGGATGATCTAAATGCTCCGCTACAAATTCTCAGGCCTCGAGTGTGTATTGGATCTAAAGATTTCAAAGTTGCTTCTGATCCTGAATCATAAATTGGGCTACCGTAATCAATTCTCGATAATACTAATGCTTTATACATCATTAGTAAAGTTGATCTCCTTGCACCCCAGGTTGTGTGAGATAATTTCCTCATTAAATTAAGAGCACTGTTACATTTGGATTTGATATATGATACATGTGCTTTCCAATTCAAATGGGTGTCAAAAATTAGTCCCAAAAACTTTACCTTATCTTGAAATTAGATTTGTACGTTGCCCAATGTTAGATTGATGTCTTGGTTCTGCTTCCATCTACTATTTTTATAAAAAATTATGGCTTGAGTTTTTTCTGCCGAAAGTCTAAAACCAACAGATGTGGTCCACGCTAGTATTTTTCTAGTGGCACCATTTAGAATCCTTTGTAAATGACGCAGGCTATTGGAGGAATAGTAAATTGCAAAGTCATCTACATATAGACTACTTTTCACTCCTTGTGGCATTTGATTAACAATGTCGTTAATTGCCAATGCAAAAAGAGTCCCGCTTAAAACACTGCCTTGCGGTACACCACTGTCAAGATTAAAAGATTCGGAGTAAATGTTATCAATACGAGTTTGAAACGTTCTTCCACCAATAAAATTTCTAATAAAAATAGGAAGGTGTCCTCGAAAACCACTCTGATGTAAGGATTTTAGTATCGAGTGTCTCCACGTTGTATCATATGCCTTTTGAATATCAAAAAATATGGCTATTGTGATCTGTTTTCGTTCAAAGCCTCTATGTATATAATTTTCTAAATGTGAAAGTGAATCCAAAGAAGATCGTTCTGATTGTGAGCCAAATTGAGAAGTTGATAGAATATTATTTCGACGTAAACACCAATTTAGTCTATAATTTACCATTTTTTCCAGTAATTTACATATGCAACTGGTTAATGAAATTGGTCTGTAATTGTTTGGAATACTTGGATCTTTCCCTGCCTTTACTATTGGTATTACTATTGCATGTTTCCATGCCTTTGGAAATAGGTGTTTGGTCCAAAGATGATTGTAAAAATCCAATAGATATGCTTTAGCTAAAGGGGCTAGATTTCTAATCATATCGAAATTTATCTTATCTTTACCCGGGGCTGTTGACCTACAATTAGATAAGGCAAATTCCAACTCCTCTTCAGTGAATCTTTTATTGTAATAGATATCCTCCATCGTATCAAAGTTTAATGGTGTTGCTTCTTCTCTTCTTTTAATGGCTCGAAAGTGGGCATCTAAATTATCAATGCTGCTTATATTTTCAATATTATGGCCGATAATATTAGAGATTGTCTGAGTATCATGTATTAACGAGCCGTTATGCATTAATGCGTGTCTCGCTGGTTTGCTGTAAGAGCCATTAATCTTCCTAAACTTCTGCCACACCTTCTGCACAGAAGTATTATCCGATATGCTTGACACGTATTTTTGCCATGAAATTATCTTGCCTTTAATTACTTCCCCTCTGAATTTAGAAGAAACTCTATTAAAATATGGTTTCAACACACTAATTTCTATTGCTATGTCAACCAGTTTGTTTATTTTATTCCCTAACATTAGGGGACCTGTGCTCAAACGTTTGAATCTTTTATTTAGGGTTTCTAATTTTGTTCCAACTGCATGCTTTTCGTTTATCAGCTGGGTTAATGTCTCTGACCACCATGGGACTGAATGTTTTAACTGTCGGGTGCCAGTCAGAGGTATCGATTTATCAGCCGCTTGTGTGATAAAATTCACAACGTCATCATTTGTTTTATCATGATCTTGGGAGTAATCAAAGGGAGGCACTTGCTTAGTGTAAAACTTGAACTTATCCCAGTCAGCTTTATCTGTATTATATCGTTGAATCGAAGAAGTTGGTGTATGTCCTAATATGGTAATCAAAATAGGAAAATGATCACTGGTAAACAGGTCGTCTAAGACATTCCATTCGAACCTATCAACAATATTATTGGAACACAGAGTTAAATCTATTGACGTATAGGTTCCATGAGCTTTTGAATAGTAAGTGCTACTCTCTGCCTCATTTAATATACAGAGGTTATGATCATTCATCATCTGTTCAACCTTTGAACCATTTATGTCAACATCAACACAATTGGTGTCCCATATGGAGTTATGGGAGTTGAAGTCTCCTAGTAATAGTATATCCTCTTACATATTTGGGAGTACTTTAGGTAGATTTTGTATATCATAGTTGAAAGAGGGTTGATTGTACATATTATAGATATTAAAGGAGTTGTTATTTAGATGTAATCTAACTCCAGATAATTGAAATTCTGATGTGTTGAATATTGAAGCATCATAAGTTACTTTATTATGAACATATACTGCAGTCCCTAAAGTATTGGGAGAAGGGATTGAGCGAGATGCTAAATTGTAGTTTCCTATTGAAGGTACAGTATCATTAGTATGTTGTAAGCATATTGCAATAGGGTTATAATTTTTCAATAGTCTTTGGATTTCCCCTAGATGTAAACGGGTTTTAAGACCATTAATATTCCACTGAATTATGTAAGGGTTGAACGTTATGGCGAAGAAGATAAATTTCCACTGGGTAAGGCATTATTTCTGCTTATTCTGTTGGAGACGGGTTTCTGCTTGACTACGCTAGTTGTAGTTTTTGAATCAAGATTTGGTTCCTTGGGTATGGCTCCCTGGGTTTTACCCTTGTTTGTATTAGCTTCCTGGGTGTCATTTGGATTAAGGTTAAGTTTTTCTATAAATTTTTCCGGTTGGAGGGTGCCTGTTGCACGTTTCTTTATTAGATGGTCAATACACATACAACCAGCATTGTGGCTTTCTAATTTGTCATACTGGTTTTTGTTTTTGTTCTTAGTAAAATTATCTATTATATTATTCATCTTATGTACATTTAGATTTTTAGGGTCATTGAATTCTGCCATGAAGCAATCGTTACAACCACATGAAACTCTGTGTGTTGTATTTTCTGCCATTGTTTTACGTGAAAGCATTAGTTTTCCAGTCGTACCTAGAACTGGAGAAGGGCTTATTTCTTTAATGGGTGCATTATTATTCGACTTGCTTTCACTTCCTTGAGGGTCATTGGGATTCTTATGGACTTCAACGTTTATCACTTGTTTAGTGATGTGGTTATTGACCGTGTTAGGTTCGGATCCAGAATTTAGGAGTTCTAGTAATTTTTCGATATCCATTTCAATTGCATCTGGTATAAATTCGATATCATTTGTTTTTTTGGGTTTGGGTGGTGTTGTATCTTCAATTACTCTTTTCTTGCTCACGCATTTTGATTTATGGGGCTCGATATCAACCATCTCTATTTCTCCTATGTTTTCTATAGCCTTGCTGGCACTGTCTGTGGCAAGTGTATTGAAACGGTTTTGCAGTGGAATACGGTCTTCTTGCTTTAAGGGACCATTTTGGCCTACTTTGTTATTTGGTTTTTTGTTTATTCTACTGCTATTATTGTTTTCCAGAATAGCTGGAACTGGATGAGAGTTCTGTGGCTTGCTGGAATTATTGGAAATCTTGTCAGGCCTTGAGGGATTTGTTGATGAAGAAGGTGAAATCTCAGGATATTTAGATCCAGCAGTAACTGTGGGGTAAGAATTCCTTGAATTATTATTTAACTTTACTGGATTGGACAAAACTCTGGCATATGTTGGATTAGAACCATTAAGTTTTTTCCTTGCAGCACCAAAAGTTAAATGCTCATTACTGGCAGTCTCAATTATTGATTGCTCTAGTTTGTACTGAGGACACAGTTTAGAATTGGGAGAGTGAGCTCCCTCACAATGGAAACAAAACTTTTCATGAGTAAAATCGGCGGAGGTATCATGGAATTCGTTGGGATCATGAAATTCGGAACAAATATAACATCTTTTCTTATTAGTACACTTTACATTGATGTGGCCATATTCGTAACACTTATAACATTGCATTGGTTGTGGGTGGAATTTCTTGACTGGAATGTTTAAGTGTCTGATCTTGATGTAATCTGGTTGGTAATGTGATGAAAAGATTAAACAAATTGCATTATTATTCCCTTTTAGTTTTTTAGCTTTAAGAACGGTAGCTGGGCATCTTTTCAGTATATCTTCATCAGAAAATTCACTTAGATCCCTACTTTAAATAATTCCTCTTGCGTGGTTGTAAGAGTGGTGAGGAGAGACTCTCTGAATTACATCTGACGAGGAAGCTTTAAAATTATTCGAAAATACAGCTTGAGATTCGTTACCTGCTTTAATAAGCAGACAACGGCCATAGCGTGTTAAATTTCCCTGTGGAATACAGCCTACCTTTTTTTCAATACATTCATACCCCTTTATCAGATTATTACAGCCCTCCTTGTATGAAGCAACATACCAGACTGGTTCTGGTACTATTCTGGTATTTTCCAGAACTTCTTCATGCAAGGCAGAGCATTTGGGTATAAAGTCATATTCCGAGTCTTAAAACATTTTTGATACTATGCAATTTCACTCGACAAGAAAGGTCAGAAACTTTACCATTTCTTATTTCACGAAAAGCATTTGTAGCTTGTAATGTGTTACTAAAAGTGACATAAGCCTCAAATTCTTGTTTATCTTAGGAGAGCTGCAGTTTCGTTCTTGTTATATCTCCAAACTTTTTCAGAACATTATATAATTCTTTATAATTCCCATTGCGAGTAATTCCCTCACAATATAGGACCCTTGAATATTCATTTAAACTGCCAGAGTTTTTATTTCTCTGGCATCTGGGGGAAGTTGGAATGAAAGGTTCCAGAGTAATAACACTGGATGAATGCGAGTCCATCGAGTGAACTATTTTCCTGGAGGAGTCAGTCAGAGAGGAAGCGGATTGGTCGTCAACGGGTTTCGGTGGGTTCGCCATAATGACGAGAAGATTCATTTCATCTGGATATTCCCGCCACCCACCAAGGAGCCACACTTAGAGGACGGGTTCATCCCTACAATTAGGGCCGCCCTAGGGGCAATATCCAGAGATACACCCCGCCCTCAGCACTTGAGGCGTCATGACGGCCGTCAACGTCAGACCCAGCACTGAGGGAAAGGTTTGACATAAAACTCCCCTCGCTCGGTCACGTCAGGTACTCGAGTTCTTTTGAGATGGCATGCCGTCCATCCCACCTGCGTCAAATCCAAAGAGGCAGCCAAACCATAATCAAACATAAGCCAAAGTCAATAACAAGTTCATGTCCAAGAGTTGGAGATGGGAGAAAAAAGGAAAAAACATAAGGAAAAGAGAAAGTGCTGACTAATTTAGTTGGATCAAAAGCTTGGCACCAAGGACCAGTGGGGAAGCAATTCCCACCAAACATCGGAACCCAGGTGCTAATCCCTAAGCCCCCAATCCTCATCAAGGCTTCAGCATCTGGGGGGGAGCGTTGGAAGTGTTGATTGATTTTCTAAGTAAGTACAGTTTTGTTTATATTTGCTTGTCGTGATTGTGAATGATAGGAACAATTTATTAATTATCTTTGATTATAGTGCGATAGTTAAGTTAGTTAGGAGTGTTCGTAAGTGTTTTTCTTTTTTATTTTGGCAGGCCGTGATTCCTCCTTTGGAGAGATTTTGTTTACCTGGATTAATTGTTGACGACCTGGCTAATAATAAGAAAGTTGATACGGCTACTCCGATTTAGATTATTGTTGATGACCCGGACCGAATGAACTTCGATTGCTTTTATTGATGATGATGATGATGATGAGGATGATGACGACATCCAGGACCCCAATTAGGGAGGCAGTGGTGGCAACTTGCCACACAGTTTAACCTGTTAATCTCCTATTGATGGTTGTGCCGTGAAAGACAGTTCGGCAGTTTGTGAACGACTGTGTTACAAATATTATATATACACATTTAATTTTGGTGTTGGTGAACTCGTAATATATATATGTGTTTTGTGTTTTTATGTTTGGGTTGCGGTTAGTTTTAAGTTTTGTTAGGATTTATTTGATTGCAGAAAGGTTTTTTTTGTTAATTATATATCTAGTGTCAAGTTTTTGATTAGTTTTAAGTGTTCATTTTGATTGTGGATGGGTTTTGGTATTGATTATTTTAGTTTTAAGAAATATAGTTCTAAGGATATGTTTTGTTTTCGTTTCCCTTCCGTCTAAGAGTCCAGTTTATGATAAAGTAAGGGGAAAGTTTGTGTTGTGGGACAATTGTCTGGTAGAGTGATTCAAGGGTGTGGGGGTTGTTTTGCAACATCCCACCACATTATTTTGGCGCCCGAACAGGGACTGCCGAGGTGGGATTGAAGCTAGACTCTTTGACGAAGGACTGATAGGATAAGAAATTAGATTAAGGTTGAAGAAAAATGGAAGGTAAATCAAAGGCTTTGGAGGAGGAATTGCGGCATTATCAAGAACGGGAGCAGATGTTGATAGTAGAGAAAGAGAAATTGTTGCAAGAGAATAAGTGGTTAAGGTGTGAGAATGAGGAGATGCATAGGAAACTGAGGGAAATTCAAGGAACTGTAGAGAGAGTGGAAGAGGGTGTTGAGATGAGTATGCGAGAGAATGAAGAACGAATGGAGAAAAGAATGGAAGCTGTGATGGGGAGAGTAATGGGAATGATGAAAACTTTCATGGGTGAAGGCGCAGTTGGAGGAGTGGCTTCTGCTACGGGTAATGGGTTGATAGTGGAAGAGAAGGTTAAGGTAGGTGATAATGGGAAAGGAAGTGATAGTGATAGTGATAGTAATAGTAATAGTGATAGTGAGATTGAAGATAAGGGAATTAGGAATAGTAAGGATGAACAGAAATGTAATAGGAAGAATGAGAAGAAAGGTAAAAGTGATGTGAAGAAAGAGAAGAAAAAGTGTCAGGATGATAGCAAGGATGATCGTGAATGGGTGAAAGTGGTGAGTAAGAAAAGGGCTAGGAAGAGTATGATTAAGGATAGGAGTATGAGTGTGGAATTAGATTCTTTATATTCTAGCGAGGAAGTAGGAAACAAGAGGGAAGATAGCAGTGATGATAACAGTGAGAATGAACGTGATGTGTGTAAGGTACCTCGGTGTGAAAGGTTCAATGAGCATAGTAGTAGGGATGTATATGAATTTTTCAAGGAGTATGAGAGTTATTGTCAGGATAAGTATGGTGATAGTAAAAGAGTTTGGGCTAGGGAGTTAGGAGAATATTTAACTGGGTATTTGTTGACGATGTATGGAGTGATAATGAGTGTAGGTGACGTTGATTATGAAAGTGTGAAAAAGAGAATAATTGAGCAGGTAAAACGTATGAAAGGGAGTGTTAGGTATAAGCGTAAGAATGATTTTGATGAAGCACGGATGAATGCAGGAGAAGCGATATCGATGTATGTATGTAGGTTGGAAACTTTAGCTAGGAAGAAGTATGGGGATGAAGGTATAAATGAGAATAAGGAGTTAATGAAGAAGTTTTTGGCTACTGTACCCGAGAATGTTGCTGAGTTTGTTAATTTGAAACGGAAGGAGAAAATGAGGTGGACGAAAGAAAGATTGACATGGGATGATATTTTAGAGATAGTTGAGGATTACGAGTTGGATAGATGTATGAAAGTAAGTAAATCTGTGAGTGCAAGAACTGGAATGGAGGAAAGTGTGCCAGAATTTGTTAGTTTTAGAGATGCTGTTATGAGAGGACCGATGAGGGTAGCTGATAGTGTAGTAGATAGGAGTGTTAGGGCGAGTAATGTGGGAATACCTGTAAGGACAAATGAAGGGTTTAGGCAAGGGAATCAGGTTTGGAGGGATAGGAGTGTTAGTGCGCATCGAGGTATGTCAGATCGCCGTGTCCGTGATGAAAAGTGTTATAGGTGTGGGAAAGTAGGTCATAAGAAGAAAGAATGTAGACGGGGTCTAGGTGCTTGTTTTGGATGTGGTGAGGTAGGGCATAGAATTAGCGAGTGCATGAAAGAGAAAGGGGTAAAATGTTTTCGGTGTGGTATGACTGGGCACATAGCGAGTGGATGTCGTAGTAACCATATGAATGTAATTTGTGGTAATTGTGGTAAGGATGGTCATTATGCTAGAATGTGCAAGGAGCCTTGGGGTAAGTGTACTGAATGTGGTGCAGATGGGCATGTAGCTGGAGTATATAGGAAGAAGGGATTAAGTCAGCCAGGATGTTCGGGAAACTAGAGTGTATGAGGGTTCAGCTGGGTGAGTCCTCCTGTGTGTGTGTGGAAGGAATAGGATCAATGTTTGTGAGAATGGGATGAATGATTGGTTGGAAATGAGCAAGTATGAATCTTGTATGCATGAGAAGTTACGGCTGGAAAATAAACAATTAGTGTTAGTTGAATATAGGAAAAAGAGGCGTTTGAAAGTTGTGAGTAGAAAATGCAAGGGAAATTTATAGGTATAGGTAGGAATCTGAATAAGTATGACAAGGATGTAAATGTGCAAGTGTGTATGGAAGATAAATGTGTTAATACAGATGAATCATGGCTGAGTATGAATGATACCTATAGTGTGTGTGTGGCTTTTCCTTAGGTGATGTAAAAGAAAGGATGATGAATGCGAGAGTGAGAGATAGGAGAATGATTAGTAGTATGAATGAATCTTTTGCTAAAGTTGAGAATGTTTTTGATGAAATGGATGAACTGTTTACAGAAATGAGTGTAATTTTAGGGCCAGATGAGAACGAGGTAGATATAATTGTACATGATATATTAGATGATAGGGATTTAGATAGGAATAGTGTTAATGTAGCGAATGATTGTGATCAGGAAGAAGTGAATGAGAGAGTATATGGGGGCCCAGTTACTCGGAGTAGAGGTCCCGTTCCCGACTGCGACTGGGTTTATGAAAAAAATAATGTAAGTGTTGTGTGAGAAGGATTTGGCAAAGTAAGGGGGGAGGAATGTGGAGGATTTATTTTTGCTTTATTTTAATTTTTTTCTTTTGCCAAATCCAGAGAGAGAGAGAGAGAGAGAGAGAGAGAGAGAGAGAGAGAGAGAGAGAGAGAGAGAGGTTGTGTTAGCGAGCGAAAGTAGTTAGTGTATCGATCGTTTGTTTTGAGAAAGACTGTTGGTTTAAATGAGATTGTTTGTTTATGTTTTTAGCTAGGTTACGACAGTGGTGAATGTTTCGGAGCGAATGCTTTTTTGATTTGACTGCAGCTTAAGGCAGTTGTGTGAACGCTGGATTATATATATATTTCTTACCAGCGTTGGAAGTGTTGATTGATTTTCTAAGTAAGTACAATTTTGTTTATATTTGCTTGTCGTGATTGTGAATGATAGGAACAATTTATTAATTATCTTTGATTATAGTGCGATAGTAAGTTAGTTAGGAGTGTTCGTAAGTGTTTTTCTTTTTTATTTTGGCAGGCCGTGATTCCTCCTTTGGAGAGACTTTGTTTACCTGGATTAATTGTTGACGACCTGGCTAATAATAAGAAAGTTGATACGGCTACTCCGATTTAGATTATTGTTGATGACCCGGACCGAATGAACTTCGATTGCTTTTATTGATGATGATGATGATGATGATAATGATGATGATGAGGATGATGACGACATCCAGGACCCCAATTAGGGAGGCAGTGGTGGCAACTTGCCACACAGTTTAACCTGTTAATCTCCGATTGATGGTTGTGCCGTGAAAGACAGTTCGGCAGTTTGTGAACGACTGTGTTACAAATATTATATATTCACATTTAATTTTGGTGTTGGTGAACTCGTAATATATATGTGTTTTGTGTTTTTATGTTTGGGTTACGGTTAGTTTTAAGTTTTGTTAGGATTTATTTGATTGCAGAAAGGTTTTTTTTTTGTTAATTATATATTTAGTGTCAAGTTTTTGATTAGTTTTAAGTGTTTATTTTGATTGTGGATGGGTTTTGGTATTGATTATTTTAGTTTTAAGAAATATAGTTCTAAGGATATGTTTTGTTTTCGTTTCCCTTCAGTTTATGATAAAGTAAGGGGAAACTTTTGTGTTGTGGGACAATTGTCTGGTAGAGTGATTCAAGGGTGTGGGGGTTGTTTTGCAACATCCCGCCACAATGGGTATCTTGGAAAAACATATACGTCGTACTAATCTGAATACAACAACTGCTAACAAATAAGGGAAACTCGAAGTTACTCTTGAATAGCAGAGTTAAGAGATAACGACAATGCCCTAGTAGGAGGAAGCCCTAGAGATTAACCATATATACATTTGATCAGAGTCCAAAACCTCTTTGCACCCAAGCTAGGATCAGCGATGGCCAGGCAATGGCTGCTGATGACATACCAATAGACCCATTGGCTTCCCAAGGATGGTGAAATTGCAGACAGTACAAGAAAATATCGAGCTCGAGTGGGACCTGATCTCAAACTCCAGTCTAGCAGATCGCCAAGCAGGTATGTTTCCAATAGTCAACGACGTCCTACAAGGGATCATCAATTGAGGCGTTATTGTGAAAGCCCCTTACCAGCGAATATTGCTTAAGAGTCTATAGTAAGTTCAACCCAGTGCTGGCCATGTCGACGAGGAATAGTACCTTCGCTGGAAGACTGAAGAAGGCTGTGGAAACATGATATACAGACTTTTATGACCAGAAGAGATATGTAAGTCATATAAAAAACTATAATATGGCACACTATCACGACTCCGAAAAGACAAAATTGCTGATCCACAGAAATCAAAGGGTCCTACTACATCATCACTTCGTATCCATGACCGAAAACAAAGATCTAAAAATTTAGACCTTGCCCAAAACCTACCCTGAAAGAACTGATTGGCGAAACCCATATCGTTCACAGGGAAAGCATCTACTTAAGCATTTGCTTAACCTAGCCATTGTCTGATTTGTTTTTTTACAATCTTTTATTGTAAAATTCTAAAGATCCTGTATTATAGATAATAGTTCTCAAATACTTAAATGATTCTACCTCATTAATCTTTTTTCCTTCTAATGATATTTCATCTGCCATTGCATATTCCGTTCTCATCATCTGTCTTTCCCCTTTTTATCTTGAGCAGAACCTTAAGTGATATTTCCTTCATTCTGGTAAGCAAGCATTGCAAATCCTGAGGTATTTTGCTGATAAATTCATCGTCATTGACATACACCAATCCAGTTCCCTCCCTCTCCAACATCCCCAATTGTTCTACGCATTACAAAATCCATGAGGAGGATAAACAACATAGGTGACAACAAATTCCCTTGGAGTACTCCGCTGTTCACAGGAAATTCTTTTAGTGGGACTCCACTAACTTTACCTTTGTACTTGCTATACTCATGAACAGACTTAATCAAATTTATATATTTAAGAGCAATTCCACAATAACGCGGGACACCACTAAATTGGCCGGCGCACACTTTCAAAGGCTTTTATCAGTCCACAAATGCCATCAAAAGTGGATTTCTATATTCTACGCTTTGTTGTATGCCTTAAAAAGAAAATTTAGTCAGCACATCTTCTACCTTATTAGGTTAAAAAAATATAGCAGCAAGACTTATGCATGCGATTTTGAAAAGAAGAGTACCACCCAAGGCCCACAGTTAAAAATAAATAAGGGGAGAAACAGGTAAGAATAATAGTATTTTGGGGCTCAAGCCATGTCGTCCTGATGGAAGGTTCCTATTGGTAGCTTTCTAAGGGATATTTGGCTAGAGTGATATTCCCAGAGAATTAACCTTTAGGTCTCCAGAATTCTAACTCCTGGCGCGAATATCCTTAAAATTTTTCTTAAGGATATCGCATAATATGAGGGGATGTATATCTTGATACGACACATAGCAATCTTCATCCCAAATATAGTTTTTGTTTCGAGGGGGAAAAGTGGCAAAAATAGAAGGGGAGCCGTTATCAAGGTTACCCTTCCTCCCGTACTACTACGAGTATCTAGATGGCGCTGTATCCAAGATGGCGCTTATTCCTAGTTTCGTAGCGAATTCGCACGGTGGGTTTCCCTGTTGCTCTAACGTTTGTGTTCGATTATCCGAGGATTAATCATGCAATTTCCAACTTCTTCTGCCTCTGGAAAGTTGAGTATTTATTCCTTACAGTGTATAATTTTTAGCTCCTGCTTCACAGAGAAATTAGAATAATTTTAAGTGTTCGGAGCTTAGCCGATCACCGGAGGCGCCATGGGCGCTGTCGTTCATAACGCATGTGTTATTTAGTTAGCTGAACGACACTCCCGGTTGTAATAGCATGAATAATTATGAAGCTATTCAGTTAAGATTATACTAGGAAGTTATATATTATGTCGATTGTATTCATTAGAGTTTTGGCAATTTAGGTAACTGAACCTCGCCCCGCGCTAGGCTTCCTAGCCTACGCGCTTCAGTTTACTTTCATGCATGATATAGAACGACATTCCTAGTTGTAATAGCATTAGTAAATTATGAAGCTATTTAGGCACAATTATACTTATAAAGATATACATAATTTTGCATATATATCCTCTTCCTTATATCGATCGTATACGTTAGAGTTTCGGCGATTGAGGTTTTGTAATCTCGCCTTGCGCTAGGCTAACTAGCTTATGCGCTTTAGTATACTTTCATACATGTTCCCAGTTTACCCTTGTGTATCGTTTTATCAATTCATGCGGAGATAGATATCTCCTATAATTATTATATAACTCGATACTCGTCTCCTGTGGAAATTTAAGGATAATCCCTCCTTGCCTCTGAGTGCCGCCATAGGCGACAACCCTATCTTGGTCCTTCCGTAGAGTAGACACTCCGGCTTGACTAGGCTAGTGTTTTCTGTCTCTTACCTTTGCCGGCGGATAGCCGGCTTTGGTTTATTCGACAGAACCTCAGAGTATTCAGTCTTTTGCCAACGGCCGAGCAGCAGGGTGAGTAGTCACTCCCCTGCCGACTTTCAGCTGCCGGCATAGGAGGCTATGCCTCTCTAGGCCGCACTTGAAGTGGTTGTATGATGCTGCCACCTTCTCCCCTGCAGTCTAGAAGACTAGTCCTGTTCGGCAGACCCTAGGCTGAAGAATAGATATTCTTCTGCCACCTAGGATGGCGCCGATACTGAAACGAAGTTTCTCCCCTGTTGGGAGGTGGCGGCAATTCTGCCGCCTCCTCCTAACACTGTTTCGGCAGACCCTAGGCTGAAGAATAGACATTCTTCTGCCGCCTAGGATGGCGCCGACACAAACAGTTTCTCCCTTGTGTGGTAGTGGCGGCAACTTTGCCGCTTTCTTCCACACTTGATACAGGACCCTTTCCCTGCCCCTCTCTGTCCTTTAGCGACGGCCTAGCCGTCGTAACCCTGTGGCCGCCGTCCCACAATCTCACCGCTTGCGGGGTGTCGGCCGGCCTCCTACATAAGCAGCTGTATAGTCACTCAGTCTTTCCCTTAGGGACGTATGGCTCCGGGAAAGGTTGTGCCGGCTGTGACGGGTGCTGGTGGGAGACCCCTTTTCTGTCGAGTGTTCTTCAGTCCTCTCTTGGACTGCCATCCACATCTCCGGAGACGGCAGTGACCGGCAACGGGTTTTGTGGTTGGATGGAAGCCTGAATGATACATTCTCCCCTTCCATTTGAACCCTCATTCTGGAAGAAGGCAGTAAGATTAAGTACTTACACCCTTATTTATTGTTAACAAACATTTAATAAGGTAGCCCTTCACTCCATGCTTTCTCTCTCTCTGTCAGCTAGTGCTGCCAGGTACTAAACCAGTCGGCGAAAGCCACCGGCAACATGCTGGCTGGGCCGGTGCCGGGCTAGATCGTGCCGCCAGATGCTAGCTTAGCAGGCAACATGCCAGCTGAACTACAGTATACGATTATACAGTAGCCAGTATATTTGCAGTATAGATCATACTACAGACAGAAAACTATAATATATATTATACAGTAGTTATTTTCCAACATACCTTGTGTATCCTTGCACAGTCTATTGTTGAGACCAATCATATATCGAAAGAAAAGATTTCTTTTAATATACTGATAGCTAATCAGTTAACAGTTTACCTCCCAATATTAAAACCTTTTGAAGGGTCAGTGTTAAGATACACTTATCTACCCCTAGGGGTTAGAACCCTTCCTTTGCGTTTCCTGAATAGGAAGACTCTATGGCTTTAATTTTGGGGGAGGTCACAGCAATTGGCTGGACAGGAAACACAAGTAGGTGTCTTTCCTAGTTCCTTTCTAGCTTGACTATCCTAAGCTATAATGGTTAAAATATTAAAAGTAATATTTTACAGTACATATTTGTTTATCAAGTGAGATAAACTACCGCATACTCATTTAAATTTCCTCTCTTTACAGGAGGACCAAGTGAAGTGCGAAGTCATCTTCTGCAACGTCAAGAGTAAGGACTTCTGCGGCCATAGAGTGTGCAGGGCTCATGCCCCCTGCACCACTACTAAAGAAGCTCTACGGTACTGGGACCCCCAAGGCTGCAGCATATGCTGGGCCTTAGTTACCGAAGCTTTTGATGACTCCAAGTCAGCGGAGTCAAGGGATGCAGCACGAGAAAAGCTGCGTAGATGGGTACGTGGGTTCCAGAAGAACTCGACGGGACCGTACCTTCCTAATGAAAAGATGTGCAACTTGCTGTTCCCTAAAACGGGTATTGAAGCTGTCATACCCCAGACTCGACCCGAGATTCCATACGTCCAGATTGCTGTCGAAACGGAAGTCGGTGACGCTTTACAGGGCATGGACATCTATCAAGAGGAGAGGATTTCTGAAGTGTCCTTGGACACTGAGAATGATCTTCTCAATGAAGGTCACGAGGAGGAGTCTACATTGACTCCTGAAGAAGATAATGAAGGTGATTCGGAGTCCCTTCTGTCGGTGCCGGCTCTGGAGCCGTTACTTTCAACATCTTCCGCCCCTCCATCAGATGACATGAGACAGGCACTGGCCAATCTTACGGTGCTGATGGAGAGCATTCGCAAACAAGGCGAAGAAAGGGAGGCGAAACTCGAAAGACAAATCGCTTGACTCTCCGCCTCCTGTGGGTCTCACAAGAGACTCAGAGTTCAAGACCTCCCAACCTGCTCCGAAACTAATCCCTGGATATATGCGGAGTACATGCCGATCACTAACGGCAAACACTATTTTATTTCGGAGAAATTGGGAGCCGTCCCTATTGACGACATTCAGTTCTGGCCAAGCTTCAATGCTTACCCAGACTGCTTCATTCGTCTGAAGCTGGAACCAGCGTTGAAGGAAGAGACGGAACCCAAGGAGGTCATAGTATTCGACCATGACAAGGCACAGGCTCTTTTGTCAAACAGCCTAAAGCAGGTGGGCTACACTAATTCTAAGGTGTTTGCCCTCAGCAAGAAACATCCTACCTTTCTTGCTCCAGCTTCAATAGCCTTCCCATTTACATCGAAGTCTCTTAAAGCCATTGTCAAGGCAATAGAGGCAGGAAAACCTTGTCCTACACTGGATGAGTGTAGACCTTTGTCGTTAGCCCTCCCCATGGAGGATAAGGATTGGAAGGAAGTCCACCTTACCTTCTCAGTTGGGAAGTTGGAGGCAGATATTGCTGGACGTCAGTTCAATGAGAATCTCCCAAAGCTGTGAGACTTTCTCTTGCGTAGGGAGGAAGAAACGAAAGAAAGACTAGTGGTATCTCTATCCCTACAGAATTGTTTGGAGAGGACCGCAGGCATAAAGAGCACCCCAGATATGAACATGGTCATGGCCAAGATGCACATGGCTACCTTGGTAAAGGACCTGTACGGTTTTATTAAAGCCAGAAAGGCTTGTAGAGAGTTTGTGTTTGCTTCAGCAGCTGTAAAACACGAACCCAGGAAGCTGATAGCTTCCAATATCTGAGGTAAAGACCTCTTCCCAAATGAAGCGGTCAAGGAGGTAGTTGACAAGGCCGCCACAGAGAATAGAAACCTTCTCCAGAAGTGGGGCATGTCATCTAAAAGGAAGTCTTCTCCAGATGAGGGTCCCCAGCCTAAGAAGAAGACTAAGAGACATAGATTACCCTCTCGGCCTGCCAAACAACATCCCACAGTCACCATGACCGTGGTGCCCCAAGTGGTTGCTCAACTGCAATCCACTTACCAGATGGTACCTCAACAGCTAGTTGCCCAGTCACCAGCATTTAACCCTACGTTTGAGAGGCAGTCCACTACCTTTCATCCTAAAGGTAGAAGCTCTAGACGGGGCTCCTCAAAACACCCCTCACGAGGCAATGGGGTTAAGGGAGGACGCGGTCAGGGAGGTAAATCCTCCAGAAAACAGAAGCAATGAGATGCTTCAGGTAGGACGGAGGCTCCAACAATTTCAGGATCGTTGGACCTTCGATCCTTGGGCCCACAGCCTAATCAAGAACGGACTTGGATGGAGCTGGAGCGAGGCTCCACCATCATTTCCTCAATTCTTCCATCACTCCACCCCCTTACTGGAAGAATATACCGTAGAACTATTGAGCAAACGGGTAATAAGGAGGGCAAAGTCCATCAAATTCCAGGGAAGGCTGTTTTGTGTTCCCACGAAGGACTCAGAAAAACTCAGAGTTATTCTGGACTTGTCACCACTCAACAAGTTCATCGAGAACAACAAGTTCAAGATGTTAACCCTTCAACACATAAGGACCCTGTTACCAAAAGGGGCGTACACAGTCTTGATAGACCTGGCAGATGCTTACTGGCATATTCCAGTCAACCTCCCCCCTCTCCTCCTACCTAGGATTCAGGCTACAGAAGAAGAAGTACGTCTTCAGAGCCATGCCCTTTGGACTAAACATAACCCCAAGGATTTTCACGAAACTTGCAAACACAATCGTTCAACAACTACGCCTAGGAGGCTTTCAGGTAGCAGCGTACCTGGACGACTGGCTGGTGTGGGCAGCATCCAGGGCGGCTTGTCTGCAAGCATCCAAGAAAGTGATCCAGTTCCTGGAACATCTGGGATTCAAGATCAACATCAAGAAGTCTCGACTTTCTCCAGCTCAAGAGTTTCAATGGCTGGGAATCCATTGGAATTTGAAATCACACCGTCTCTCCATTCCCCCAGGGAAGAGGAGACAGATTGCAGGATCTGTCAAGAGACTACTGAAATCCGACAGGATCTCAAGACACCAACAGGAAAGAGTACTGGGCTCTCTCCAGTTGGCAGCGATGACAGACCCAGTGCTAAAAGCACAACTTAAAGATGCGTCAGGAGTCTGGAGAAGATACGCATCAAACGCTCGAAGAGATCACAGGAGACCGATACCGACCTTATTACGATCACTTCTCAAGCTATGGTCGAAGGCCAAGAACCTAAAGAAGACTGTGCCCTTGCAACCACCTCCACCATCGGTGACTATCCACACTGATGCCTCGATGGAAGGATGGGGAGGTCACTCCCATCAATGAAAAGTCCAAGGGACCTGGTCTTCTCTATTCAAGACCTTTCACATCAACATTTTGGAGGCCATGGCAGTTCTTTTGAGGTTGAAGAAACTCTCCCCTCGCAGATCAGCCCACATCAGGCTGATCCTGGACAGCGAAGTGATAATGAGATGTCTGAACCGTCAAGGCTCGAGATCGCCCCAGATCAACCAAGTGATATTGGCCATCTTCCGCCTGGCGGAAAGAAGAGATGGCATTTATCAGCAGTTCACCTTCAAGGGTTCCGCAATGTGACAGCGGACGCTCTATCCAGGCTCAAGCTGATAGAGTCAGAATGGTCCCTAGACGCAGACTCATACTCCTTCATCTTGCATCTAGTCCTGGAACTGGAGATCGACCTCTTCGCGACGAGCGACAACAAGAAACTACCTTGATATGTAGCCCCATATGAGGACCCTCTAGCGGAGGCAACGGACACCATGTCCCTTGACTGGAACAGATGGAACCGGATTTACCTGTTCCCTCCGACCAATCTCCTAATGAAGGTCCTCAACAGGCTGAGATCATTTTCGGGGAACGGCAGCTCTAGTGGCTCCCAAGTGGCCAAAGAGCAACTGGTTCCCTCTGGTAATGGAACTGAAGCTGAGGCTGGTCCCTCTTCCGGACCCAGCGCTATCTCAACTGGTCAAGAAGTCGACTGTCATCGCTTTATCACAGAGAACCCAAGACCTTCATCTCATGATTTTCTCTCCTTAGCGATAAAGAAAAGATTTGGGATCTCAAAAGGCAGTATAGATTTCTTAGAAGAATACAAGTCTAAGTCAAAAAGGAGACAATATGAATCGTCTTGGAAAAAGTGGGTTGCTTTCGTCAAAGCAAAAGGACCAAAAGAAATCTCAATGGACTTTGGTCTGTCCTTTTTTATCCACCTTCATAGACAAGGTCTGGCAGCCAACACAATAACTACGTGTAAGTCGGCTCTGACTAGACCTCTGCTATATGCCTTCCAAGTGGACCTCTCGAATGAAATCTTTAACGAGATCCCTAAGGCATGTGCTAGCCTCAGGCTTGCAGCCCCTCCGAAGCCCATTTCATGGTCTGTCCCTGGACAAGGTCCTACACTATGCTTCAACAGTAAACAATGAAGATTGCTCTCTTATGGATCTGACTCAAAAAGTCATTTTCATGTTTGCTATAGCCTTGGGGGCTAGAGTTAGTGAAATAGTGGCCCTATCCAGAGATGAGGGCCATATTCACTTCACAGAAGCGGGAGAACTGAATCTTTTTCCTGATCCAACCTTTCTCGCTAAGAACTAGCTACCCACTAAGAGATGGGGCCCTGGAGAATCTGCCCTCTGAAGGAAGATGTCTCGCTGTGTCCAGTGGAATGTCTAAAGGTCTATCTTCGAAGAACTTCAGACTTCAGGGGAGGACAGCTCTTTAAAGGAGAAACTAAAGGATCAAACTTATCCCTTAAACAACTGAGGGCGAAGCTCACCTACTTTATTCGCAGAGCGGATCCTGACATTACACCCGCAGGTCATGATCCAAGGAAAATTGCTTCATCACTGAACTTTTTTCAGTATATGAACTTTGAGCGTCTTCGCTCATACATTGGATGGAAGTCATCCAGAGTCTTTTATAAACATTATGCAAAACAGGTGCATGAGCTGAAGCATTTTGTGGTGGCGGCAGGTAGTGTGTTAAAACCTGTCGTCTAGTACTGCGATGAATAGTGAATTGATTGGGATTCTCAATTCTCGGGTAAAGGTGTTGACATCTTCCAGTGCAATACTTGTTAAGTGAGTGTCACCATGGTGACACTAAAGACTGTTCAAATTATTTCAGGAGGAGAAATATACAGATAACAGCCGTGCCGTGTGTACTTTACACTGTGTTGATAATATCCAACATTACAGAAAACTATACTAGAAAATTTTATTAAATTTTCAAATTCAAGTGTGGCACTAATCATTTTTTTCCCTTTCAGGTGGAAAATTTTTTTTTCTGTATTATGTTGACTAAGTATATTTCTCATTACATATATTAACATATATTTCACATGTTACTTTGTTTGGTCATTTATTGTTGATTAATGTATATCAATGTATAATTGTGTCTTATTTCGCCCTACAATTGATAAAATAAAGTATAAGCCAGAGTTTTTCCAACCTAGGTAAAACTGCATAATATTGTATGTCTGGACAATATATATAGTTGATACTTTTGCTCCAACACGAGATACAGACAGTGAGACTTCTGTATATCTAGTTGATGCTATGTTCCGATACATTATACAAACAGTGAGACTTGTATATCTATCTGATGCTATGTTTCAGCACAAATATACAAACAGTGAGACTCTTCTATATCTAGTTGATGTTATATTCCAACACAGTATATAAATCGTGAGACTCTTGTTTATATAGTTGATGCTATGTTCGTTCATACATTATATGCAAACCTTGAGACCCCTTTCCTACTCTCTAGTATGACTCTTTCCTGTAGGGGGCAGGAAGCACTAAAATTGTCTATGATTAGTAGTAATGACGTGTAACGATAACATCATATGTCTCAATGGTCTGGATGACCATAGGAAAATTTGTCCCAAGGTTGAGGCACCTATAAAATCCACAGATACAGTACTTTCTAGTAATTCTCTGGTAAACTTCCATCACGACGACATGGCTTGAGCCCAAAAAACGGATTTTGAGCGAAGCAAAAAATCTATTTTTGGGTGAGATAGTCATGTCGTCCTGATCGCCCTCCTTTTCTATAGAAAAGGCCTTGGCAGGATCCCTCCCAAAATTACTATATCTGTAGCACCATGCTCAATGCTACAAGGAATAAGCGCCATCTTGGATACAGCGCCATCTAGATACTCGTAGTAGAATGGGAGGAAGGGTAACCTTGATAACGGCTCCCCTTCTATTTTTGCTACTTTTCGCTCTCGAAACGAAAACGCTAGTTCGTGGTGAAGATTGCTATGTGTCGTATCAAGATATACGTCCCCTGATATAATGCGATATCCTTAAGAGAAATTTTAAGGATATTCGCGCCAGGAGTTAAAATTCTCAAGACCTAAAGGTTAATTCTCTGGGAATATCACTGGAGTCAAATATCCCTTAGAAAGCTACCAATAGGAACCTTCCATCAGGACGACATGGCTATCTCACCCAAAAATAGATTTTTCGCTTCGCTCAAATTCCGTTTATTATTATTATTATTATTATTATTATTATTATTATTATTACTAGCCAAGCTACAACCGTAGTTGGAAAAGCAAGATGCTATAAGCCCGAGGGCTCCAGTAGAGAAAAATAGCCCAGTGAGGAAATGAAATAAGGAAATAAATAAGGAAATAAATAAATAAATAATATAAATGATGAGGACAAATTAACAATAAATCATTCTAAAAACAGTAACAACGTCAAAACAGATATGTCATATATAAACTATAAAAAGACTCATGTCAGCCTGTTCAACATAACATTTGCTGTAACTTTGAACTTTTGAAGTTCTAGTGATTCAACTACCCGATTAGGAAGATCATTCCACAACTTGGTCACAGCTGGAATAAAACTTCTAGAATACTGTGTAGTATTGAGCCCCATGATGGAGAAGGCCTGGCTATTAGAATTAACTACCTGCTTAGTATTACGAACAGGATGGAAGATACAGGGAATAATAATAATAATAGGGAGAGAGAGAGTGTGTGTTAGGGTTGTATTAAGTAGGGTTATGTGCTAAGACATTTGATTGCTTAAAGAATATCTGATAACCAAAAATCACGCTTAATATAGTTTTGATAAAAAGATACATCTTAAATCTTAAAAGAGGTGTGGACAAAAAAAAAAAAAAAAAAAAAAAATATTATCGATGTAAAATTTAGGTTTAAGGAAATGTAAGGAAAAGTTAAAAAATGTTAATATTCTGTAAAGAGGATAGTAAACAGAGGAGGAAGCAATATTTCATCGCATGACTGCAATCAGACCTGCAGTGACTCGCGTTAATACATGTTTCCAACGTGCAGTTTTCTTGATAGACCATTCAATGTTAATCATTGCATTTATAATTTATCGATTGGAACCCATAAAAATTATACAATGGTTTAACTGGTGTAAAAAAAAAATTAGATTTATCCTTATCAAAACTATTATTAAGCAGGACTTTTTTTTATCATAGTTCCCTTTCATTGTTACAGCTGGGTAAGTCAAAGGAGGCGTGAGCCTAAACCAGCAAGCTACCTATCTATGACAAATAATAATACCAATTCCCTAATATCGCAAGAGGGTCTGCCCCTCTTTTATTCTTCTCCTGTACTTCACTCTCTCCCTATTTCCTTAATCTTTCCCATCCCGAGTACCTGCCTTTGAGCTATAAACTGGATTGTATCCAGGGGTACTCTTCCTTTCCCCATATTCCCCACTTCCCTATCCTTATTATTATTATTAACCTGTCTATGCCATTAACATTGGACCGTTCGGGGCGATCACGGTGGGGACTGGGGAATTCCAGCCAAGCCTTCCTAGTTATAAATGCTTCCCAAAAACAACGTGTCACCCTGTAGATGCCAAACTAATAATGAATATATTTAGCGGAGATAAAGTTGCTTGTTTGTAGAAACACCGACCTTCACTTCACAGAAATAACAGTAAAGACTATTGCCTAAAGTACGTCAATGTACAGTAATGTTTTCAAATGTGTAAACTAAAATAAGAAGGCATCTTAGTCAGGACTCGCGTTCATCACAAAAGAAGGTTTTTCCCAATTAGCAGGTGGTAAACAGCGACACATTATCCATTGACGACACTTCAGTGCATAGCGAACTCATAATCACGTATTACAGTATTATTCCCTAATGGTATCATAATTGTGGTCAAATTCTTAAATCGGTTCACAAACAAGAGTAGAATTTTTAAGACAGTAAAACGAACCTTTTGAAGCGAAAACATCTAACACTGACAGCACAAGGGATGGCGCTTGACACTGGGGCTAGGATAGAACAGACTAAGCTGTACAATACTTTTGTGCCAGCAGAACACTGCTGGCTGACGTAAGAAATTACACTCATGACCTTGAAACTTGTTTTTGCAACTCCAATCTGGTTGTAATTCCTAGGGTTAATCCCTACATGTACGTTTAAATTTTCTCAATAGATTTGTCAATCTTGTATAAAAACTCCCAGTCTTTTCACAAAAAAATTATCAACTCATTAATCATTCCAAAGTTCTTTGGGCTTAATACCATTCTCATGACCTGGCAACACCGGTCAGAGTCAAACTCACGTGGGGCTATGATATTTGGTCTAAAAGTCTCCGTCCGTAGAAAAGCTTCGGAAAACCTACTGAACTGAACTGTTAATTTTTGTGATGAGAAATCCCTCTCCTCGGATATTTACGTCTAAAAGAAAATTTCTCGCAATTATATATTAAACATTCGATTTTATTTTAGGTTATTTTGTAATCTATAAGCTCTAGTTTCACAATCATTAAAAACGTTACCGGAATAACTGAATTAATAAAAAAAAAAATTCTCTCCTTTTACATCTTAGTTAAAAAAAAAAAAGCGTGTTTGGTTACCTTTGTTGACGAAGAAAACGTTTCGAATAAACCTTCAGGAAATAAAAATTGAACACGTGTGGAAATGAGTCAAACCTACTGTGAAGAAATGAGTCCTGATAAAATGTTTAAGATAGTTTTCTTAAACTCGTCCAAGGAATTATGGAAAATATCAAACTATTAGGTTATGCTTATTGCTGACAAACGAATATAATTACTGTTATGAGTTCATTGAAAGTAAATTTCACGTACTGGGATGACCAGTGTTGCATTATCAATATACTGGATATGAATGCCAAGACAATCAATGAAATTTCTCACTCATTAGAAACCGTCTTTCTGTGTCTTGCGCCTAAATTTTATGTCGCTGTGTAAGTTGAAAACTCAAATTTGTTAAGGGGAAATTTTTATGCCCAACACACACATACACGTTTACTCCCTTATTACCCACATACATATATACATCATACATACATACATGCATGTTTATTATACTTTTATTGAACCCTTTTTCATGCCTTCTATTCTCCAACCTCTTCTGAGTTTTTCTGATTTTTTTTTTTGCTGATATGTATGTTATCATCATTGTTAAGAGTTAATTCTATTGTGACTTTGTTATCCAGACCTTAGAACTCTGTGGTCAACCTGCTAATTGATGTTTATAATATATCACTAATACTATTGCATATCTCATCTTTTTTTTTTTTTTTTTTTTTTACCGATGTCAAAAGTGTAAGATCACTGTACCCTTATTGTAACTCTGTATATGGCTTTTGCTGAAATAAAGATTATTATTATTATTATTATTATTATTATTATTATTATTATTATTATTATAATGTCAGTGCGTGATTTTCTCACCTTTGCCCCTCGGCACTGAATGGACTCCACGGACACAGGGCCAGCAACAACTATAAGTCCAAATGATTCTGTACATAGACTTGGATGTCAACTTTAGATAGTATTGTGAAGTGGGTGGTTGGCTGTAAGTAAAGACGAACCATCTCCCCTATATATTAAAAAGCAAGTGTCTGGCTATATATATATATATATATATATATATATATATATATATATATATATATATATATATATATATATATATATATATATATATATATAATATATGAGGAGGTGCGTGCGTGTGCAAATCCTGATTCTAGCCGTCATTCTTGATGGATCGCGTTCACTACTGTGGGTTTCACAGTGCAAGAACGTTTTTGGGCAATAACTTTGTAACGAACGTTCGTATCCGTACGCGGTTACCCAGAAAGGGATATGAACACAACACTAGGAAAAAAGCTCCGCCTACCCTCTCCCTCCACTTAGGCCCCACTCCTTCCTCTCTTTTCCTTTTTTTTTTTTTTACCTACTTGCTCTGCCCCCTCCCCCCCCCCCTCTCTCTCTCTCTCTCTCTCTCTCTCTCTCTCTCTCTCTCTCTCTCTCTCTCTCTCAGTTTCTACACTTTAAACTTTTAGTTTCTACCGTTCTACTATGCCACCAGACACTCGAATATCTCTCACTCTAATAACCATTAACTGTACCACTACCACATTACTGAGAGTAAACTTATTGGGCGGCAATTTTTCAACTCTTTTGTGTCTCGCTATATATATTTTTTTTCAAGATGTAGGTATAGAGAATTATTGCACACATTTTCCGTAAAGTTCTGAAGATGAAGGGAAATAAGCTTTTGTTTTTTATGTGTCCTGGGGCAAATGGAAGTATATTTAGATTAATTCATGGATTCATTGGACTAATTGAGAAGAACAGCTCTGGAGGTGAAGGAAGAAAAGATTTTTTTTTAAAGATGGATTGTCTCTTGGTGGAGATGTACAAAAGCCAGCAGATACTCAAGGGGAATCCTTCGTTAGAAGTCTCTAGTGTTACCTTGACAAAACAAATAAAGGATTGCAATTTTTTTTATTGCTTTTTAGGAAATGGGTAGAGTCTTGACCAACCTCAGCGAACGCTTAAAAATATTACAAATCGAGTTGCCATATTTCATAGAGTGGTATCTTTTTACGTCTCGACTATCCAGTACAAATGCATAACGCACGCACAAACACACCATATATGTCCCATGTCAACGGATAATGAGTCATCGGAATATGGGTTTTTTCACTTAATATAAAAATGTTCGTGAGTACACTTTACACGGCCAGATACTCTTCAGACGAGTACCTTCTTGTTCTAATGATCGCTCGAGTGGTACTGCTTACCCCTCGCCAAGTAAATGCAATGTTGCTCTGTCAATATACTGACTTGTTAGATTTTGTGGAAATCTCCACTGTGATAGAATTATCCTGTCACCAATAGGTTTACAACACGTCACTTATCAGACTAACACTTCAGTGATCGCGCACTACAATTTATGACAGTCATAGTACTCTTAAAAATATTATTAATCTCACTATAAAACACATACTTCTACATATTTTTCATACAAGGATTAGGATATATATATATATATATATATATATATATATATATATATATATTATATAGATAGATAGATAGATATTCAACTCAGTTCTCATGAGCTTTCCTTTTATATTTTAAAATCAGGAATTCTATATATTATGGACACTTTTGAGTAATTACTCCATTTTTAATTTAGTATATATTTTGAATATATATCAAATGTACGCTGGCATCACGAACTTCTGTTTATGTACGCTAGCGTCACTAACTTCTGTTAGGTTGACTATGTTGACGATGCCAGTTCCAGGTCGTGTAATGAGGAAACCTGGCTAGATTTTTTTATATAACTCTCTCTCTCTCTCTCTCTCTCTCTCTCTCTCTCTCTCTCTCTCTCTCTCTCTCTCTCTCTCTCTCTCTCTCTCTCTATATATATATATATATATATATATATATATATATATGTATATTATGATTTTAACTTGGTTCCCTTGTGGCGAATTGTTTTAAATTATGAAAAAGTAATAGAGGAAAACAACTTCGCATAATTTGTCAGTATATAGAGAGCGTGGTCTTGTAAACAAATACCATAATGAAGGTGAAATCATTATGGAGATGGAATCATGTAGTCTACATGACAGTCGGGCAATCGAGATGCAAAATGTTTAATTTCTTACGACTACCTTACCGTGAGTTGACTTCGCGTGAATATCTCTTGCTACCGATGCTTGCACCAGATGCTTGCGGAAATTTATAAGTATGAGTCAGGCACCGGAATCTCTCAAGGACGTCAGGATGTTCTGTCGTTTATCCCAAGTCGTTGCTGATCAAATGTGGCGTAAAAGAAAATTGTATATTATACCCCAGGTGTCATTTTAGATTATATAGTGTCAATTTCCGCAGACACCAGCTTAATCTTTAGTAATATTTTGTGTATATAGATAATGATTAAATGATTATAATAGCATAATCATGATTAAATTTCACTAAAGTTGTTTTGCATCTGATGTTGAGAAATAACTCACGTCGATCATTCAATCGAGCCTCGGAAGTGATATTCTATTCTTGAGTTTTCCATATTTGGACATCAAGCAATAGCTACGCATGGAGGATAACTCTATATCAAAATGCCATGGCGGAAATCTTATTTCTGGTTTTTTCCTTATGAATACATTCAATATGTTTCTTGATAAAATAAAAAGAATTACTACGATGATTGTTTTTACTAATTTTAAATGCAATACCTCACAGCAACCTATAGAAAAAATACAAACTATTTTAATGATTATGAAAATAATATAATAAGTAACACCATAGTAGTGCGAATGTTCTGGAAAAAAGGTGAAAAATCCAGAAGTCATTGTAAAACTATTAAGATTATTATTATTATTATTATTATTATTATTATTATTATTATTATTATTAAAATAAAACAGAGGAATGTATAAAAAGGGCCATTTTTGTACTATAGAATGCCAGACGGAACGAAGATACGCTAAAAAAAGATAACTATTACTGTTATTACTACTACTATTATGACTCCATCGAACATTACTGCTCACAGTGTGCCAGCATATTAGACTGTCTAATGCGTCTGTATCTCAATTATTGCCAAAGCTCTCGAGCATACTCGGGTCTCCGCCTCTGTTGAACGAGGTAAGGGTTAAAAATGTAGTGGCGAACCTTTAAAATCCTTATATATCCATGATAGAAATATATCATTTATTTTCATTATGAAACCAGTGCATCCATACCATTAAAAATGCTGGTAATATGAAAGGAGAGACGAAACACTAAAGATGTCACGCAAAGTTCCGAGTCATATATATATAGTGTGACGGCGCCGAGTAAGGCTGTGAACTCAAAGGCAGGTTGGAAACGACTGAGTTATATTATTGTAGAACATTCTCCTTATATAAAAAACCTCAAGGCAACAGGACATAACAAGTTCACAAGACAGACAATATTACAGAGGAAAAACCAGACATGAATTTTCATGTTCGTTTTAGTGCGAGGGAAGAGCGAAGATACAAGCATAATATATACAAAAGGAATTATGTACAATTGTGTGAAACACGGTTGGTATATGGCTCCCCCCCTAAAAATGACATACTGTACATGTTAAATAGGGCGCCCTGATCTTGAGAGGCGAACTGTAGGCGGGTCATCTGGCAGAAGATAAGTAGGTTTTAGAGGATCAATGGAGACCCAGTCTTCTTTGCCCCGAATGTTTAGGAGGAATGCTTTCGGACTGCGTTGGATCACAAGGAAAGGGCCCGTGTAAGGGGGCGTTAGTGGTGGCTTGCTGGTGTCGTTGCGCAGGAAGACGTGCGTTGCAGAGTGCAAGTCCGTTGGTATGTGATGCTTCGCTGGGGGCTTGTAAGTCTGGCGGCACGGAGTAAATTTTCCCACGACGTGACGTATGCGCTGGAGATCGTCGGAGGAGGTTGTAGAAGGAAAAAATTCGGCAGGGACAACCAATGGGTCGCCATACACCATTTCAGCTGCCGAGACGTCGAGGGCGTCTTTAGGAGTGGTCCTTAGTGCCAGGAGGACCCAGGGAAGCTGAGTAAACCAGTTGCAATCCTTGCAGCGGGACATCAAAGCTGCTTTGAGGGTGCGATGAAAATGTTCAACCATTTCGGCGAACGTCTGTTTAGCGGCTGCCAATCGTTCCGGTGCCAGACGTCTGAATTTTGCGAAGCCTGGGGGTCCCGTCGTCTTGATATGGTGATAAATACCGTGCTTGGCAGGAACCGTGGGCATTTGGCGAAGTTCTGGACGGAAAACTTCCGGGTACGACGTGAGGAGGTGGGCGTAGGCATCCGTGGGTGCGCTGATGTGGAGAGCGAGGTTAGAGGGGCCGGGTTGAAGAGATGTCGACAAGTACGAGTCTGCGTTGACTAATCGTCGGTGGGCGACATCGACCAGAAGGTGGAAATGAGAGAGGAAATCCGCACCGAGGATTGGCATTGTGACGTCAGCAACGAGAAACTTCCATTTGAATTTACCGTTTCTGAACGATAATGAGAGGTTCTCGTAACCGTAGGTAGGTATCGCAGATCCGTTGGCAGCTACCAAGCGGACGTCGGCAGATGTAGACAGACTATGTTGTGCCTTGAAGAGTTTCCTTGGCAAAAGAGAACGACAAGCACCCGTGTCTACCAAAAATCGCACGCCCGTTCCTGCATCCAGTAAAAAGAAAAGATTAGAAACATGGGAGGCCACCGCCACAAGCGATGGCCTACTTACACGTTTTTTGGCCACTGACAATCTTTGGCACATTTCTTCGCGGTTACCCCGAATCTGAAGTGGTAGTAGCAAAACTGCGGCGGATGGGAGGTGGGGGTGGAAGGCGGTGGGAGCGAGTCGACTTCCGGGGTCACCAATGTGACGGCGCTGAGTAAGGCTGTGAACTCAAAGGCAGGTTGGAAACGACTGAGTTATATAATTGTAGAATATTCTCCTTATATACAAAACCTCAAGGCAACAGGACATAACAAGTTCACAATACAGACAATATTACAGAGGAAAAACCAGACATTAAATTTCATGTTCGTTTTAGTGCGAGGGAAGAGCGAAGATACAAGCATAATATATACAAAAGGAATTATGTACAATTGTGTGAAACACGGTTGGTACAATAGTATATATATATATATATATATATATATATATATATATATATATATATATTATATATATATACACACACACACATATATATATATATATATGTATATATATATGTGTGTTTATATATGTATATATATGTATATATATATTTCTTCCCTGTCATGCTCAGCGGCATCCAAATGTATGAATCTTTGGTACCTCCCCGTCCCTCGGGTAGAGGGAAGAGGTAGAGTCATACCCTGGTAAGAAGGGGTACCCCAAGAGGTAGTTAGGAAAGGGAGAGGGGAAGGGAAAATTTCATGTGTAAACTACGTGTGTGCGTGTATATATATACCATGCTTTTACAATCTCTAAGGACCCATTCTGTTATTCTTTGTGTCCATCAATTGTCTGTCATTCCCATTATAAGTCCACCTCATGTCCATTTCTTTTTCTTACAAGTTGTTAGAATATCCTCTACTTTAATTTGCTCTTGTATCCATGTTGCTCCTTCAACGTCTCGTAGTGTTATTTCCATCATTATTCTTTCCATAGCTCTTCCAGTGGTAACTAGATTATGTTATAAGGCTCCAATTTTCTGATGCAAAAGTTAATACTGGCAGGACTATCTCACTAAATACTTTTCTTTTAGAGAAAGTGGTATTTTACTTTTATAATCTCATTTTGTTTACCAAATGTTCTTTCTTCTTATCGTATATACAGATTATATATATATATATATATATATATATATATATATATATATATATATATATATATATATATATATATATATTTATATATATATATATATATATATATATATATATATATATTTATATATATATATATATATATATATATATATATATATATATATATATATGTATATTTATACTATATATAGGCTATATGTATATATATATTATATATATATATATATATATATATATATATATATATATATATATATATATATGTATATATATACTGTATATAAATATATATATATATATATATATATATATATATATATATATATATATATATATATATATATATATATATATATGTGTGTGTGTGTGTGTGTTATTGTGTGTATGTGTGTCTGCTCGTGTATTATACATGTACAGTATTGATATATATATATATATATATATATATATATATATATATATACATATAATAATATATATGTGTGTGTTATTGTGTGTATGTGTGTTTGCCCGTGTATTATATATGTACAGATTTGATATATATATATATATATATATATATATATATATATATATATATATATATATATATATATATATATATATATATATATATGTGTGTGTGTGTGTGTGTGCGTGTGTTATTGTGTGTATGTGTCTGCCCGTGTATTATATATGTACAGTATTGATATATATATATATATATATATATGTGTGTGTGTGTGTGTGTATTTATCATGTGTATACTGTATAGTATGGAAAGTAATGGGCCAAGAACACTCCCCTGAAGAAAACCAGATATTATATTTCTATACTCTCTATGATGCCCATCAACAACTACTCGGTGATTTTTTTTTTTTTTACTAAAAAAATTCCTAATGATGCTAAGAAAAGATCCACCTACTCTCAACTGTTTGAGTTCGAAAACAAAAGGCCTGGTAATTAACACCGCCAATAACAGCACTAAAATCAAGGCCAATCATATGACCTTGACCACTATCAAGGGATTTTCGCACAGCTATAAAAATTGTAAGAAGGGTGTCACATGCCCCCAAGACTTTTCTGAAAGCCAAACTACAAACAAGGAAAAGCAATATTAAGCTCAGCATACTTATCTAGACGTTTAACTAAAATACGTTCAAAAACTTTAGATAGTATGGGAGTTGTGAAAAATAAGCTGTAATCAAACACATTTACTTAATGGAGTATCATTGCCAATTCTCCAACAAGTGGAAAAATAACTTCTTGTTGTGTTGTTATAAATATCAGGTTACGTAGTAGCTAAGAAATCACTTGCTATTCTTAAAAAATGAAATGAACACAATTAGAATATTAGGATAGCGCGAGACGTAGAAACATTGCAGGAAATGAGAATATCCTGCGCTTATCAAATCTTATTTTCCAAGCACTGTTCACACAAACTAAAGTATGATAAAGTTTATTATTTTTCATATCATCTCTTGCATTACAGCAATTTGCTAAAAGCAAATACTGATACCAGGTATGGGTTACTGGGAAATTTTTTTCTTTGAGGCGTCTAACATTTCTTGACTATGATTAAGTTATACTTTCCTTATCTTCTATTTGTTGATTATCGTTGTTAAATACTATAGACCCTACTCACAACAATCGTAAAAAGACATAAACTCATATTTGAGCGATATTTTTGTATATTGGTATCAAAGTAAAATGATGGATGATATGGATGTTGTCTATGAACACACGGTCCATATGAATATTTTTTTTTCTTTTTAACCATCGTTATGTCGTAGCCAGTTTTAATGCACATAATTAAGAATTTTTGTTATGGCAAGGCCGCCAGGGATGATGGACTATAAATTATAGTAATAAACTAAGCCTGTGCCTGACTTTAGGTATTTTAAACTTTAATGTAATTATTTATACTAAACGACATTCAATATACATCAAATTTATACTCAAACTAGAAATTATGGAAGCTAACGAACATCCTGTTGCTAGTGTCATCATTAAAGGCATTGATAGTAAACAAAGTTTATTCATAGTTTTTATTCTTGAGAAATCATATACTGTCATATTATGCTATGTTTTTTGTTTTCCATTAAATTTTACTTAATTGGTATCGTACAGCTATATAAGTTAAGTAAGATGATATCCATTCCAACAATAATTCATAAAATCTGGTAAAATGTTTTTATTATAAAGATAAATTTTAAAATAAGTTTTCTTTTTCGCGTCTTAAGACTACTATAGTTTCCCTCTTAATCAAGTTTTCTTTGTTTGGAAAAGAATATAGAGTTTTCTTTTCCAATTACCATACAGCAGGCAAACAACACAACTGCTTGTTTATACACTTCGCTGATATATATATATATATATATATATATATATATATATATATATATATATATATATATATATATATATGTGTGTGTGTGTGTGTGTGTGTGTGTGTGTGTGTGTGTGTGTGCAGAAGAACCACAGGGAAAATGAAAATACGAAATATACGATTAAGTCCTGACGTTACCAAGGGATGTGTATATCGTATTCCATGCAATGCTATATTGGTCAAACTGGTAAAGCCCTAGAAAAGAGAATTGAGCAACATAAGAAAAGTGTCAGATATGCCCAAGATAATAATGCACTCTTTGCTCACGTTAGAGATAAAAATCACACTATTAATTGGTCAGGTGCAAAGAAATTGGTTCATTCAAATAACTTAGTGGAAAGAAACATCATAGAGTCCAGTTTCATAAAAGAAACCTTTGAAAACAACTTGAATATTGGACATGGAATGTATAAACTCGACGCCTTTATATGTAAAGAGATTTGTAAGCTATATAAAAATAAAAATAAAAACTTTAACCACTTAATGTAGAACTGAATGTATTGTGAATTATTAACGTTGCTGTGAAATTAATATTTAGACCTAAGCTACCATTCATTAAAGGGTACAATTATTTTATATAGTATGCATAAGTACATTGGCACTATATAGTGTTATACTAGATATAAGTATTGATATATACATGATTATATGTTTATGGTAATAATGTTGTATGTATATAATTGTGTATATATATATATATATATATATATATATATATATATATATATGTGTGTGTGTGTGTTTGTGTGTGTATATGTATATGTATGTATGTGTATATATGTATATGTATGTATATATATGTATGTGTGTATATATGTATATATGTATGTATATGTATGTGTATGCGTGTATATGTATATGTGTATGTGTGTATATGCATGTATATGTATGTATATGTATGTGTGTATGTATATATATATATATATATATATGTGTATATGTATGTATATGTATGTGTATATATATGTATATGTATACATGTTAATCATATGTAAAAAAGAATTTATATGTAAGTCTATGTATGTGTCTGTATATGTACACCAGTATGTGTACACGTATGTATATGTCTATGTATATATTATGCATGTTTGTGTATGAATGCCTGTCTGTGTATACGTATGTATATGTCTTTTTTATATATTTATATGCAGATGTGTTTTACATATACAAATAGTTTTGCTTATGTATTTATATAGATAAGGCTACCGTGTTTTCATATAAATAAACTGTACTGAAAGTCAAAAACAAGAATTTACCCGCCCCCAGAAATGACCCTTTTTGGCAGGTGTCTAATGAGGTTGGAGCTCCGCCCAGTTAATACCTGACCTCAGCCCAGGTAGCTGGTAAGGGAGTGTCATTGTTCTCTTATTCTCTCTATATGTATGTTCGTACGTTTACTTTCCCTATAAAATGTAAAGAAACCTCTCTCAATAAATCAGTCCTCTGAAGAAGTATCACGAAACCAGTTAGGACTTAATCGTATATTTCGTATTTTCATTTTCCCTGTGGTTCTTCTGCATCTGAGCATCACGTTTTCCTGTGATTTTTACGCATATATATATATATATCATAGTGCAATCGGTCTATCTGAGATTTTCATAAAAACCTCCCAGCTAAAACGCTAATTATTTAGCTGATAAAAAGTAGTATTGTAACACAAGTAATGATGAGGCGATACTTCGAGCAGGGGAACTTGTCCCCAAATTTGGATGCTTTTAAAGGTTTTTGACGGTATGTGACTTGCCTTTTCTACTTTCAATCGTCTCCTCTCTTGGGATACTGCTTCGAAAGACCTCGCCAGCTGGACTCAATCTGATAGTTTGTAGGTGTTCCCTGCTCGAGCACGGAAGTCTCTGTTATCTGCATATAGTAGAACACCAATCTAAATATGCCTATGGATAATTGGGCGATCTGTTTGTTTGTTTAATGTATGTTAAATTAGCAACGGGAAATTCATGTCTTCAAAACGATACTAGGTATGATAATATTTTTATCTTTTAGAGCATATAATGAAATTAAAACACTATTAAGCTTTTTATTTCATCAAAACTAAATTTTAAGGTTGTGATTTCACAAATGCAATAATTAAGAATAATTTCCTAGAATATTTTAACTATAGAAGATACAATATTGCATAAATCGCTTATTTCTGATTGAATTATGTTGAACAGGGTGCCTGGAAAAATTGCCTCTGATTTAGGGAAATTTTAGGGATCGTCTAGGAATATTCTAGGGACAGCTTTTGGCAGCTGTAGAAGAACGTAGAAGATTCATTTCTGTCAAAGACTTCGAGGAGCAGGGACTTGTCATTTAAACAGTGCTCCGATGAACAATAAAGCAATGGTTAAGAACAGAACAAACTTTCTAGAGTTTTTGTTTTTGTTTTCAAGTGTTCTCGCCAATGCTTTATTACTTTAAACGCTGCAGATTCGAATAAACAACGATTTCTTACAAAGGTCTTGCACAACGAAGACACGTTATATATGACATTTCCGAAAATGTTTTTTTCTTTTTCTTTTCAGCGCGTGATGAGTGTCGAAATTTTGAAAGGTTTACATATTTTTTCCACCATGTATGATTACCGCTGCCAGGCCGGGTGAGGATGTTTCAGCCTAGTTTGATTCCGAATTAGGAACATTATACTCGCCCTTTAATAGTAATTGTTACAATTAGAATTAATCAAGATATTACCAATGCCTATCTGTAAGCCTAAATATCATAATCCAATCAGATGTCGAAATTACCGATTTTTACTGATATTTTTTAATGATTGAATTAAGTCACATCATTGAAAAATCTGGCCATTTTATGCAGGATTATAATGTTGGGGTTTCATCGCATAGTTCGATTTGATCTGGGGTGCAAATTTTAAAGAATTTTGCCAATATTCTAGTTTTCGTTATTGATGGTGTTGGAATATGGGAAATACTGCGTAATTTGTGCGTATGTTTTGCCATACAAAAGTGTATGAAAGAACCATGAATTTTAGGTAGTAGGAATGGGAGTTATTGTGGCAGAGCGCATGCATACGCATACAAAGCAATTCATTACTTAACATATAAATCAAGCTAGTGAAATTTCTTCGTAGACACACGAAATTATTATTTTCCTAATACACATATACGAGTACACAATGCAATTTATTTGAACGCATATATAGGACATACAGGGTATTTGTTTTAAGTAACTTATATGGTCACATTTAACGGTACCCATTATGGATAAAGGATTCGTATGGCTTTTCCACTTTTGTCAAATAAATAGGAAAAATTCGTTCTCATTTTCCGTGTCTACAGCACAGTTTGACTCTGGTTATTAGCCACGCCCAGCAATTATTTCCAGGTTTCTCTCTCTCTCTCTCTCTCTCTCTCTCTCTCTCTCTCTCTCTCTCTCTCTCTCTCTCTCTCGTTGCTAAGGTTTCAATCCAACTCGAAAACTTTACAAATCTAATTTGGACAATTTAAAGAAGCATTTAGGTTTGTTTAATTCGAGAATGGAATATCTTTTTAATAAGTAAATGTACATAGTATATAGAGCAAGTCTCTATATACACAGATATGGTACTTTTTCAATAGATATTTTACATTACTTTTAATACTTAATACAGCAAAGACATTCTTTCATTGCTTTAAATCTACAAACTACTCTAATTTTCTCCTTTACCTCTAATGGCACAGTAAGCTTGTTAAATATTTTCAACATATTGGCGGGTAAAATGTTTGTCTATATCGTATGATTTTGATAGGACCCACTTGGTGTATTTCATTTTACATCTTAATAAGGAAATTCTTTCTGAAGGAGATACATTGTCATCCATGCTATACCATACACAATTTATATATTTAATGAGAAGAACATTTAATGTGTTTACCTGTTTCTTGGTTTTACATGTGTAGTCCATCATCAAAAATTTTATTGGTTGTTTTACTTTTCCATCCATATACCAAAGGCACTTCCCCCAATTTTGGGGGGTAGCCGACATCAACAAAGAAACAAAACAAAAAAGGGGACCTCTACTCTCTACGTTCCTCCAGCCTAACCAGGGACTCAGCCGAGTTCAGCTGGTACTGCTAGGGTGCCACAGCCCACCCTCCCACATTTTCCACCACAGATGAAGCTTCATACTGCTGAATCCCCTACTGCTGCTACCTCCGCGGTCATCTAAGGCACCGGAGGAAGCAGCAGGGCCTACCGGAACTGCGTCACAATCGCTTGCCATTCATTCCTATTTCTAGCACGCTCTCTTGCCTCTCTCACATCTATCCTCCTATCACCCAGAGCTTTCTTCACACCATCCATCCACCCAAACCTTGGCCTTCCTCTTGTACTTCTCCCATCAACTCTTGCATTCATCACCTTCTTTAGCAGACAGCCATTTTCCATTCTCTCAACATGGCCAAACCACCTCAACACATTCATATCCACTCTAGCCACTAACTCATTTCTTACACCCGTTCTCACCCTCACCACTTCGTTCCTAACCCTATCTACTCGAGATACACCAGCCCATACTCCTCAGACACTTCATGTCAAACACATTCAATTTCTGTCTCTCCATCACTCTCTCACTTTCTCATATAGAACTCTCTTTACATTCATGCCCAACCCTCTATTTTTTACTACTCCCTTAACTGCCCCCAACACCCTGCAACCTTCATTCACTCTCTGACGTACATCTGCTTCCACTCCACCATTTGCTGCAACAACAGACCCCAAGTACTTAAACTGATCCACCTCCTCAAGTAACTCTCCATTCAACATGACATTCAACCTTGCACCACCTTCCCTTCTCGTACATCTCATAACCTTACTCTTACCCACATTAACTCTCAACTTCCTTCTCTCACACACCCTTCCAAATTCTGTCATTAGTCGGTCAAGCTTCTCTTCTGTGTCTGCTACCAGTACAGTATCATCCGCAAACAACAACTGATTTACCTCCCATTCATGATCATTCTCGCCTACCAGTTTTAATCCTCGTCCAAGCACTCGAGCATTCACCTCTCTCACCACTCCATCAACATACAAGTTAAACAACCACGGCAACATTACACATCCCTGTCTCAGCCCCACTCTCACCGGAAACCAATCGCTCACTTCATTTCCTATTCTAACACATGCTTTACTACCTTTGTAGAAACTTTTCACTGCTTGCAACAACCTTCCACCAACTCCATATAACCTCATCACATTCCACATTGCTTTCCTATCAAATCTATCATATGCTTTCTCCAGATCCATAAACGCAACATACACCTCCTTACCTTTTGCTAAATATTTCTCGCATATCTGCCTAACTGTAAAAATCCAAGATTGCATTCTCTGTTTTATCCTTAATCCTATTAATCAGCACTCTACCATACACTTTTCCAACTTCACTCAACAAACTAATACCTCTTGAATTACAACACTCATGCACATCTCCCTTACCCTTATATAGTGGTACAATACATGCACAGACCCAATCTACTGGTACCATTGACAACACAAAACACATATTAAACAATCTCACCAACCATTCAAGTACAGTCACACCCCCTTCCTTCAACATCTCAGCTTTCACACCATCCATACCAGATGCTTTTCCTACTCTCGTTTCATCTAGTGCTCTCCTGACTTCCTCTATTGTAATCTCTCTCTCATTCTCATCTCCCATCACTGGCACCTCAACACCTGGAACAGCAATTATATTTGCCTCCCTATTATCCTCAACATTCAGCAAACTTTCAAAATATTCCGCCCACCTTTTCCTTGCCTCCTCTCCTTTTAACAACCTTCCATTTCCATCTTTCACTGTCTCTTCAATTCTTGCGCCGGCCTTCCTTACTCTCTTCACTTCTTTCCAAAACTTCTTCTTATTCTCTTCATATGACTGACCCAGTCCCTGATCCCACCTCAGGTCAGCTGCCCCCTTTGCCTCACGTACCTTGCGCTTTACTTCCACATTTTTCTCTCTATATTTTTCATACTTCTCTATACTATTACTCTGCAGCAATTCTTCAAAAGCCCTCTTTTTCTCTTCCACTTTTACCTTCACTCCTTCATTCCAACATTCACTGCCCTTCCTCATGCTGCCTCCAACAACCTTCTTGCCACATACATCACTTGCAATCCCAACAAAACTTTCTTTTGCTAACTTCCACTCCTCCTCTAAATTACCAGTTTCTCTTACTCTCACCTCGCCATATGCCATTTTCAACCTTTCCTGATATTTACTTTTTACCCCCGGTTTTATTAGCTCTTCAACCCTCACTAGCTCCCTTTTACATCCACCTACTCTATTCCCCCACTCTTTTGCTACAACTAATTTTCCTTCCACCAAAAAAATGATCAGACATACCGTTAGCCATACCCCTAAACACGTGCACGTCTTTCAATCTTCCAAACATTCTTTTAGTTATCAACACATAATCCATTAATGCCCTTTCTACTACTCTTCCATTTGCCACTCTTACCCATGTATACTTATTTTTATCTTTCTTTTTAAAAAAGATAGCACTTACTACCATCTCTTGTTCAACACACATATCTACCAGTCTCTCACCACTCTCATTTTCACCTGGTACGCCATACTTCCCAATGACACCTTCTACCTCTCCAGCGCCCACTCTAGCATTTAAGTCACACATGACAACTACATAATTCCTTCTACCCAGTCCTTCTACACACCTAGTTAATTCATTCCAGAACTCATTCCGCTCTTTTACTGTACATATTTTTAAAATTAAGTTTTGAAACCACTCCCAAATAGGTTTAACATACATACAACAATATACAGCATGTAAATGATTTTCTACTTCCATACACTTGTAACATAAATTATCATCTCTTATATTCAGTACTCTAAACCTTTATTTTGTGGCCAATGATTCATACAAAAATCTGTACATCAAACTTCTGTGGTATGAATCAACATATTTACACAATAGACTATTCCATATATCCTTCCAGTTAAAGAGTGGATATCTCTCCAGTACAATAGGCATATGTTCTGGCATTATATACCTGTAAATATTTTTACTTTTAACATGTGGAAAGATGGGCGTTTTTCAATTTCCTTATGGTATCAACATTATAATTGTAGAAAGGAGTATGATTCATCATGAAAATTTTCCATAGGAAACATGACTTATTCTAATACTTGTAAAATAAAGGGCTAACTGCCTTCCATAATTTTCCGAATGAATAATCTTAAAATATGTGCCAGTTAAAATAGCTGCTGCCTTGTAATACACATTGACTATACCTATGCCTCCTTTCGCTTTTTGAAGATAAAGGGATTCTGTCTTAATTGGCTGATACCTTTCACACCACAGGTACCGAAAGATTGCTTGTTCTAGGATTTTTGCTTTATACTTTACCAATAGAAACACGAGGCACATGTACCACACTTTACTTAAGATTATGGAATTAATAATGACAGATTTTTGATACATAGACAAAACTCTGTTTGAGAGCATGTTTACTTTTACCTGAACTTTGCCAATGAGTTCATCCCAGTTTCTTTTGACCATTTCTTCATAATCATCGCATACCAACATCCATGATACAGCTCATTTGTTTTTATGTTGCAACCATTCAACTAGCAATTCATTTCGATGTTTCCAGTTGCCCAGTCCCATAACACAAGTTTTTCACGATTTAGTTCTGCCCCTGTAGCTTGCTCAAATTGTTCTATTGTATGAAACTCTTCCTGTTTACTCTCAGTTGTTGTAACAAACACCAAACTGTCATCTGCAAACCCTATGACAGAACACGGGAATGCATTTGGGAGTTCTATAGGGTCGAATACCTAATTTTGTTACATGGTTCTATACAGTGATTCTTGGAACAAAAGATATGCTATCATTGACATAGGGCAGCCCTGGCGTATCGATCGTTCAACAAGAAAATAGTCCCAAACGATTCCATTTATAGAAACTGCACTCTGGCTCCCATCATATAGGATTCTTATTTTCATAATAAAATCGTCTATTAAACCCATTTGTGATAGTCTTAAACATAAAATCTAGATTTACCATGTCAAAGGCATGGCTCTAGTCCAGATTGACCAGAGCTCCGTTTAAATTATTTTCATTAACATATATGATATCACGGATTAGTGTATCACACTTTATTATTGATCTTCCTTTCACCAAACAAAATTGTTCCTCAGATACAGCCGTATCTAAAACACTTACCATTCTGTTTGCTAGTATTCTTGAAATACATTTATAGTCAGTATTTAGTAATAAAATAGGCCTCCAGTTCTTCAAAGATAGCATGTCCCCATCTTTGTGAACTAGTTTCATACCTTTCTTTTGACTCTGCCCCAATTGAAATTTTACGTCGAAAGCATACTTTACCACTTCCGTAAACTCAGGTTTGATAATATTCCATGTTTTCAAGTAAAACTCTATAACGAAAGCTCCTGGTGTTTTACCTTTGTTGATAGATTTTAAAGCGTTTAATACCTTTTTCGAAGTTACAATAGTACATATAGCTTTATTGTCTTCCTCGTTTATGGTGTTGTCAATAGACATGAGAAAATGGGCTTGTAACCTCGAGTTAACCCCAGTGTTATGCAGTGTTGTACCATTCTCCAAACCCAAATCTCTAATAATATTTTTTATTCCTCTGGATTTCTCTTTCCCTAATAGATGAGCAGACAGTCGCTCTCCATTTAATCTTCCTTCTATTTTTAACTTAATTTTTACACCTTCACTGATTTCATCTTTTATAGACTTTATTCTATCTTTAAGGACTTTCATTTGTTCAAAATCAATATTGCTAATCGAAGCCTTGTTAGCTAAGAATTCTAAGTGGCTTTGTAAAAAGTTTAAAATTCCATATTTCTCCTGGTTACCTTGTTTGGACAATCTAACAAAAAAGTATAGCACAAGGATTTCTCAACCACCAGCGGAAGTCAGGAAGGGCAACTCCATCTGGCCTTCGATGTTGAAGTCTTATCTCCTTCGGAAGGAATCAAAGGACTCCAACACACTTCCAAAGTCCTCTTCAAGGACCTTCAGGCCTTCAGGAACTACCAGGCACTCTAGGAATGTTCATGACCCACCCCGAGAGGAGCTCTCTGTGGTGGAAGAAGCAGACTTCAAGGCCAGTTCCACTTTAGAGGGTGAGCATAAAGAGTCAGAACATGCCTTCTGGCAAGCCCTGATTCATCAGGGTACTCAACAGGTTTACCGACGCGAAGGTACCCCCCACGAGAGGGAAAAGACACGGTCTTAGGTCATGTCTTCGGCACTCAAAAGCCCTCTAAGACCAGTGCAGCCGTGCCCTGGTCTCAAGGGCTAAAGAGTGCTCGGGCAAAGATCGCCTAACAGCTCTCCGAGCTCTCCTCCTCTTAATGTTACGGGTCTACCGCCAAGCTTCTCCTACCTCCTCGCGTCCAGCAGATGAGCTATTTTGAAATTTTTGATGAGTCCCGTCCAGCTCTTTTACTCCACCACTCACTGAAGAGCTCACTAAGGGAGTGTCTCTTGAGAGGCTCTCCAACCGTCAGGTCACCTCGGCAGCCGAGATCTTCAACCAAGAAAAGGTCACAAAGTATGCCATGCAGGCTACTTTGTGGCTTGATTTTGGTTGGGGACCCTGGGAATCCGGGTGCCAACCGAGGATTTCTCCAAGGAACACCCCAGGAAAGCTATGGAATCATTCCTTCTCTCAGGCACTCTCACCATCAAGTCTCGAACTTATGGGCGAACACCATCCAGAACGGCCGGGATGCTGTGTCTGAGAGATTCCATCAGCAGGTCCCGAATGCCGAGATCGCTAGGCTCAGGATCTCTTCTCTAGACGGATCCTCTCATTTTAATCCAAAGGACGTGGAACAAGCTGCTGAGAGATGGAGGAAGTCCCACCAGGACTCCCTCCTCCAAGGGGCTTTGACATCTAGGAAAGGCACTAAGTCCTCCAGGGGAGGAAAATTTCCTAGAGCGAGTAGTCGGGGACGCAAACACTAGGAAAGGTATTCCCCCGCTTGTCCACCAGTGGGGGGATGCCTACAAAGTTGCTGGGACAGGTGGAAGCAACTCGGGGCCGAACCCTGGACAGTCTCCGTGATTCGTTCAGGGTATCGCATCCCATTCAAAACATCTCTCCCTCCCTGATCAGGAATTCAGTGTCAATAGACTCTTTGCTATGGGATCAGCAAAGGGGCTAGCCCTCTGGGCAGAAGTCCAGACCCTGTTGAGGAAGGGGGCTCTCCAGGAGGTCTTTGATGAGTCCCCAGGCTTCTTCAGTCACCTCTTTCTTGTAAAAAAGGCGTTTGGAGGCTGGAGACCCGTTATCGAACTCTCTTCTCTGAACAAGTTTGTCAAGCAAACTCCGTTCATCCTGGAGACTGCAGATGCAGTCAGACAAGCGGTAAGACCACGGGACTTCACATGCACACTGGACGCATACTTCCAGATCCCAATCCATCCTTCTTCAAGGAGGTACTTAAGATTCAGCCTAGACAACAGGAAATACCAGTTTAAGATGCTATGCTTCGGTCTTTCCACAGCACCTCAAGTCTCCACCAGAGTGTTAGCCCTAGTGTCATCTTGGGCACACAGCATTGGCATCCGTCTCCTTTGTTATCTGGATGACTGGCTGATCCTAGCGGACTCGGTGTCAACCCTTCTTCAACACCGAGACAAACCTCTGAGGCTTTGCCAAGATTTGGGGATACTGGTAAACCTCGATAAGTCCTCCCTGCTTCCTACGCGGAGACTGGTATACCTAGGCTTGATATTAGACACCAATCTCCACAAAGCCTTCCCATCAGACGACAGGATAATGAGGCTGAGAAAGGTCGCAAGACCCTTTCTCAGACGGGAAGAACTTCCTGCCCAGAAGTGGCTACGTCTTCTTGGGCACCTTTCATCTCTGGCCCGTCTAGTTCCCAACGGTCACCTCAGGATTCGATCTCTCCAGTGGCGACTCAAGTCCCTGGAAAATCAGGCTTTTGACTCCCCGGGCATCCTGATCCCTATGGGACCAGCGGAACAGATGGCCCTCGAATGGTGGGCATCAGACAAGAATCTATGAAAGGGAGTGGATCTTCTCGTCCTCCCCCCAGATTTGATGCTGTTCTCAGACACATTAAAAAAAAAAAAAAAAAGAAGAAGAAGAAGAAGATTGGGGGCCCCATGTGCTGCACCACATGATCTCAGGCCTCTGGTCAGAGTCGGAAGAGTACCTCCACATAAATCTCTTAGAGATGAAAGCTGTCTTTCTGGCTCTTCAACAGTTCCACCAGTTCCTGGCGGGCCACTCAGTGGTGGTGAAGAGGGACAACACCACAGTAGTGGCTTACATCAACAAACGTTATTAGATATAGGTAGAAATAAAGTACTCCCATGTAGGATATCATCAACCCCTCCATGGAAATTACTGCATATATCTTTTTGTAAATATTTTATGGGTATTAAAAGGAACATGAATGACTTAAAAGCCAGGTTGCTCTTTGTGGAACATGTTGAAGATCACAGGGAATCAATTTTTGTATATACTGATGGCTCCAAATATGATGCTGGCGTTGGATTTGGAGTACATAGTAGCACTTTTAATTGTAGAGTTGCACTTCCTCTAGCATCTTCTATATTTAATGCCGAACTATATGGCATACTAACCACTATTGAGAAAATAGCGTTAAAAGAAGGCAATTTTACAGTTTTTAGCGACGCAAGAAGTGTCCTACAAGCTTTAGAAGGTTTTAATTCTAATTATCCTTTAGTTTTAAAGATTTTAGAGTGGCTTTTAATTATTGGCATGAAAGGTATAATAGTTCGATTTTGCTGGGTTCTGGCACACGTAAGTGTGTCTGGAAAAGAGAAGACGTATTTGCTGGCAAAGAGTGCTGAGGCTGAGTTGCTACCAAGAAGGTATCCCATTCCAAGTAATGATTTTTTACCTACAATTACGAATTTTATTCTTTACAATTGGCAACAGCAATGGGATACTGTACTTGAAAATGAGATGAGAGAAATAAGTAATGTTATATCCCCTTGGAGGCATAACGGGATGCCCAGGAAAGTGGGAGACTACTCTTTGTCATCTCTGCATTGGTCACACTAAGATGACACATGAGTTTTTACTGGCTGGCCAACATCAACCATATTGCAACAACTGTTTGGTACCATTGACAGGGAGGCATTTGTTAACCGAATGCCCTACATATAGTAGTGAGAGAAATAGATACCTGTTTGAGGCTCAAGGTGAAGATGGAAGGTTCATCCTTGCCAAGAATCTTAGTCATGTGTCCTACCATGCTAGTGGCATTTTTAGCTTCATTGCATAAGCAGTTCTTCTGAAAGATATTCAAGTTTTAAAATGATGCCTTTGCTTTTATGGTTTTAATTGAATATTCTTTTATTTTTTATTTACAATAAACGATATCGGCGTCAATGACCTTAAATATCAGGATGCCAAAAAACTTCAAATCAATCAATCAGTCAATTACATCAACAAACAAGCAGGTATCTTGTCACAGCCCCAATCCATCTAGCAGTAGAGATACTGAAATGGGCTGAGATGCACTCGATACCACTATTGGCACTCTTCATTTCAGGCAAAAATAATGTGCTCGCCGACAATCTGAGCAGAGCATCTCAGATAGTGCGTACCGAGTGGTTTTTGTATCATCTAGCAGCCAACAAAGTCCTGACTTTGTGGGGTTCTCCGACTGTGGATCTTTTCGCAACGGCCCTGAACTTCAGGCTCCTCTTGTACTCCTCCCCAGTCCCAAACCCCAAGGGTCTCTGGCAAGATGCATTCCAACAACGGTGAGACAACATCGACATTTACGCCTTTCCCCCCGTTCTGTCTGATGAAGAGGGTACTCAACATGGCCAGAACATCAGTCAACTTCTCAATGACTCTCATAGCTCCACTATGGCATCATGCGAAATGGTTTCCGTATCTTCTGCAACTCCTGACGGAGTCTCCAAGAGAACTCCTTCCACAACACAATCTACTCAACCACATGCTGACATTATCCACAAAGTCATAACTTCCCTACAACTTCACACCTGGAGACTATCCAGCATCTCCCTACTCTGAGAGAATTTTCACAGCAAGTTACGAGCAGGATGCCTGGATAACTGCGGAAATCATCAGCAGTAGTCTACCAGTCAAAGTGGAAAGTCCTGTGTGGTTGGTGTCGTGGAAGGGGTATCTCCCCTCTCAATGCCACTATTCCAGTAATAGCGGAGTTCTCCGTGTATTTGTGTGAGGAAATGCGCCTTTCAGTCGGCGGTTAAAGGCTATTGCTCAGCCTTGAGCCTCTCCCTGAGACTCGATGGAATGGACAACATTTTATCATGGCTAGAACTTTCTTTACTTATACGGAGTTATGAACTTGCCTGTCTTCAGTCTGAAGTGAGACCTCCCCCATGGAACGTGGTTCGAGTTCTCAGGTCTCTAAAGAGACCTCCCTATGAACCATTACGCCAAGCAACAGATCGCCACCTCACTTGGAAGACTGTATTTTTACTAGCTTTGTCTTTGGCCAAGCGAGTCGGTGAACTTCATGGTTTCTCATATGACATCGCCCATTCAAGGGGATGGGGGAGAGGTAAAGTTCAGCTTCGTCCCTGAGTTTGTAGCCAAGACTCAGAATCCAGGAGTGGCATTTCCCCGATTCAATTCCTTTCGGATTTCGAGTCTCCACTCTGTAAGTGATGACCCTGGTCATCTCTTACTCTGCCCAGTGAGGAGTTTTAGGCTGTACCTCAAGAGAACAGCCGCAGCCCATCCCCGTGTGTCTGCACTTTTAGTCAGCAGAGGGAGGAACAAGAGGAGGGTCACTAAAAACATCATCTCTGCTTGGATTAGCAAGGTCATAGACCATGACCTGAATCCGTACCCTCCTCCTTCACGTCGCCCCAGAGCTCATGATGTCGGGCGTAGCTACGTCCCGGGCATTCAAGAGAAACTTCTCAGTGATGCAGGTTCTACAGGCTGGGGTGTGGAAACGTCTGAATACATTTACAGTCAACTTCTCAATGACTCTCATAGCTCCGCTATGGCATCATGCGGAATGGTTTCCGTATCTTCTGCAACTCCTGACGGAGTCTCCAAGAGAACTCCCTCCACAACACATTCTACTCAACCACATGCCAACATTATCCACAAAGTCATAGCTTCCCTACAACTTCACGCCTGGAGACTATCCAGCATCTCCCTACTCTGAGAGAATTTTCACAGCAAGTTACGAGCAGGATGCCTGGATACCTGCGGAAATCATCAGCAGTAGTCTACCAGTCAAAGTGGAAAGTCCTGTGTGGTTGGTGTCGTGGAAGGGGTATCTCCCCTCTCAATGCCACTATTCCAGTAATAGCGGAGTTCTCCGTGTATTTGTGTGAGGAAATGCGCCTTTCAGTCGGCGGTTAAAGGCTATTGCTCAGCCTTGAGCCTCTCCCTGAGACTCGATGGAATGGACAACATTTTATCATGGCTAGAACTTTCTTTACTTATACGGAGTTATGAACTTGCCTGTCTTCAGTCTGAAGTGAGACCTCCCCCATGGAACGTGGTTCGAGTTCTCAGGTCTCTAAAGAGACCTCCCTATGAACCATTACGCCAAGCAACAGATCGCCACCTCACTTGGAAGACTGTATTTTTACTAGCTTTGTCTTTGGCCAAGCGAGTCGGTGAACTTCATGGTTTCTCATACGACATCGCCCATTCAAGGGGATGGGGGAGAGGTAAAGTTCAGCTTCGTCCCTGAGTTTGTAGCCAAGACTCAGAATCCAGGAGTGGCATTTCCCCGATTCAATTCCTTTCGGATTTCGAGTCTCCACTCTGTAAGTGATGACCCTGGTCATCTCTTACTCTGCCCAGTGAGGAGTTTTAGGCTGTACCTCAAGAGAACAGCCGCAGCCCATCCCCGTGTGTCTGCACTTTTAGTCAGCAGAGGGAGGAACAAGAGGAGGGTCACTAAAAACACCATCTCTGCTTGGATTAGCAAGGTCATAGACCATGACCTGAATCCGTACCCTCCTCCTTCACGTCGCCCCAGAGCTCATGATGTCGGGCGTAGCTACGTCCCGGGCATTCAAGAGAAACTTCTCAGTGATGCAGGTTCTACAGGCTGGGGTGTGGAAACGCCTGAATACATTTACAGTCAACTTCTCAATGACTCTCATAGCTCCGCTATGGCATCATGCGGAATGGTTTCCGTATCTTCTGCAACTCCTGACGGAGTCTCCAAGAGAACTCCCTCCACAACACAATCTACTCAACCACATGCCAACATTATCCACAAAGTCATAGCTTCCCTACAACTTCACGCCTGGAGACTATCCAGCATCTCCCTACTCTGAGAGAATTTTCGCAGCAAGTTACGAGCAGGATGCCTGGATATCTGTGGAAATCAACAGTTTTTATTTAACATTAGAGAGCAAGTTAACTTAATGTCCGCTTTAAAATCGCCAACATAATGCTGATTTGAAACTGAAATCTAAAAATGAAGAGCACTTAGCGAATCTTAATTGGATTTCCTTGTTCGAAAATCTGTGGTTCTTAGAATACCATTAAAACTGCACCAAACCCTAGATCGAGATCTAACATCTAACAGGAGTTAAATTTTTAACGAACTGAGTGCCAGCATTAAATGGACACAGCCGGCGTATACGAACATTTATTTTCTATGTCATCAGGCATTTTTTAAACATATTAGTGTACGTGACCCGTCAAAATTTAAGGCTAAATATTTAGAGATACGCGCACACACCCCCTCTCACCAGAGTATGAATACTCTCTCTCTCCACTCACTACCCAAGGGATGCGGAGAGCTTAGAGAGGCCAGATTATATATATATATATATATATATATATATATATATATATATATATATATATATATATATATATATGTTACAGTCAATATGTAAATCCAGACAGTTTGTTAAGTGACTAAACATTTCAGGTAATATGTGAATTGCCTGGTTCACCCAGTCAATTTACAAACCAGCTAAAAATTTCAGACAGTTTATAAAGTGACTAGAATTGTATGTTATTTTCTTGATATATTCGTGATGCCAGCGTACATTTGATATACTGTATATTCAAAATATATTTAATCAGAAATTGAGTGATTAATCAAAAGTGTCACTATTTGTAAATTGCATATTTTATGGACACTTTTGAGTAATTAATTCAATTTTAATTAAGTATATTTTGAATATACAGTATATCAACTGTACGCTGGCATTACGAATGTATCAAGAAAATAACTTACAATACTAGCCACTTTATAAATTGTCTGCAATTTTTAGCTAATTTGTAAATTGACTGGGTGAACCAGGCAATTCACACATTACCTGAAAATTTCAGCCACTTTACAAACTGTCTGGGTTTTGATATTGACTGTAACATATATATATATATATATATATATATATATATATATATATATATATATATATATATATATATATATATATATTATATATATATATATATATATATATATATATATTTTTTTATAAATACATATATGTAATTATATATACACATATATATATATATATACATACATATATTATATATATACATATATATATATATATATATATATATATATATATATATACATATATATTATATATATATACATATATATTATATATATACATACATATTATATATATGTTATATATACATATATATTATATATATTATATATACATATATATTATATATACATATATATTATATATACATATATATATATATATATATATATATATATATATATATATATATATAACACGTTCTCTTTATTATATAGGGTAGATAAACGCATCACTTGCTCAAATAAATCCTTTGTGACACATTTAGAATATCGGCAAAACTAGAAAATTAAGAATTTTCACATCTATGCCATTACATAAATTATACAATATCATTAAATCAAATATTATTTGAACCACTCAACTCCATTATCATAGAACAAACTAACCCTCTCATCATTAACGAAGGGAAACTAAGCCATTCCTTGTTATGATATCTATCATATTCTGACACTTATCTATTCCAGTCGAGAGACATGGCCTCTGTCGCTTCTGCTTGAAGGTCCTCGTAAGGGGCTACATAACGAGGTAGTTTCTTGTTGTTGCTCGTTGCGAAGAGGTTGATCTGCAGTTCTGGGACTTTTTCCGAGATGAAGGAGAATGTGTCTGCGTCTAGGGACCATTCTGTCTCTATCGGCTTTTGCCTGGATAGAGCATCCACCGTCACATTGCGGAACCATTGCAGGTGAACTGCTGATAAATGCCATCTTCTCTTCCTTGCCAGGTAGAAGATGGCTAACATCACGTGATTGATGTGAGGTGATCTCGAGCCTTGTCGGTTTAGACATCTTACTATCACTTCGTTGTCCAAGACCAGTCTGATGTGGACTGACCTGCGAGGGGATAGTTTCTTCAACGTTAGGAAGACTGCCATAGCCTCCAAGAAGTTGATGCAAAAGGTTTTGAACTGGTGCGACCAATTCACCTGCACTTTTCTTCTTGTGAATGGCCTCCCCATCCTTCCAGGGAGGCATCCGTGTGTATTACCACTGATGGTTGAGGTGGTTGTAAGGGAATTGTTCGGGCTAGGCTCTTGGCTGTTGACCACGGCCTTAGTAGCGAGCGCAATCGGGTCGGTGTCAACCTTTGTTGATCTCTTCGAGTGTTTGATGCGTATCTTCTTCAGACTACTGACGCATCCTTTAACTGTGCTTTTAGCACTGGATCTGTCACTGCTGCAAACTGGAGAGAACCCAATACTCTTTCCTGTTGGCGTCTTGAAATCCTCTTGTGTTTCAATAGTCTCTTGACAGATCCCGCTATCTCTCTCCTCTTCTTCAGTGGAATGGAGAGACGGTGTGACTGTAAGTTCCAATGGATTCCTAACCATTGAAACTTCTGAGCTGGAGAAAGGCGAGACTTCTTGCGGTTGATCTTGAAGCCTAGGTGCTCCAGGAATTGGATCACCTTTCCGGCTGCTTGTAGACAAGTCGTCGTCTTGGATGCTGCCCACACCAGCCAATCGTCCAGGTATGCTACTACCTGAATTCCCTCTAAGCGTAGTTGTTGGACGATTGTATCCGCAAGTTTTGTGAATATCCTTGGGGCTATGTCTAGCCCAAAGGGCATGGCTGTGAAGACATACTTTGTCTTCTGTATCCTGAATCCTAGGTAGGAGGAGAGGGGGCGGCTGACTGGTAGGTACCAGTAAGCATCTGCCAGGTCTATTGAGACTGTGTACGCCCCTTTTGGTAAAAGGGTCCTGTGTGTTGTAAGGTAAGCATCCGGAACTTGTTGTTCTCGATGAACTTGTTGAGTGGAGACAAGTCTAGAATGACTCTGAGTTTGTCCCAGTCTTTCTTGGGAACACAAAACAGCCTTCCCTGGAATTTGATGGACTTCACTTTTTTTATTACCTTTTTGTTCAAGAGTTCTGAGGTATATTCTTCCAACAAGGGGGTGGAGTGTTGGAAGAATTCAGGAAAAAGGGGTGGAATTTTGTTCCATTTCCAACCGAGTCCATTCTTGATTAGGCTGTGGGCCCAGGGATTGAATGTCCAACGATCCCGAAAGTGGAAGAGTCTCCCTCCTACCTGGAGCATCTCATTGCTGAGAGATTCCTGAGGACTTGTTTCCGTGACCGTGTCCTCCTCTATCCCTCGAGGGGTTCCTTGAGGAGCCTCTTTTTGAACCTCTACCTTTGCAGGGTCGAAAGTTAGTTGTGTGCCTCTCAAAACCTGGGTTAAACACAGGTGTTTGGGTTACTAGGTGCTGAGGGACCATCTGGAAGGTGGTTTGCGGCTTAGTTACCATTTGAGGCACTGTGGCCATGGTCATGGTCGGAAGTTGTGTAGGTCTCCGTAGTTTCTTTGTCTTCCTGGTCTTAGGTTGGAGACCACCATCTGAGGATGATTTCCTCTTGGAAGACATGCCCTACTTTTGGAGAAGGTTCCTATTCTCTGTGGCAGCTTTGGCGATAACCTCCTGAACCACATCTTGGGGGAAGAGGTCTTTGCCCCAGATGCATGAAGTGATCAGCTTCCTGGGTTCGTGTTTGACCGTTGCTGCATCAAACACATGGTGGTCTACAGGCCCTCCTGGACCTGATGAAGGCATACAAGTCCTTCACAAGGGTACCCATGTGAGACTTGGCTAAGCCCATATACATGTTTGGGGCGTTGGTAAGGCCTGCACACATTTCCAGGCAGTTCTGATGAGACAAAGAAGCGGCTAGTCTCTCTTTTGTCTCCTGTTCCCTTCTCAACAGATGCTCTGGCAGCTTTGGAAGGTTCTCATCGAACTGCTGATCTGCTATCTCCGGATCCAACTTAGAGACGGAGAAGGTTAGATGAACTTCATTCGACTGCTCTCATGACACAGTCAAGGGCTTTCACTGGAAAGGAGAAAGGTCAGGAGGAAGGAGCAATAAAGGTTGGATGCCTCTTGCTCAATGCCGAGACTTTGGAGTTGGTATATCCGGCTCCCTTTAGGGTCTTGTATAGGATAGCCTGTGCCTTGTCATGCTCGAAGACAATGACTTCCTTTGGTACCGTCTCCTCACGGGATGCTTGTTCATCCCGCAGTCTCTCATAACAATCTGGGTATGCTGAAAAGCTGGGCCAGAATTGGAGATCTTCAAGGGGTTTGGCCCCCAACTTCTCGGAGATATAGAGTTTCCCATTCATCATGGGAATATGCTCCGTGTACCTCCAGGGGTTGGTTTTGGAGCAGTGAGGTAGGTCAGATACTTTAAGGGGCTTAGCAAAGCCTCTGGAAGTGACAGTGTGTTTCCCTTCCCTTACCTCTCTCTTTGTCTCTTTGAGATCTTGTTTTATCTCCTGCTGTTCCTTCTGGAACACTGCCAACATCTGCTGGACCGACTCTAGGAGAACTTCGCTCCTGCCAACCTGCACATCCGGTTGGGGAGTTGGGGCTGAAGAGGTTGACGGCACAGGTTGATATGCCGTCACGGTGAACCGAGGGTCCTCAGTTACCGTCGAAATGGATCCATCTTCCTCCGTAGATGGTTGGACCCTCTTCTTCAGGGTCTTTTTGTAGAAGGTCATTTCGGTGTCGGTAGACACCTCCCACATCTGTTCTTGGTGGATGTCCATGCCCTCCAGTGCCTTGTTGATGTCTGCATCCACTGTCAGTTGGATGAAGGGAGGATTAACCTGTTCCTGGGGCAGAACCACACTGGATTGGGCCTTAGGGAACAGAAGGCACCTTGAGGATTCATTAGGTAGGTAAGGTCCCAGAAAAATCTTCTGGAACCCTCTTACCCACCTCCGAAGAGTTTCTCTTGCTGTATCCCTTGACTCTGTGGTGTCAGGGATCTCTTGTCCAAAGCCTTCGCTCATCAGGGCCGAGCAGATGGAGCAACCCTTCAGGTCCCAGTACCTCAGGGATCCAGATACGATGCAGCAGGGGGCATGAGACCTACACATCGTATGCCCACAAAAGTCCTTGCTCTTGTGGTTGCAGAACATGACTGCACACTTTACCATTGGCTCCTCCTGTAAGGAAAGAAAAAGCGAAAAGAGTATTGAGTTGTTTATATAATTGATATAAATGCATGCTTATCAAATAGTAATACTTACTATTATTTTAACCCTTTTACCCCCAAAGGACGTACTGGTACGTTTCACAAAAGCCATCCCTTTACCCCCATGGACATACCGGTACGTCCTTGCAAAAAAATGCTATAAATTTTTTTTTCTTCATATTTTTGATAACTTTTTGAAAAAATTCAGGCATTTTCAAAGAGAATGAGACCAACCTGACCTCTCTATGACAAAAATTAAGGCTGTTAGAGCAATTTGAAAAAAAATATACTGCAAAATGTGCTGGGAAAAAATAACCCCCTGGGGGTTAAGGGTTGGAAATTTCCAAATAGCCTGGGGGTTAAAGGGTTAATAGCTTAGGATAGTAAGATAGAAAGGAAATAGGAAAGACACATATCTGCATTTCCTCTCCCAGGCAATTCCTGTGACCTCCGTCAATATTAATATTTAATTTCCTTATAAGGGAAAAATACAGGGTGGAATAACTCCCGGACGTAGAGCCGGAGTCAGTGAATATTTACACTAACTCCTCCACCAGTAGAATATTAATACTGAACGGTGATTATAAGTGTCCCGATAATCGAAGGATTCATCAGAGTGTTGAGGGAATACTTCACCTTAACATATTATACGGTCCCAACAATAGACTGTGAAAGGATACGGAGAATATGTTAGAAATACTTGTACTACTGTATTGTTGTATTCTGTAGTTTTACCAACTACTATATTATACTAAAATTTTCTAACTACTGTATAGTTATATACTGTAGTTATACTGGCTACTGTATTGTTGTATACTGTAGTTTTACTGGTATACTACCGGGGTTAGGTTAGTGCCTGGCGGCGCTAACTGATAGAGAGAGAGAGAAAGGATGGAAAGGAGGATTTCCTATTATTATGGTTTAGCACAATAATTGGAAGTGTAGGAGAGCTTTTGCTGCCTACTGTCTCCTTCCCAGAATGAGAGTTCTAATGGAAGGGGAGGAATGCATCTGATTCTAGCTTCCATCCAGCCACAACTTTTGCCGCTGACTGTACTGCCGGTTGCGAGGTCTGTGGATGGCAGTCCAAGAGAGGACTGAATAATTCTCAACAGTATAATGGGTTAATGGGTGTCCCTCCGGCAGCCGACAGGGCCAGCTCAGTCTTTCCCCCCGGGGCATTCGCTTCCGGTGAAGGAAGGACATAAGGGGGAGTCGGCCGAGGCGGCAACCTAACAGCCGCTGGCAGGGTCCCGGCCGGCAACTTAGTCAACCCGGCAAGCCGGGATGATTGTAGAATACTGGCCAAAAGAATGTTGTGTTGGCTAGGCTGACACTAAAGGACAGAGGGGGGAGGGAAAAGGGTCTTATAGTTTGCAGGGGAGAAAGGTAGCGACAAGCATGCTGTCTATTTTCGGCTGTAAATCAAGGAAGAATGGCTTCCTGTACCGACGCCGTCGTGGTCAGCGGAGGAATAAGAATTCCCCTGTCGGCGACATTGTCGGCTATAATACATGTCTTATAGTCTACAAGGGAGAAAGGCGACGGCAGGTATGCCGCCTACTTTCGGTTGTAAACTAAGGAAGCATAGCTTCCCATGCCGACAACGTCGTGGGCGGCAGAGGGATCGCGATTCCCTTATCGGTGACATTGTCGGCAGCAAGACAATACACCCTGAGTTACCATCATACTTCGAAGCCGGGATACTCGGTGGCAAAGAAGATTGACGGTAAAACTGTCTTAAGTCAAGCCGGAGCTAACTACTCGGTGGCGACGAAAGACAGGGTTGCCGCTTGGGATGGCGGCGCTCAGGGGGGAGAAAGAGTTTAGCCTCTTTTCTCTAAAAGAGAAACGTATCAAATTATACCAATATATTCTAGGGGATATATATCCCCAACTGAATAAATAGGAACGATACAAGAGGTTAAACAATGGGATTTACGTTACTAACATATACAGAACGGGTTAGGCTAGCCTAACTCGGGTGGGGACCGCGGCTACGACTGATACCACCGGGGTCCCGTCGTATACAAAAGTAACGTTACGTATCAGGAGAGGAAATATTATATGCATGTAATCTTCACTAGTATAATTTGCCCAACTAACTAAATAATTTGCATTTATGACGTGTGACAGCGGTCTCAAAATGGCCGCCTCCGAAGTTGACTGCGCTCCACTTAACACATTTAAATTATACGAATTCAACTGTGAGAAGGGAGCTATAAATTATACACAGGAAAGATCAAATACTCAACTTTGCAGAGGATGAAGATGCTGGAGAAAGTGTGATAATAATCCAATAAACCGTAACAACACGGAGAGAAACGTGGGAGCCCACTTAGCTTAAATGCTACAGTTGAAAGGAATGATGGGCCGTAGTAGTACAGGGAGGGGGTCCACCGGGTACCTTGATAACAGATCTCCTTTCGTTCGCCACTCTTCCCCCTCAAAGAGTTAAATCTATTCGGGGTGAAGATTGCTATGAGTCGTATAAAAAAATACGTCCCTTGATTTTATGCGATATCCTCAAAGGTATATCAAAGATACTCGTGCCAGGAGTTAGAATTCTGGAGACCTATGGTTATTTATCTGGGACTATCACTGTAACAAATATCCCTTAGAAAGCTACCTAAAGGAACCTTCCATCAGGACGACATGGCCGAGCCCAAAAAGCATTGTCAATGGCGCAGTGTCTGAACATCATCAGGCACACATACATGTAGTACCTGAAGAGGTAGTTTCCAAAAGCGGTCCTCCTTACCCCTGCATACGTGACATCTGTCAAGTTGATGAGTAGAAATTTTTTTTTCCTTTGCTGTTGTTTTTGTTTGAACAGACCTAATTTCTTCTTTCGACATGTTTTAAATAAATTTGATGATAATGTGTTATGTTAATGCTAAATTTATACGTAAAATGTTGTGGTAATTTTGCCAAGTGTGGAAATACGTATAACATTGCTGAGTGAACCTAAAAACAATCAGAGGTTAAATAGGTCAAGTGAGATCTGTCAGGCGGATGCTGTATTATTCATGTATTTATATGATTCCTGGCTGCTGGAGCCGGGGTGGTTCCCGAATGGCAAGTAGCTACTGGATTAAAGTTCAGCCTTGAGGATAGGCAGTGTTAGAGATTGTGTAAATGTGAATACCTTATACTTAATGTTATAAGAGAAGGGCAGGAGTATGAATGATTTTCTCGGGAAAACGGCTAGTGGCCACCGGTTGAAAGTTGGAAGTGCGAGTGTTGTAGTGATTTAAATAAATGGTGGAACGGTGGTGGTGAGTTGTGTTGCTAAATTGTGCCTTATACCCGGACAAGTAAGATCGAGGGATGAATGAATATCTATTCCTACTCCTGTCCCACCCAAGAAGCCTGTATTACCTGCAACCAGAGGGAGGTTATTGATGAGGTTATGTAAAACTGATATGATTTTTTTTTTTCACTTTGAGTATTCTGTGTTTTGGTTGCAGAGGTCTTACGAAGAAATGAGTGGAATTATTTATATTGTGTTGTGTACATTTTTACATGCAATATTTTTTTTTTTTTCTGTGGAAGATGTGTTATTTTTTTTGGGTGATTTCCATATATATATATATATATATATATATATATATATATATATATATATATAAATATATTTATTTATGTTGTATTTCTGTTTAGTATATGTCTTGCCTATTCCGGGTTGGAGTGTCCTCCATATATTATAGACTAGTGAGGGCGAGTGCGCACCTCCTCCCGGATTGAGGAGGTTTGGGGGGGGGGAGTAATGTCCTAATTCATGTATATATGTGTGTGTTTTACAACAAGGTAAAATGAACTCAATATTCATGAGTATTCCACAAAAGCGTATGTTACCATGTTTTGCAATGGTTGCATTTTGGTAACGGAGGGAGTAGTTAGTTGCCGGTGAGCACTCGAGTTGACAAGTCCCTCACCTAAGAGGGTAGTTCTGTATAGTGTACTTACGAACGAACCTTTTGTAATGAATGAAGAAAACCCACATGCCGACGTCTCGTTATCCGTCTGCACGGGTCATATTGGTCAATCTCTAGGTCTACATGCTGAGTCATCAGCAACCATTGCCTGTCCCTCCCCGGTCCTAGCTTGATGGAGAGGAGCCTGATCATATGTATATATGGTCAATCTCTAGGTCTACATGCTGAGTCATTATCAACCATTGCCTGGCCCTCCCTGGTCCTAGCTTGATGGAGAGGGGCCTGATCATATATATATATATATATATATATATATATATATATATATATATATATATATATATATATATATATATATATGGTCAATCTCTAGGTCTACCTGCTGAGTCATTATCAACCATTGCCTAGCCCTCCCTGGTCCTAGCTTGATGGAGAGGGGCCTGATCATATATATATATATATATATATATATATATATATATATATATATATATATATATATATATATATATATATATATATATATATATAAATATATATGGTCAATCTCTAGGTCTACCTGCTAAGTTATCAGCAACCATTGCCTGGACCTCCCTGGTCCTAGCTTCATGAAGAGTGACCTGATCATATGTATGTATGGTCAATCTCTAGGTCTACCTGCTGAGTCATCAGCAACCATTGCCTGGCCTTCCCTGGCCCTAGCTTCATGAAGAGTGGCCTGATCATATGTATGTATGGTCAATCTCTAGGTCTACCTGCTAAGGTATCAGCAACCATTGCCTGGACCTCCCTGGTCCTAGCTTCATGAAGAGTGGCCTGATCATATGTATGTATGGTCAATCTCTAGGTCTACCTGCTGAGTCAT